>NC_090438.1:509308323-509626994 GCF_031143425.1 Pleurodeles waltl | reverse complement strand
ATAGATTGATAACTGAAGGTAATGCTTTACCCATATTTCACCTACTAATGAAAAAGGGGGCTGCATGGGAGTCAGGAGAGAAAATATTTATAATTTTCAGGCACTCGTGCAAAAAAGAGTGTCTGAAATTGCTCTTGGTTTTTATAAAATCGAAATATTAGTTAATGGAAAAAAAAAAGAAAATGCTATTTTTACCACCCATGGCGGGATTTGAACTCTCGGCCAGGGGAGCTTTCAGCATCAGAGGCAGGTGACATTACCACTGAGCTACTGCTCCTTACTGGTAAGCAGGGATTCAGGAGCATCTATAAGCTACATACAGGCCCCCTAGTCTACATGACACACCATAGCCATGATATAGGGACTATTGGAAAGAATACAAACATGGAAGCCCGTGTGGTCCAGTGGGTAAGTTCCTGCCTTCCACCCAGGCGACCAGGGTTCAAATCCCGGGTTCGGCACCAGATGACTGATGGCGGTGAAGCAGAGGTAAGTCGGTAAGTAAAATGTGCGTATGTGTGGAGGTGTGCCTGGCTGGTGATTGGTGGATGGAGAGAGTGGTTGGTGTGTGAAGAGAGAAGCCTGAATGGTGGATAACAGAGTGGTTGGTGTGTCAGGGCAGAAAGAGTGAGGTTAGGCCCAGGCCGAGTGGGAGTAGAGTCGAGGGGAGGAGCCACAGAGGGGGAGTGTGAATGGGTGGAGGAAGGAGGAAAGCAGAGAGAAGGGGGGGCAGAGTTGGGGGAGGAGCCTCGGGATAGGTGGTGGCATACAGCCTAGGGGAGGAGCCACAGAGGGGGAGTGTGAATGGGTGGAGTAAGAAAGGAGAGAAGGGGGGGCATAGCTGAGGGGAGGAGCATAGGGGCAGGTGGTGGCATACAGCCTAGGGGAGGAGCCACAGAGGGGGAGTGTGAATGGGTGGAGTATGGAAAGAAGGTTGGGCATAGTTAGGGGGTGGAGCCTAGGGTGGTGGCATACAGCCTAGGAGGGACCAAGGGGAGGGGCATGTGTAGAGAGGGGTGGGGCCACAGAGGAAAGGGAGAAGTAGGCAGAGTCTGGGGCAATAGGTCAGGGGGCGGAGCATAGGGGAGTGAGCCCAACAAGGAAAGAGTGCCCCTCCCCCTTCAGCAAACAGAGGGGGGTGACCTGATAGGAGGGGCACTACCATAGTAGACCCCAACATTTTATGACCGTTCCCTCCCCCTCCCCAACTACAGAGTGGGGGGGACAAATTTTGGGGAGCAGTATAAAAAAGGGGTGTTGGGGTGCATTACAAAATAGGGTGCTGGAAGGCACAGAATGATGTGGTTTGGCTTTGGGTGCGCTACCCATCGTTTTTTTTTGCCCCCCCCCCTTTTCCAGGGAGAGGGGGCGTACCCCAAAAGTATAGGGGCAACAGAGGGAACTTAGGGGAACAGGCTTAGGGCACTTTTTTATTACCGACCACAAGGGGGGCACCACACAGACATACTGTAGTTATGGTATTGAAAGAGGTGACAGCAAGGAGCACGTGGTAAGACACGGTGAGGGGGGAACAAGGCACCCCAAGTTTTTATTACCCCCCCCACCCTCGCAGGATCTGTTATGAGGTCTCTTGGGTAGTTGTATTGAAAACAGATGCTTAAGACACTGAAGGGAAGGGACATGTAGACAAGTGTCCCCCCCATTGTGTGGGTACTTTCTTGTGCGATACCCTCTTCTTCATTCACTCACCACAAAGGAGCAGCCACAAAATGACAATTGCTGTGATGGTAGTACTGAAAGGGGCTTTATAAGGTAGAGAACCAGAAGGAAGGCGAGCTTCAAGTGGCACTTGGAGGATTGGCCATCTGAGCACAGGTGGGCTACTAAGAAAGAAGGGGAAAAGTGGGTGAACAGGAAGCAGAGATGCCCGCTATGACAGCTGAGAGCATTCAAATTTGGTGAATAAGGCGGGTGGTTTGGGGAAGTAGATGAATGAGTCAGGGAGACGGCGCATGCGGCAATTGGTTGGATGTGGCATAGAGAATAATCATGGCATGCAAACTAGGCAGTAGTCCCTGAATTGGCAGCGTCTGCAGAGACTTTGGGGTGCTCGACAAGTGATTTGTCCTCCTTGGATTGGGTATATAATCCACAGAGGGAAGGTCACAGCTAATAGTGAGGCAGATCGTGTATATCATATTTAAAGAAGGGTAGTTTGAGTGTGCGGAGAGGGGCTGCACGGAGTGGTAAGTGGATGGGGTGCTGAGCAATGTGCATCCAACTGGTCACTGGAGGCTGGGCAGTGGCAAAGCACCTGGGTTACTGGGAGAATTACAAAAGGAGGGCGAAAAGGAAGGGTGTTTATGGTCATTCAGATACTAGGACGGAACACTTGAGTGGCAATGAGATGGGGGTATTGAAAAGTCACAAATGGTGTCCCAGGGGTAGAGGTATGGGGATCAGATATTCCTGCTAGGGTGTAATGTGCCACCCTGCCCCTTTTTTTGTGCAGCCTGGTTCCCTCTCTAGTTTCTCTCCATTGTCCTTCTATCCTGCAGATGATTAGAGCAAGCTTCCTAATGTTTTTCTTGGCCTCATATCCCCAATTACGTGCCTGACATGCCTGGCCTAAGGATATTCCCAAAGAGTATGCTACTTATATTCTGGGAAGAGCCTCACTAGTTCTGCCTATTTATGCAGCAACAAGGCAAATCTTACAACCTGCAAAGTTGGAAGCTTTGAGATGAAGTAAAGGTTTTTATTTTGGGGGAAATGCTCTTCTATGCTTCTTCTCTCATGTGAAGGCCATGGGCTCCTGTTCTTCTCTCACGTGTCCTTTCAAAGAGACAGATGACACACTCGCCCAATCACTCAGCAAACATCTATGCTTTAACTCTGTCATCTTGCCGTTTTCCCTCCAAGTGCTTTCCCTTCCCCACAAATGCAGGATAATCTTTCCTCATTACTCATTCACTCGCTTATTGTAGTCCCCCGCTCCACAGGCCCAGCAAAGACCACCAAAGACAAGCGGTACTTCAGCAAACAGATTTAACACTTCTCTCTTCTATTATGGTCATACTGCTGCCCTCTAGTAACACTGCATGGCAACTGCAGCATGATGATGTGATTTTGAAGGGGGCTGTCCTATGCAAATAATGTCCTCCCATGCTTACTTTGGCCTGAGACATTCACAGGCTTCCATCATGATATGGCCTCCAACATATGGCTTTCAGCAGAATTTTAAGCTTGACAACTTGTCTTACGCTAAAGCTTTATGCCGCTCATGGGAGAGCACCCTCATTTAGCAGGGTGCCAAATTGTCTGCAGTCTTCCTCTAAACAGAACATGGGCGTTCGTGGGCGTTCGGGGGCCTTGCTTGCTAGCTAAAGACTGAGCGCTGGGTTGTTTAAAGACCCAGGGCCAGGCAAGGCCAGCTGCTGCAACAGGCATGATGCAGGCCCAGTGAAGCACACGCCGGACTTTACCCTTTTCTTCCTCTTGAAAACTTCAACATGTCTGTCTTCTGATTGCACCTAATAAAGGGAGTTTGACCAGCTCCAAACTTTACCCATCATTTCGTGAGTGAGAGCTAACACTAGGGCAATATGCCTAGCCAGCAGCACAGGCACTATCCCCCTGATTACACAGCTCTGTTCACACCAAAATGAAAAATCCCCACCACTCAACCTATTTTACTATTTGTGGGAGGCTTACTTCTGCTCAGTTATGCCCCCTAGGCCACATTCGCGCTACAAAATGCCAAATTCAAAGACAAAAAATCAATAGATTGATAACTGAAGGTAATGCTTTACCCATATTTCACCTACTAATGAAAAAGGGGGCTGCATGGGAGTCAGGAGAGAAAATATTTATAATTTTCAGGCACTCGTGCAAAAAAGAGTGTCTGAAATTGCTCTTGGTTTTTATAAAATCGAAATATTAGTTAATGGAAAAAAAATAGAAAATGCAATTTTTACCACCCATGGCGGGATTTGAACTCTCGGCCAGGGGAACTTTCAGCATCAGAGGCAGGTGACATTACCACTGAGCTACTGCTCCTTACTGGTAAGCAGGGATTCAGGAGCATCTATAAGCTACATACAGGCCCCCTAGTCTACATGACACACCATAGCCATGATATAGGGACTATTGGAAAGAATACAAACATGGAAGCCCGTGTGGTCCAGTGGGTAAGTTCCTGCCTTCCACCCAGGCGACCAGGGTTCAAATCCCGGGTTCGGCACCAGATGACTGATGGCGGTGAAGCAGAGGTAAGTCGGTAAGTAAAATGTGCGTATGTGTGGAGGTGTGCCTGGCTGGTGATTGGTGGATGGAGAGAGTGGTTGGTGTGTGAAGAGAGAAACCTGAATGGTGGATAACAGAGTGGTTGGTGTGTCTGGGCAGAAAGAGTGAGGTTAGGCCCAGGCCGAGTGGGAGTAGAGTCAAGGGGAGGAGCCACAGAGGGGGAGTGTGAATGGGTGGAGGAAGGAGGAAAGCAGAGAGAAGGGGGGGCAGAGTTGGGGGAGGAGCCTCGGGATAGGTGGTGGCATACAGCCTATGGGAGGAGCCACAGAGGGGGAGTGTGAATGGGTGGAGTAAGAAAGGAAAGCAGAGAGAAGGGGGGGGCATAGTTGAGGGGAGGAGCATAGGGGCAGGTGGTGGCATACAGCCTAGGGGAGGAGCCACAGAGGGGGAGTGTGAATGGGTGGAGTATGGAAAGAAGGGGGGGCATAGTTAGGGGGCGGAGCCTAGGGTGGTGGCATACAGCCTAGGAGGGACCAAGGGGAGGGGCATGTGTAGAGAGGGGTGGGGCCACAGAGGAAAGGGAGAAGTAGGCAGAGTCTGGGGCAATAGGTCAGGGGGCGGAGCATAGGGGAGTGAGCCCAACAAGGAAAGAGTGCCCCTCCCCCTTCAGCAAACAGAGGGGGGTGACCTGATAGGAGGGGCACTACCATAGTAGACCCCAACATTTTATTACCGCTCCCTCCCCCTCCCCAACTACAGAGTGGGGGGGACAAATTTTGGGGAGCAGTATAAAAAAGGGGTGTTGGGGTGCATTACAAAATAGGGTGCTAGAAGGCACAGAATGATGTGGTTTGGCTTTGGGTGCCCTACCCATCGTTTTTTTTTGCCCCCCCCCCTTTTCCAGGGAGAGGGGGCGTACCCCAAAAGTATAGGGGCAACAGAGGGAACTTAGGGGAACAGGCTTAGGGCACTTTTTTATTACCGACCACAAGGGGGGCACCACACAGACATACTGTAGTTCTGGTATTGAAAGAGGTGACAGCAAGGAGCACGTGGTAAGACACGGTGAGGGGGGAACAAGGCACCCCAAGTTTTTATTACCCCCCCCCCACCCTCGCAGGATCTGTTATGAGGTCTCTTGGGGTAGTTGTATTGAAAACAGATGCTTAAGACACTGAAGGGAAGGGACATGTAGACAAGTGTCCCCCCCATTGTGTGGGTACTTTCTTGTGCGATACCCTCTTCTTCATTCACTCACCACAAAGGAGCAGCCACAAAATGACAATTGCTGTGATGGTAGTACTGAAAGGGGCTTTATAAGGTAGAGAACCAGAAGGAAGGCGAGCTTCAAGTGGCACTTGGAGGATTGGCCATCTGAGCACAGGTGGGCTACTAAGAAAGAAGGGGAAAAGTGGGTGAACAGGAAGCAGAGATGCCCGCTATGACAGCTGAGAGCATTCAAATTTGGTGAATAAGGCGGGTGGTTTGGGGAAGTAGATGAATGAGTCAAGGAGACGGCGCATGCGGCAATTGGTTGGATGTGGCATAGAGAATAATCATGGCATGCAAACTAGGCAGTAGTCCCTGAATTGGCAGCGTCTGCAGAGACTTTGGGGTGCTCGACAAGTGATTTGTCCTCCTTGGATTGGGTATATAATCCACAGAGGGAAGGTCACAGCTTGTAGTGAGGCAGATCGTGTATATCATATTTAAAGAAGGGTAGTTTGAGTGTGCGGAGAGGGGCTGCACGGAGTGGTAAGTGGAAGGGGTGCTGAGCAATGTGCATCCAGCTGGTCACTGGAGGCTGGGCAGTGGCAAAGCACCTGGGTTACTGGGAGAATTACAAAAGGAGGGCCAAAAGGAAGGGTGTTTATGGTCATTCAGATACTAGGACGGAACACTTGAGTGGCAATGAGATGGGGGTATTGAGAAGTCACAAATGGTGTCCCAGGGGTAGAGGTGTGGGGATCAGATATTCCTGCTAGGGTGTAATGTGCCACCCTGCCCCTTTTTTTTGTGCAGCCTGGTTCCCTCTCTAGTTTCTCTCCATTGTCCTTCTATCCTGTAGATGATTAGAGCAAGCTTCCTAATGTTTTTCTTGGCCTCATATCCCCAATTACGTGCCTGACATGCCTGGCCTAAGGATATTCCCAAAGAGTATGCTACTTATATTCTGGGAAGAGCCTCACTAGTTCTGCCTATTTATGCAGCAACAAGGCAAATCTTACAACCTGCAAAGTTGGAAGCTTTGAGATGAAGTAAAGGTTTTTATTTTGGGGGAAATGCTCTTCTATGCTTCTTCTCTCATGTGAAGGCCATGGGCTCCTGTTCTTCTCTCACGTGTCCTTTCAAAGAGACAGATGACACACTCGCCCAATCACTCAGCAAACATCTATGCTTTAACTCTGTCATCTTGCCGTTTTCCCTCCAAGTGCTTTCCCTTCCCCACAAATGCAGGATAATCTTTCCTCATTACTCATTCACTCGCTTATTGTAGTCCCCCGCTCCACAGGCCCAGCAAAGACCACCAAAGACAAGCGGTACTTCAGCAAACAGATTTAACACTTCTCTCTTCTATTATGGTCATACTGCTGCCCTCTAGTAACACTACATGGCAACTGCAGCATGATGATGTGATTTTGAAGGGGGCTGTCCTATGCAAATAATGTCCTCCCATGCTTACTTTGGCCTGAGACATTCACAGGCTTCCATCATGATATGGCCTCCAACATATGGCTTTCAGCAGAATTTTAAGCTTGACAACTTGTCTTACGCTAAAGCTTTTGCCGCTCATGGGAGAGCACCCTCATTTAGCAGGGTGCCAAATTGTCTGCAGTCTTCCTCTAAACAGAACATGGGCGTTCGTGGGCGTTCGGGGGCCTTGCTTGCTAGCTAAAGACTGAGCGCTGGGTTGTTTAAAGACCCAGGGCCAGGCCAGCTGCTGCAACAGGCATGATGCAGGCCCAATGAAGCACACGCCGGACTTTACCCTTTTCTGCCTCTTGAAAACTTCAACATGTCTGTCTTCTGATTGCACCTAATAAAGGGAGTTTGACCAGCTCCAAACTTTACCCATCATTTCGTGAGTGAGAGCTAACACTAGGCCAATATGCCTAGCCAGCAGCACAGGCACTATCCCCCTGATTACACAGCTCTGTTCACACCAAAATGAAAAATCCCCACCACTCAACCTATTTTACTATTTGTGGGAGGCTTACTTCTGCTCAGTTATGCCCCCTAGGCCACATTCGCGCTACAAAATGCCAAATTCAAAGACAAAAAATCAATAGATTGATAACTGAAGGTAATGCTTTACCCATATTTCACCTACTAATGAAAAAGGGGGCTGCATGGGAGTCAGGAGAGAAAATATTTATAATTTTCAGGCACTCGTGCAAAAAAGAGTGTCTGAAATTGCTCTTGGTTTTTATAAAATCGAAATACTAGTTAATGGAAAAAAAAAAGAAAATGCTATTTTTACCACCCATGGCGGGATTTGAACTCTCGGCCAGGGGAGCTTTCAGCATCAGAGGCAGGTGACATTACCACTGAGCTACTGCTCCTTACTGGTAAGCAGGGATTCAGGAGCATCTATAAGCTACATACAGGCCCCCTAGTCTACATGACACACCATAGCCATGATATAGGACTATTGGAAAGAATACAAACATGGAAGCCCGTGTGGTCCAGTGGGTAAGTTCCTGCCTTCCACCCAGGCGACCAGGGTTCAAATCCCGGGTTCGGCACCAGATGACTGATGGCGGTGAAGCAGAGGTAAGTCGGTAAGTAAAATGTGCGTATGTGTGGAGGTGTGCCTGGCTGGTGATTGGTGGATGGAGAGAGTGGTTGGTGTGTGAAGAGAGAAGCCTGAATGGTGGATAACAGAGTGGTTGGTGTGTCAGGGCAGAAAGAGTGAGGTTAGGCCCAGGCCGAGTGGGAGTAGAGTCGAGGGGAGGAGCCACAGAGGGGGAGTGTGAATGGGTGGAGGAAGGAGGAAAGCAGAGAGAAGGGGGGGCAGAGTTGGGGGAGGAGCCTCGGGATAGGTGGTGGCATACAGCCTAGGGGAGGAGCCACAGAGGGGGAGTGTGAATGGGTGGAGTAAGAAAGGAGAGAAGGGGGGGCATAGCTGAGGGGAGGAGCATAGGGGCAGGTGGTGGCATACAGCCTAGGGGAGGAGCCACAGAGGGGGAGTGTGAATGGGTGGAGTATGGAAAGAAGGTTGGGCATAGTTAGGGGGTGGAGCCTAGGGTGGTGGCATACAGCCTAGGAGGGACCAAGGGGAGGGGCATGTGTAGAGAGGGGTGGGGCCACAGAGGAAAGGGAGAAGTAGGCAGAGTCTGGGGCAATAGGTCAGGGGGCGGAGCATAGGGGAGTGAGCCCAACAAGGAAAGAGTGCCCCTCCCCCTTCAGCAAACAGAGGGGGGTGACCTGATAGGAGGGGCACTACCATAGTAGACCCCAACATTTTATGACCGCTCCCTCCCCCTCCCCAACTACAGAGTGGGGGGGACAAATTTTGGGGAGCAGTATAAAAAAGGGGTGTTGGGGTGCATTACAAAATAGGGTGCTGGAAGGCACAGAATGATGTGGTTTGGCTTTGGGTGCGCTACCCATCGTTTTTTTTTGCCCCCCCCCCTTTTCCAGGGAGAGGGGGCGTACCCCAAAAGTATAGGGGCAACAGAGGGAACTTAGGGGAACAGGCTTAGGGCACTTTTTTATTACCGACCACAAGGGGGGCACCACACAGACATACTGTAGTTATGGTATTGAAAGAGGTGACAGCAAGGAGCACGTGGTAAGACACGGTGAGGGGGGAACAAGGCACCCCAAGTTTTTATTACCCCCCCCACCCTCGCAGGATCTGTTATGAGGTCTCTTGGGTAGTTGTATTGAAAACAGATGCTTAAGACACTGAAGGGAAGGGACATGTAGACAAGTGTCCCCCCCATTGTGTGGGTACTTTCTTGTGCGATACCCTCTTCTTCATTCACTCACCACAAAGGAGCAGCCACAAAATGACAATTGCTGTGATGGTAGTACTGAAAGGGGCTTTATAAGGTAGAGAACCAGAAGGAAGGCGAGCTTCAAGTGGCACTTGGAGGATTGGCCATCTGAGCACAGGTGGGCTACTAAGAAAGAAGGGGAAAAGTGGGTGAACAGGAAGCAGAGATGCCCGCTATGACAGCTGAGAGCATTCAAATTTGGTGAATAAGGCGGGTGGTTTGGGGAAGTAGATGAATGAGTCAGGGAGACGGCGCATGCGGCAATTGGTTGGATGTGGCATAGAGAATAATCATGGCATGCAAACTAGGCAGTAGTCCCTGAATTGGCAGCGTCTGCAGAGACTTTGGGGTGCTCGACAAGTGATTTGTCCTCCTTGGATTGGGTATATAATCCACAGAGGGAAGGTCACAGCTAATAGTGAGGCAGATCGTGTATATCATATTTAAAGAAGGGTAGTTTGAGTGTGCGGAGAGGGGCTGCACGGAGTGGTAAGTGGATGGGGTGCTGAGCAATGTGCATCCAACTGGTCACTGGAGGCTGGGCAGTGGCAAAGCACCTGGGTTACTGGGAGAATTACAAAAGGAGGGCGAAAAGGAAGGGTGTTTATGGTCATTCAGATACTAGGACGGAACACTTGAGTGGCAATGAGATGGGGGTATTGAAAAGTCACAAATGGTGTCCCAGGGGTAGAGGTATGGGGATCAGATATTCCTGCTAGGGTGTAATGTGCCACCCTGCCCCTTTTTTTGTGCAGCCTGGTTCCCTCTCTAGTTTCTCTCCATTGTCCTTCTATCCTGCAGATGATTAGAGCAAGCTTCCTAATGTTTTTCTTGGCCTCATATCCCCAATTACGTGCCTGACATGCCTGGCCTAAGGATATTCCCAAAGAGTATGCTACTTATATTCTGGGAAGAGCCTCACTAGTTCTGCCTATTTATGCAGCAACAAGGCAAATCTTACAACCTGCAAAGTTGGAAGCTTTGAGATGAAGTAAAGGTTTTTATTTTGGGGGAAATGCTCTTCTATGCTTCTTCTCTCATGTGAAGGCCATGGGCTCCTGTTCTTCTCTCACGTGTCCTTTCAAAGAGACAGATGACACACTCGCCCAATCACTCAGCAAACATCTATGCTTTAACTCTGTCATCTTGCCGTTTTCCCTCCAAGTGCTTTCCCATCCCCACAAATGCAGGATAATCTTTCCTCATTACTCATTCACTCGCTTATTGTAGTCCCCCGCTCCACAGGCCCAGCAAAGACCACCAAAGACAAGCGGTACTTCAGCAAACAGATTTAACACTTCTCTCTTCTATTATGGTCATACTGCTGCCCTCTAGTAACACTACATGGCAACTGCAGCATGATGATGTGATTTTGAAGGGGGCTGTCCTATGCAAATAATGTCCTCCCATGCTTACTTTGGCCTGAGACATTCACAGGCTTCCATCATGATATGGCCTCCAACATATGGCTTTCAGCAGAATTTTAAGCTTGACAACTTGTCTTACGCTAAAGCTTTTGCCGCTCATGGGAGAGCACCCTCATTTAGCAGGGTGCCAAATTGTCTGCAGTCTTCCTCTAAACAGAACATGGGCGTTCGTGGGCGTTCGGGGGCCTTGCTTGCTAGCTAAAGACTGAGCGCTGGGTTGTTTAAAGACCCAGGGCCAGGCAAGGCCAGCTGCTGCAACAGGTATGATGCAGGCCCAGTGAAGCACACGCCGGACTTTACCCTTTTCTGCCTCTTGAAAACTTCAACATGTCTGTCTTCTGATTGCACCTAATAAAGGGAGTTTGACCAGCTCCAAACTTTACCCATCATTTCGTGAGTGAGAGCTAACACTAGGGCAATATGCCTAGCCAGCAGCACAGGCACTATCCCCCTGATTACACAGCTCTGTTCACACCAAAATGAAAAATCCCCACCACTCAACCTATTTTACTATTTGTGGGAGACTTACTTCTGCTCAGTTATGCCCCCTAGGCCACATTCGCGCTACAAAATGCCAAATTCAAAGACACAAAATCAATAGATTGATAACTGAAGGTAATGCTTTACCCATATTTCACCTACTAATGAAAAAGGGGGCTGCATGGGAGTCAGGAGAGAAAATATTTATAATTTTCAGGCACTCGTGCAAAAAAGAGTGTCTGAAATTGCTCTTGGTTTTTATAAAATCGAAATATTAGTTAATGGAAAAAAAAAAAGAAAATGCTATTTTTACCACCCATGGCGGGATTTGAACTCTCGGCCAGGGGAGCTTTCAGCATCAGAGGCAGGTGACATTACCACTGAGCTACTGCTCCTTACTGGTAAGCAGGGATTCAGGAGCATCTATAAGCTACATACAGGCCCCCTAGTCCACATGACACACCATAGCCATGATATAGGGACTATTGGAAAGAATACAAACATGGAAACCCGTGTGGTCCAGTGGGTAAGTTCCTGCCTTCCACCCAGGCGACCAGGGTTCAAATCCCGGGTTCGGCACCAGATGACTGATGGCGGTGAAGCAGAGGTAAGTCGGTAAGTAAAATGTGCGTATGTGTGGAGGTGTGCCTGGCTGGTGATTGGTGGATGGAGAGAGTGGTTGGTGTGTGAAGAGAGAAGCCTGAATGGTGGATAACAGAGTGGTTGGTGTGTCTGGGCAGAAAGAGTGAGGTTAGGCCCAGCCGAGTGGGAGTAGAGTCGAGGGGAGGAGCCACAGAGGGGGAGTGTGAGGAAGGAGGAAAGCAGAGAGAAGGGGGGGCAGAGTTGGGGGAGGAGCCTCGGGATAGGTGGTGGCATACAGCCTAGGGGAGGAGCCACAGAGGGGAAGTGTGAATGGGTGGAGTAAGAAAGGAAAGCAGAGAGAAGGGGGGGGCATAGTTGAGGGGAGGAGCATAGGGGCAGGTGGAGGCATACAGCCTAGGGGAGAAGCCACAGAGGGGGAGTGTGAATTGGTGGAGTATGGAAAGAAGGGTGCGGGGGCATAGTTGGGGGGCGGAGCCTAGGGTGGTGGCATACAGCCTAGGAGGGACCAAGGGGAGGGGCATGTGTAGAGAGGGGTGGGGCCACAGAGGAAAGGGAGAAGTAGGCAGAGTCTGGGGCAATAGGTCAGGGGGCGGAGCATAGGGGAGTGAGCCCAACAAGGAAAGAGTGCCCCTCCCCCTTCAGCAAACAGAGGGGGGTGACCTGATAGGAGGGGCACTACCATAGTAGACCCCAACATTTTATGACCGCTCCCTCCCCCTCCCCAACTACAGAGTGGGGGGGACAAATTTTGGGGAGCAGTATAAAAAAGGGGTGTTGGGGTGCATTACAAAATAGGGTGCTAGAAGGCACAGAATGATGTGGTTTGGCTTTGGGTGCGCTACCCATCGTTTTTTTTTTGCCCCCCCCCCTTTTCCAGGGAGAGGGGGCGTACCCCAAAAGTATAGGGGCAACAGAGGGAACTTAGGGGAACAGGCTTAGGGCACTTTTTTATTACCGACCACAAGGGGGGCACCACACAGACATACTGTAGTTATGGTATTGAAAGAGGTGACAGCAAGGAGCACGTGGTAAGACACGGTGAGGGGGGAACAAGGCACCCCAAGTTTTTATTACCCCCCCCCCACCCTCGCAGGATCTGTTATGAGGTCTCTTGGGGTAGTTGTATTGAAAACAGATGCTTAAGACACTGAAGGGAAGGGACATGTAGACAAGTGTCCCCCCCATTGTGTGGGTACTTTCTTGTGCGATACCCTCTTCTTCATTCACTCACCACAAAGGAGCAGCCACAAAATGACAATTGCTGTGATGGTAGTACTGAAAGGGGCTTTATAAGGTAGAGAACCAGAAGGAAGGCGAGCTTCAAGTGGCACTTGGAGGATTGGCCATCTGAGCACAGGTGGGCTACTAAGAAAGAAGGGGAAAAGTGGGTGAACAGGAAGCAGAGATGCCCGCTATGACAGCTGAGAGCATTCAAATTTGGTGAATAAGGCGGGTGGTTTGGGGAAGTAGATGAATGAGTCAGGGAGACGGCGCATGCGGCAATTGGTTGGATGTGGCATAGAGAATAATCATGGCATGCAAACTAGGCAGTAGTCCCTGAATTGGCAGCGTCTGCAGAGACTTTGGGGTGCTCGACAAGTGATTTGTCCTCCTTGGATTGGGTATATAATCCACAGAGGGAAGGTCACAGCTTATAGTGAGGCAGATCGTGTATATCATATTTAAAGAAGGGTAGTTTGAGTGTGCGGAGAGGAGCTGCACGGAGTGGTAAGTGGATGGGGTGCTAAGCAATGTGCATCCAGCTGGTCACTGGAGGCTGGGCAGTGGCAAAGCACCTGGGTTACTGGGAGAATTACAAAAGGAGGGCCAAAAGGAAGGGTGTTTATGGTCATTCAGATACTAGGACGGAACACTTGAGTGGCAATGAGATGGGGGTATTGAAAAGTCACAAATGGTGTCCCAGGGGTAGAGGTATGGGGATCAGATATTCCTGCTAGGGTGTAATGTGCCACCCTGCCCCTTTTTTTGTGCAGCCTGGTTCCCTCTCTAGTTTCTCTCCATTGTCCTTCTATCCTGCAGATGATTAGAGCAAGCTTCCTAATGTTTTTCTTGGCCTCATATCCCCAATTACGTGCCTGACATGCCTGGCCTAAGGATATTCCCAAAGAGTATGCTACTTATATTCTGGGAAGAGCCTCACTAGTTCTGCCTATTTATGCAGCAACAAGGCAAATCTTACAACCTGCAAAGTTGGAAGCTTTGAGATGAAGTAAAGGTTTTTATTTTGGGGGAAATGCTCTTCTATGCTTCTTCTCTCATGTGAAGGCCATGGGCTCCTGTTCTTCTCTCACGTGTCCTTTCAAAGAGACAGATGACACACTCGCCCAATCACTCAGCAAACATCTATGCTTTAACTCTGTCATCTTGCCGTTTTCCCTCCAAGTGCTTTCCCTTCCCCACAAATGCAGGATAATCTTTCCTCATTACTCATTCACTCGCTTATTGTAGTCCCCCGCTCCACAGGCCCAGCAAAGACCACCAAAGACAAGCGGTACTTCAGCAAACAGATTTAACACTTCTCTCTTCTATTATGGTCATACTGCTGCCCTCTAGTAACACTACATGGCAACTGCAGCATGATGATGTGATTTTGAAGGGGGCTGTCCTATGCAAATAATGTCCTCCCATGCTTACTTTGGCCTGAGACATTCACAGGCTTCCATCATGATATGGCCTCCAACATATGGCTTTCAGCAGAATTTTAAGCTTGACAACTTGTCTTACGCTAAAGCTTTTGCCGCTCATGGGAGAGCACCCTCATTTAGCAGGGTGCCAAATTGTCTGCAGTCTTCCTCTAAACAGAACATGGGCGTTCGTGGGCGTTCGGGGGCCTTGCTTGCTAGCTAAAGACTGAGCGCTGGGTTGTTTAAAGACTCAGGGCCAGGCAAGGCCAGCTGCTGCAACAGGCATGATGCAGGCCCAGTGAAGCACACGCCGGACTTTACCCTTTTCTGCCTCTTGAAAACTTCAACATGTCTGTCTTCTGATTGCACCTAATAAAGGGAGTTTGACCAGCTCCAAACTTTACCCATCATTTCGTGAGTGAGAGCTAACACTAGGGCAATATGCCTAGCCAGCAGCACAGGCACTATCCCCCTGATTACACAGCTCTGTTCACACCAAAATGAAAAATCCCCACCACTCAACCTATTTTACTATTTGTGGGAGGCTTACTTCTGCTCAGTTATGCCCCCTAGGCCACATTCGCGCTACAAAATGCCAAATTCAAAGACAAAAAATCAATAGATTGATAACTGAAGGTAATGCTTTACCCATATTTCACCTACTAATGAAAAAGGGGGCTGCATGGGAGTCAGGAGAGAAAATATTTATAATTTTCAGGCACTCGTGCAAAAAAGAGTGTCTGAAATTGCTCTTGGTTTTTATAAAATCGAAATATTAGTTAATGGAAAAAAAAAAGAAAATGCTATTTTTACCACCCATGGCGGGATTTGAACTCTCGGCCAGGGGAGCTTTCAGCATCAGAGGCAGGTGACATTACCACTGAGCTACTGCTCCTTACTGGTAAGCAGGGATTCAGGAGCATCTATAAGCTACATACAGGCCCCCTAGTCTACATGACACACCATAGCCATGATATAGGGACTATTGGAAAGAATACAAACATGGAAGCCCGTGTGGTCCAGTGGGTAAGTTCCTGCCTTCCACCCAGGCGACCAGGGTTCAAATCCCGGGTTCGGCACCAGATGACTGATGGCGGTGAAGCAGAGGTAAGTCGGTAAGTAAAATGTGCGTATGTGTGGAGGTGTGCCTGGCTGGTGATTGGTGGATGGAGAGAGTGGTTGGTGTGTGAAGAGAGAAGCCTGAATGGTGGATAACAGAGTGGTTGGTGTGTCAGGGCAGAAAGAGTGAGGTTAGGCCCAGGCCGAGTGGGAGTAGAGTCGAGGGGAGGAGCCACAGAGGGGGAGTGTGAATGGGTGGAGGAAGGAGGAAAGCAGAGAGAAGGGGGGGCAGAGTTGGGGGAGGAGCCTCGGGATAGGTGGTGGCATACAGCCTAGGGGAGGAGCCACAGAGGGGGAGTGTGAATGGGTGGAGTAAGAAAGGAAAGCAGAGAGAAGGGGGGGCATAGTTGAGGGGAGGAGCATAGGGGCAGGTGGTGGCATACAGCCTAGGGGAGGAGCCACAGAGGGGGAGTGTGAATGGGTGGAGTATGGAAAGAAGGTTGGGCATAGTTAGGGGGTGGAGCCTAGGGTGGTGGCATACAGCCTAGGAGGGACCAAGGGGAGGGGCATGTGTAGAGAGGGGTGGGGCCACAGAGGAAAGGGAGAAGTAGGCAGAGTCTGGGGCAATAGGTCAGGGGGCGGAGCATAGGGGAGTGAGCCCAACAAGGAAAGAGTGCCCCTCCCCCTTCAGCAAACAGAGGGGGTTGACCTGATAGGAGGGGCACTACCATAGTAGACCCCAACATTTTATGACCGCTCCCTCCCCCTCCCCAACTACAGAGTGGGGGGGACAAATTTTGGGGAGCAGTATAAAAAAGGGGTGTTGGGGTGCATTACAAAATAGGGTGCTGGAAGGCACAGAATGATGTGGTTTGGCTTTGGGTGCGCTACCCATCGTTTTTTTTTTGCCCCCCCCCCCCTTTTCCAGGGAGAGGGGGCGTACCCCAAAAGTATAGGGGCAACAGAGGGAACTTAGGGGAACAGGCTTAGGGCACTTTTTTATTACCGACCACAAGGGGGGCACCACACAGACATACTGTAGTTATGGTATTGAAAGAGGTGACAGCAAGGAGCACGTGGTAAGACACGGTGAGGGGGGAACAAGGCACCCCAAGTTTTTATTACCCCCCCCCACCCTCGCAGGATCTGTTATGAGGTCTCTTGGGGTAGTTGTATTGAAAACAGATGCTTAAGACACTGAAGGGAAGGGACATGTAGACAAGTGTCCCCCCCATTGTGTGGGTACTTTCTTGTGCGATACCCTCTTCTTCATTCACTCACCACAAAGGAGCAGCCACAAAATGACAATTGCTGTGATGGTAGTACTGAAAGGGGCTTTATAAGGTAGAGAACCAGAAGGAAGGCGAGCTTCAAGTGGCACTTGGAGGATTGGCCATCTGAGCACAGGTGGGCTACTAAGAAAGAAGGGGAAAAGTGGGTGAACAGGAAGCAGAGATGCCCGCTATGACAGCTGAGAGCATTCAAATTTGGTGAATAAGGCGGGTGGTTTGGGGAAGTAGATGAATGAGTCAGGGAGACGGCGCATGCGGCAATTGGTTGGATGTGGCATAGAGAATAATCATGGCATGCAAACTAGGCAGTAGTCCCTGAATTGGCAGCGTCTGCAGAGACTTTGGGGTGCTCGACAAGTGATTTGTCCTCCTTGGATTGGGTATATAATCCACAGAGGGAAGGTCACAGCTAATAGTGAGGCAGATCGTGTATATCATATTTAAAGAAGGGTAGTTTGAGTGTGCGGAGAGGGGCTGCACGGAGTGGTAAGTGGATGGGGTGCTGAGCAATGTGCATCCAACTGGTCACTGGAGGCTGGGCAGTGGCAAAGCACCTGGGTTACTGGGAGAATTACAAAAGGAGGGCGAAAAGGAAGGGTGTTTATGGTCATTCAGATACTAGGACGGAACACTTGAGTGGCAATGAGATGGGGGTATTGAAAAGTCACAAATGGTGTCCCAGGGGTAGAGGTATGGGGATCAGATATTCCTGCTAGGGTGTAATGTGCCACCCTGCCCCTTTTTTTGTGCAGCCTGGTTCCCTCTCTAGTTTCTCTCCATTGTCCTTCTATCCTGCAGATGATTAGAGCAAGCTTCCTAATGTTTTTCTTGGCCTCATATCCCCAATTACGTGCCTGACATGCCTGGCCTAAGGATATTCCCAAAGAGTATGCTACTTATATTCTGGGAAGAGCCTCACTAGTTCTGCCTATTTATGCAGCAACAAGGCAAATCTTACAACCTGCAAAGTTGGAAGCTTTGAGATGAAGTAAAGGTTTTTATTTTGGGGGAAATGCTCTTCTATGCTTCTTCTCTCATGTGAAGGCCATGGGCTCCTGTTCTTCTCTCACGTGTCCTTTCAAAGAGACAGATGACACACTCGCCCAATCACTCAGCAAACATCTATGCTTTAACTCTGTCATCTTGCCGTTTTCCCTCCAAGTGCTTTCCCTTCCCCACAAATGCAGGATAATCTTTCCTCATTACTCATTCACTCGCTTATTGTAGTCCCCCGCTCCACAGGCCCAGCAAAGACCACCAAAGACAAGCGGTACTTCAGCAAACAGATTTAACACTTCTCTCTTCTATTATGGTCATACTGCTGCCCTCTAGTAACACTACATGGCAACTGCAGCATGATGATGTGATTTTGAAGGGGGCTGTCCTATGCAAATAATGTCCTCCCATGCTTACTTTGGCCTGAGACATTCACAGGCTTCCATCATGATATGGCCTCCAACATATGGCTTTCAGCAGAATTTTAAGCTTGACAACTTGTCTTACGCTAAAGCTTTTGCCGCTCATGGGAGAGCACCCTCATTTAGCAGGGTGCCAAATTGTCTGCAGTCTTCCTCTAAACAGAACATGGGCGTTCGTGGGCGTTCGGGGGCCTTGCTTGCTAGCTAAAGACTGAGCGCTGGGTTGTTTAAAGACCCAGGGCCAGACAAGGCCAGCTGCTGCAACAGGCATGATGCAGGCCCAATGAAGCACACGCCGGACTTTACCCTTTTCTGCCTCTTGAAAACTTCAACATGTCTGTCTTCTGATTGCACCTAATAAAGGGAGTTTGACCAGCTCCAAACTTTACCCATCATTTCGTGAGTGAGAGCTAACACTAGGGCAATATGCCTAGCCAGCAGCACAGGCACTATCCCCCTGATTACACAGCTCTGTTCACACCAACATGAAAAATCCCCACCACTCAACCTATTTTACTATTTGTGGGAGGCTTACTTCTGCTCAGTTATGCCCCCTAGGCCACATTCGCGCTACAAAATGCCAAATTCAAAGACAAAAAATCAATAGATTGATAACTGAAGGTAATGCTTTACCCATATTTCACCTACTAATGAAAAAGGGGGCTGCATGGGAGTCAGGAGAGAAAATATTTATAATTTTCAGGCACTCGTGCAAAAAAGAGTGTCTGAAATTGCTCTTGGTTTTTATAAAATCGAAATATTAGTTAATGGAAAAAAAAAAGAAAATGCTATTTTTACCACCCATGGCGGGATTTGAACTCTCGGCCAGGGGAGCTTTCAGCATCAGAGGCAGGTGACATTACCACTGAGCTACTGCTCCTTACTGGTAAGCAGGGATTCAGGAGCATCTATAAGCTACATACAGGCCCCCTAGTCTACATGACACACCATAGCCATGATATAGGGACTATTGGAAAGAATACAAACATGGAAGCCCGTGTGGTCCAGTGGGTAAGTTCCTGCCTTCCACCCAGGCGACCAGGGTTCAAATCCCGGGTTCGGCACCAGATGACTGATGGCGGTGAAGCAGAGGTAAGTCGGTAAGTAAAATGTGCGTATGTGTGGAGGTGTGCCTGGCTGGTGATTGGTGGATGGAGAGAGTGGTTGGTGTGTGAAGAGAGAAGCCTGAATGGTGGATAACAGAGTGGTTGGTGTGTCAGGGCAGAAAGAGTGAGGTTAGGCCCAGGCCGAGTGGGAGTAGAGTCGAGGGGAGGAGCCACAGAGGGGGAGTGTGAATGGGTGGAGGAAGGAGGAAAGCAGAGAGAAGGGGGGGCAGAGTTGGGGGAGGAGCCTCGGGATAGGTGGTGGCATACAGCCTAGGGGAGGAGCCACAGAGGGGGAGTGTGAATGGGTGGAGTAAGAAAGGAAAGCAGAGAGAAGGGGGGGCATAGTTGAGGGGAGGAGCATAGGGGCAGGTGGTGGCATACAGCCTAGGGGAGGAGCCACAGAGGGGGAGTGTGAATGGGTGGAGTATGGAAAGAAGGTTGGGCATAGTTAGGGGGTGGAGCCTAGGGTGGTGGCATACAGCCTAGGAGGGACCAAGGGGAGGGGCATGTGTAGAGAGGGGTGGGGCCACAGAGGAAAGGGAGAAGTAGGCAGAGTCTGGGGCAATAGGTCAGGGGGCGGAGCATAGGGGAGTGAGCCCAACAAGGAAAGAGTGCCCCTCCCCCTTCAGCAAACAGAGGGGGGTGACCTGATAGGAGGGGCACTACCATAGTAGACCCCAACATTTTATGACCGCTCCCTCCCCCTCCCCAACTACAGAGTGGGGGGGACAAATTTTGGGGAGCAGTATAAAAAAGGGGTGTTGGGGTGCATTACAAAATAGGGTGCTGGAAGGCACAGAATGATGTGGTTTGGCTTTGGGTGCGCTACCCATCGTTTTTTTTTGCCCCCCCCCCTTTTCCAGGGAGAGGGGGCGTACCCCAAAAGTATAGGGGCAACAGAGGGAACTTAGGGGAACAGGCTTAGGGCACTTTTTTATTACCGACCACAAGGGGGGCACCACACAGACATACTGTAGTTATGGTATTGAAAGAGGTGACAGCAAGGAGCACGTGGTAAGACACGGTGAGGGGGGAACAAGGCACCCCAAGTTTTTATTACCCCCCCCACCCTCGCAGGATCTGTTATGAGGTCTCTTGGGTAGTTGTATTGAAAACAGATGCTTAAGACACTGAAGGGAAGGGACATGTAGACAAGTGTCCCCCCCATTGTGTGGGTACTTTCTTGTGCGATACCCTCTTCTTCATTCACTCACCACAAAGGAGCAGCCACAAAATGACAATTGCTGTGATGGTAGTACTGAAAGGGGCTTTATAAGGTAGAGAACCAGAAGGAAGGCGAGCTTCAAGTGGCACTTGGAGGATTGGCCATCTGAGCACAGGTGGGCTACTAAGAAAGAAGGGGAAAAGTGGGTGAACAGGAAGCAGAGATGCCCGCTATGACAGCTGAGAGCATTCAAATTTGGTGAATAAGGCGGGTGGTTTGGGGAAGTAGATGAATGAGTCAGGGAGACGGCGCATGCGGCAATTGGTTGGATGTGGCATAGAGAATAATCATGGCATGCAAACTAGGCAGTAGTCCCTGAATTGGCAGCGTCTGCAGAGACTTTGGGGTGCTCGACAAGTGATTTGTCCTCCTTGGATTGGGTATATAATCCACAGAGGGAAGGTCACAGCTAATAGTGAGGCAGATCGTGTATATCATATTTAAAGAAGGGTAGTTTGAGTGTGCGGAGAGGGGCTGCACGGAGTGGTAAGTGGATGGGGTGCTGAGCAATGTGCATCCAACTGGTCACTGGAGGCTGGGCAGTGGCAAAGCACCTGGGTTACTGGGAGAATTACAAAAGGAGGGCGAAAAGGAAGGGTGTTTATGGTCATTCAGATACTAGGACGGAACACTTGAGTGGCAATGAGATGGGGGTATTGAAAAGTCACAAATGGTGTCCCAGGGGTAGAGGTATGGGGATCAGATATTCCTGCTAGGGTGTAATGTGCCACCCTGCCCCTTTTTTTGTGCAGCCTGGTTCCCTCTCTAGTTTCTCTCCATTGTCCTTCTATCCTGCAGATGATTAGAGCAAGCTTCCTAATGTTTTTCTTGGCCTCATATCCCCAATTACGTGCCTGACATGCCTGGCCTAAGGATATTCCCAAAGAGTATGCTACTTATATTCTGGGAAGAGCCTCACTAGTTCTGCCTATTTATGCAGCAACAAGGCAAATCTTACAACCTGCAAAGTTGGAAGCTTTGAGATGAAGTAAAGGTTTTTATTTTGGGGGAAATGCTCTTCTATGCTTCTTCTCTCATGTGAAGGCCATGGGCTCCTGTTCTTCTCTCACGTGTCCTTTCAAAGAGACAGATGACACACTCGCCCAATCACTCAGCAAACATCTATGCTTTAACTCTGTCATCTTGCCGTTTTCCCTCCAAGTGCTTTCCCTTCCCCACAAATGCAGGATAATCTTTCCTCATTACTCATTCACTCGCTTATTGTAGTCCCCCGCTCCACAGGCCCAGCAAAGACCACCAAAGACAAGCGGTACTTCAGCAAACAGATTTAACACTTCTCTCTTCTATTATGGTCATACTGCTGCCCTCTAGTAACACTACATGGCAACTGCAGCATGATGATGTGATTTTGAAGGGGGCTGTCCTATGCAAATAATGTCCTCCCATGCTTACTTTGGCCTGAGACATTCACAGGCTTCCATCATGATATGGCCTCCAACATATGGCTTTCAGCAGAATTTTAAGCTTGACAACTTGTCTTACGCTAAAGCTTTTGCCGCTCATGGGAGAGCACCCTCATTTAGCAGGGTGCCAAATTGTCTGCAGTCTTCCTCTAAACAGAACATGGGCGTTCGTGGGCGTTCGGGGGCCTTGCTTGCTAGCTAAAGACTGAGCGCTGGGTTGTTTAAAGACCCAGGGCCAGACAAGGCCAGCTGCTGCAACAGGCATGATGCAGGCCCAATGAAGCACACGCCGGACTTTACCCTTTTCTGCCTCTTGAAAACTTCAACATGTCTGTCTTCTGATTGCACCTAATAAAGGGAGTTTGACCAGCTCCAAACTTTACCCATCATTTCGTGAGTGAGAGCTAACACTAGGGCAATATGCCTAGCCAGCAGCACAGGCACTATCCCCCTGATTACACAGCTCTGTTCACACCAAAATGAAAAATCCCCACCACTCAACCTATTTTACTATTTGTGGGAGGCTTACTTCTGCTCAGTTATGCCCCCTAGGCCACATTCGCGCTACAAAATGCCAAATTCAAAGACACAAAATCAATAGATTGATAACTGAAGGTAATGCTTTACCCATATTTCACCTACTAATGAAAAAGGGGGCTGCATGGGAGTCAGGAGAGAAAATATTTATAATTTTCAGGCACTCGTGCAAAAAAGAGTGTCTGAAATTGCTCTTGGTTTTTATAAAATCGAAATATTAGTTAATGGAAAAAAAAAAAGAAAATGCTATTTTTACCACCCATGGCGGGATTTGAACTCTCGGCCAGGGGAGCTTTCAGCATCAGAGGCAGGTGACATTACCACTGAGCTACTGCTCCTTACTGGTAAGCAGGGATTCAGGAGCATCTATAAGCTACATACAGGCCCCCTAGTCCATGACACACCATAGCCATGATATAGGGACTATTGGAAAGAATACAAACATGGAAGGCCGTGTGGTCCAGTGGGTAAGTTCCTGCCTTCCACCCAGGCGACCAGGGTTCAAATCCCGGGTTCGGCACCAGATGACTGATGGCGGTGAAGCAGAGGTAAGTCGGTAAGTAAAATGTGCGTATGTGTGGAGGTGTGCCTGGCTGGTGATTGGTGGATGGAGAGAGTGGTTGGTGTGTGAAGAGAGAAGCCTGAATGGTGGATAACAGAGTGGTTGGTGTGTCTGGGCAGAAAGAGTGAGGTTAGGCCCAGCCGAGTGGGAGTAGAGTCGAGGGGAGGAGCCACAGAGGGGGAGTGTGAGGAAGGAGGAAAGCAGAGAGAAGGGGGGGCAGAGTTGGGGGAGGAGCCTCGGGATAGGTGGTGGCATACAGCCTAGGGGAGGAGCCACAGAGGGGAAGTGTGAATGGGTGGAGTAAGAAAGGAAAGCAGAGAGAAGGGGGGGGGCATAGTTGAGGGGAGGAGCATAGGGGCAGGTGGAGGCATACAGCCTAGGGGAGAAGCCACAGAGGGGGAGTGTGAATTGGTGGAGTATGGAAAGAAGGGTGCGGGGGCATAGTTGGGGGGCGGAGCCTAGGGTGGTGGCATACAGCCTAGGAGGGACCAAGGGGAGGGGCATGTGTAGAGAGGGGTGGGGCCACAGAGGAAAGGGAGAAGTAGGCAGAGACTGGGGCAATAGGTCAGGGGGCGGAGCATAGGGGAGTGAGCCCAACAAGGAAAGAGTGCCCCTCCCCCTTCAGCAAACAGAGGGGGGTGACCTGATAGGAGGGGCACTACCATAGTAGACCCCAACATTTTATGACCGCTCCCTCCCCCTCCCCAACTACAGAGTGGGGGGGACAAATTTTGGGGAGCAGTATAAAAAAGGGGTGTTGGGGTGCATTACAAAATAGGGTGCTAGAAGGCACAGAATGATGTGGTTTGGCTTTGGGTGCGCTACCCATCGTTTTTTTTTGCCCCCCCCCCTTTTCCAGGGAGAGGGGGCGTACCCCAAAAGTATAGGGGCAACAGAGGGAACTTAGGGGAACAGGCTTAGGGCACTTTTTTATTACCGACCACAAGGGGGGCACCACACAGACATACTGTAGTTATGGTATTGAAAGAGGTGACAGCAAGGAGCACGTGGTAAGACACGGTGAGGGGGGAACAAGGCACCCCAAGTTTTTATTACCCCCCCCCACCCTCGAGGATCTGTTATGAGGTCTCTTGGGGTAGTTGTATTGAAAACAGATGCTTAAGACACTGAAGGGAAGGGACATGTAGACAAGTGTCCCCCCCATTGTGTGGGTACTTTCTTGTGCGATACCCTCTTCTTCATTCACTCACCACAAAGGAGCAGCCACAAAATGACAATTGCTGTGATGGTAGTACTGAAAGGGGCTTTATAAGGTAGAGAACCAGAAGGAAGGCGAGCTTCAAGTGGCACTTGGAGGATTGGCCATCTGAGCACAGGTGGGCTACTAAGAAAGAAGGGGAAAAGTGGGTGAACAGGAAGCAGAGATGCCCGCTATGACAGCTGAGAGCATTCAAATTTGGTGAATAAGGCGGGTGGTTTGGGGAAGTAGATGAATGAGTCAGGGAGACGGCGCATGCGGCAATTGGTTGGATGTGGCATAGAGAATAATCATGGCATGCAAACTAGGCAGTAGTCCCTGAATTGGCAGCGTCTGCAGAGACTTTGGGGTGCTCGACAAGTGATTTGTCCTCCTTGGATTGGGTATATAATCCACAGAGGGAAGGTCACAGCTTATAGTGAGGCAGATCGTGTATATCATATTTAAAGAAGGGTAGTTTGAGTGTGCGGAGAGGAGCTGCACGGAGTGGTAAGTGGATGGGGTGCTGAGCAATGTGCATCCAGCTGGTCACTGGAGGCTGGGCAGTGGCAAAGCACCTGGGTTACTGGGAGAATTACAAAAGGAGGGCCAAAAGGAAGGGTGTTTATGGTCATTCAGATACTAGGACGGAACACTTGAGTGGCAATGAGATGGGGGTATTGAAAAGTCACAAATGGTGTCCCAGGGGTAGAGGTATGGGGATCAGATATTCCTGCTAGGGTGTAATGTGCCACCCTGCCCCTTTTTTTGTGCAGCCTGGTTCCCTCTCTAGTTTCTCTCCATTGTCCTTCTATCCTGCAGATGATTAGAGCAAGCTTCCTAATGTTTTTCTTGGCCTCATATCCCCAATTACGTGCCTGACATGCCTGGCCTAAGGATATTCCCAAAGAGTATGCTACTTATATTCTGGGAAGAGCCTCACTAGTTCTGCCTATTTATGCAGCAACAAGGCAAATCTTACAACCTGCAAAGTTGGAAGCTTTGAGATGAAGTAAAGGTTTTTATTTTGGGGGAAATGCTCTTCTATGCTTCTTCTCTCATGTGAAGGCCATGGGCTCCTGTTCTTCTCTCACGTGTCCTTTCAAAGAGACAGATGACACACTCGCCCAATCACTCAGCAAACATCTATGCTTTAACTCTGTCATCTTGCCGTTTTCCCTCCAAGTGCTTTCCCTTCCCCACAAATGCAGGATAATCTTTCCTCATTACTCATTCACTCGCTTATTGTAGTCCCCCGCTCCACAGGCCCAGCAAAGACCACCAAAGACAAGCGGTACTTCAGCAAACAGATTTAACACTTCTCTCTTCTATTATGGTCATACTGCTGCCCTCTAGTAACACTACATGGCAACTGCAGCATGATGATGTGATTTTGAAGGGGGCTGTCCTATGCAAATAATGTCCTCCCATGCTTACTTTGGCCTGAGACATTCACAGGCTTCCATCATGATATGGCCTCCAACATATGGCTTTCAGCAGAATTTTAAGCTTGACAACTTGTCTTACGCTAAAGCTTTTGCCGCTCATGGGAGAGCACCCTCATTTAGCAGGGTGCCAAATTGTCTGCAGTCTTCCTCTAAACAGAACATGGGCGTTCGTGGGCGTTCGGGGGCCTTGCTTGCTAGCTAAAGACTGAGCGCTGGGTTGTTTAAAGACTCAGGGCCAGGCAAGGCCAGCTGCTGCAACAGGCATGATGCAGGCCCAGTGAAGCACACGCCGGACTTTACCCTTTTCTGCCTCTTGAAAACTTCAACATGTCTGTCTTCTGATTGCACCTAATAAAGGGAGTTTGACCAGCTCCAAACTTTACCCATCATTTCGTGAGTGAGAGCTAACACTAGGGCAATATGCCTAGCCAGCAGCACAGGCACTATCCCCCTGATTACACAGCTCTGTTCACACCAAAATGAAAAATCCCCACCACTCAACCTATTTTACTATTTGTGGGAGGCTTACTTCTGCTCAGTTATGCCCCCTAGGCCACATTCGCGCTACAAAATGCCAAATTCAAAGACAAAAAATCAATAGATTGATAACTGAAGGTAATGCTTTACCCATATTTCACCTACTAATGAAAAAGGGGGCTGCATGGGAGTCAGGAGAGAAAATATTTATAATTTTCAGGCACTCCTGCAAAAAAGAGTGTCTGAAATTGCTCTTGGTTTTTATAAAATCGAAATATTAGTTAATGGAAAAAAAAAAGAAAATGCTATTTTTACCACCCATGGCGGGATTTGAACTCTCGGCCAGGGGAGCTTTCAGCATCAGAGGCAGGTGACATTACCACTGAGTTACTGCTCCTTACTGGTAAGCAGGGATTCAGGAGCATCTATAAGCTACATACAGGCCCCCTAGTCTACATGACACACCATAGCCATGATATAGGGACTATTGGAAAGAATACAAACATGGAAGCCCGTGTGGTCCAGTGGGTAAGTTCCTGCCTTCCACCCAGGCGACCAGGGTTCAAATCCCGGGTTCGGCACCAGATGACTGATGGCGGTGAAGCAGAGGTAAGTCGGTAAGTAAAATGTGCGTATGTGTGGAGGTGTGCCTGGCTGGTGATTGGTGGATGGAGAGAGTGGTTGGTGTGTGAAGAGAGAAGCCTGAATGGTGGATAACAGAGTGGTTGGTGTGTCAGGGCAGAAAGAGTGAGGTTAGGCCCAGGCCGAGTGGGAGTAGAGTCGAGGGGAGGAGCCACAGAGGGGGAGTGTGAATGGGTGGAGGAAGGAGGAAAGCAGAGAGAAGGGGGGGCATAGTTGAGGGGAGGAGCATAGGGGCAGGTGGTGGCATACAGCCTAGGGGAGGAGCCACAGAGGGGGAGTGTGAATGGGTGGAGTATGGAAAGAAGGTTGGGCATAGTTAGGGGGTGGAGCCTAGGGTGGTGGCATACAGCCTAGGAGGGACCAAGGGGAGGGGCATGTGTAGAGAGGGGTGGGGCCACAGAGGAAAGGGAGAAGTAGGCAGAGTCTGGGGCAATAGGTCAGGGGGCGGAGCATAGGGGAGTGAGCCCAACAAGGAAAGAGTGCCCCTCCCCCTTCAGCAAACAGAGGGGGTTGACCTGATAGGAGGGGCACTACCATAGTAGACCCCAACATTTTATGACCGCTCCCTCCCCCTCCCCAACTACAGAGTGGGGGGGACAAATTTTGGGGAGCAGTATAAAAAAGGGGTGTTGGGGTGCATTACAAAATAGGGTGCTGGAAGGCACAGAATGATGTGGTTTGGCTTTGGGTGCGCTACCCATCGTTTTTTTTTGCCCCCCCCCCCCCTTTTCCAGGGAGAGGGGGCGTACCCCAAAAGTATAGGGGCAACAGAGGGAACTTAGGGGAACAGGCTTAGGGCACTTTTTTATTACCGACCACAAGGGGGGCACCACACAGACATACTGTAGTTATGGTATTGAAAGAGGTGACAGCAAGGAGCACGTGGTAAGACACGGTGAGGGGGGAACAAGGCACCCCAAGTTTTTATTACCCCCCCCACCCTCGCAGGATCTGTTATGAGGTCTCTTGGGGTAGTTGTATTGAAAACAGATGCTTAAGACACTGAAGGGAAGGGACATGTAGACAAGTGTCCCCCCCATTGTGTGGGTACTTTCTTGTGCGATACCCTCTTCTTCATTCACTCACCACAAAGGAGCAGCCACAAAATGACAATTGCTGTGATGGTAGTACTGAAAGGGGCTTTATAAGGTAGAGAACCAGAAGGAAGGCGAGCTTCAAGTGGCACTTGGAGGATTGGCCATCTGAGCACAGGTGGGCTACTAAGAAAGAAGGGGAAAAGTGGGTGAACAGGAAGCAGAGATGCCCGCTATGACAGCTGAGAGCATTCAAATTTGGTGAATAAGGCGGGTGGTTTGGGGAAGTAGATGAATGAGTCAGGGAGACGGCGCATGCGGCAATTGGTTGGATGTGGCATAGAGAATAATCATGGCATGCAAACTAGGCAGTAGTCCCTGAATTGGCAGCGTCTGCAGAGACTTTGGGGTGCTCGACAAGTGATTTGTCCTCCTTGGATTGGGTATATAATCCACAGAGGGAAGGTCACAGCTAATAGTGAGGCAGATCGTGTATATCATATTTAAAGAAGGGTAGTTTGAGTGTGCGGAGAGGGGCTGCACGGAGTGGTAAGTGGATGGGGTGCTGAGCAATGTGCATCCAACTGGTCACTGGAGGCTGGGCAGTGGCAAAGCACCTGGGTTACTGGGAGAATTACAAAAGGAGGGCGAAAAGGAAGGGTGTTTATGGTCATTCAGATACTAGGACGGAACACTTGAGTGGCAATGAGATGGGGGTATTGAAAAGTCACAAATGGTGTCCCAGGGGTAGAGGTATGGGGATCAGATATTCCTGCTAGGGTGTAATGTGCCACCCTGCCCCTTTTTTTGTGCAGCCTGGTTCCCTCTCTAGTTTCTCTCCATTGTCCTTCTATCCTGCAGATGATTAGAGCAAGCTTCCTAATGTTTTTCTTGGCCTCATATCCCCAATTACGTGCCTGACATGCCTGGCCTAAGGATATTCCCAAAGAGTATGCTACTTATATTCTGGGAAGAGCCTCACTAGTTCTGCCTATTTATGCAGCAACAAGGCAAATCTTACAACCTGCAAAGTTGGAAGCTTTGAGATGAAGTAAAGGTTTTTATTTTGGGGGAAATGCTCTTCTATGCTTCTTCTCTCATGTGAAGGCCATGGGCTCCTGTTCTTCTCTCACGTGTCCTTTCAAAGAGACAGATGACACACTCGCCCAATCACTCAGCAAACATCTATGCTTTAACTCTGTCATCTTGCCGTTTTCCCTCCAAGTGCTTTCCCTTCCCCACAAATGCAGGATAATCTTTCCTCATTACTCATTCACTCGCTTATTGTAGTCCCCCGCTCCACAGGCCCAGCAAAGACCACCAAAGACAAGCGGTACTTCAGCAAACAGATTTAACACTTCTCTCTTCTATTATGGTCATACTGCTGCCCTCTAGTAACACTACATGGCAACTGCAGCATGATGATGTGATTTTGAAGGGGGCTGTCCTATGCAAATAATGTCCTCCCATGCTTACTTTGGCCTGAGACATTCACAGGCTTCCATCATGATATGGCCTCCAACATATGGCTTTCAGCAGAATTTTAAGCTTGACAACTTGTCTTACGCTAAAGCTTTTGCCGCTCATGGGAGAGCACCCTCATTTAGCAGGGTGCCAAATTGTCTGCAGTCTTCCTCTAAACAGAACATGGGCGTTCGTGGGCGTTCGGGGGCCTTGCTTGCTAGCTAAAGACTGAGCGCTGGGTTGTTTAAAGACTCAGGGCCAGGCAAGGCCAGCTGCTGCAACAGGCATGATGCAGGCCCAGTGAAGCACACGCCGGACTTTACCCTTTTCTGCCTCTTGAAAACTTCAACATGTCTGTCTTCTGATTGCACCTAATAAAGGGAGTTTGACCAGCTCCAAACTTTACCCATCATTTCGTGAGTGAGAGCTAACACTAGGGCAATATGCCTAGCCAGCAGCACAGGCACTATCCCCCTGATTACACAGCTCTGTTCACACCAAAATGAAAAATCCCCACCACTCAACCTATTTTACTATTTGTGGGAGGCTTACTTCTGCTCAGTTATGCCCCCTAGGCCACATTCGCGCTACAAAATGCCAAATTCAAAGACAAAAAATCAATAGATTGATAACTGAAGGTAATGCTTTACCCATATTTCACCTACTAATGAAAAAGGGGGCTGCATGGGAGTCAGGAGAGAAAATATTTATAATTTTCAGGCACTCCTGCAAAAAAGAGTGTCTGAAATTGCTCTTGGTTTTTATAAAATCGAAATATTAGTTAATGGAAAAAAAAAAGAAAATGCTATTTTTACCACCCATGGCGGGATTTGAACTCTCGGCCAGGGGAGCTTTCAGCATCAGAGGCAGGTGACATTACCACTGAGCTACTGCTCCTTACTGGTAAGCAGGGATTCAGGAGCATCTATAAGCTACATACAGGCCCCCTAGTCTACATGACACACCATAGCCATGATATAGGGACTATTGGAAAGAATACAAACATGGAAGCCCGTGTGGTCCAGTGGGTAAGTTCCTGCCTTCCACCCAGGCGACCAGGGTTCAAATCCCGGGTTCGGCACCAGATGACTGATGGCGGTGAAGCAGAGGTAAGTCGGTAAGTAAAATGTGCGTATGTGTGGAGGTGTGCCTGGCTGGTGATTGGTGGATGGAGAGAGTGGTTGGTGTGTGAAGAGAGAAGCCTGAATGGTGGATAACAGAGTGGTTGGTGTGTCAGGGCAGAAAGAGTGAGGTTAGGCCCAGGCCGAGTGGGAGTAGAGTCGAGGGGAGGAGCCACAGAGGGGGAGTGTGAATGGGTGGAGGAAGGAGGAAAGCAGAGAGAAGGGGGGGCATAGTTGAGGGGAGGAGCATAGGGGCAGGTGGTGGCATACAGCCTAGGGGAGGAGCCACAGAGGGGGAGTGTGAATGGGTGGAGTATGGAAAGAAGGTTGGGCATAGTTAGGGGGTGGAGCCTAGGGTGGTGGCATACAGCCTAGGAGGGACCAAGGGGAGGGGCATGTGTAGAGAGGGGTGGGGCCACAGAGGAAAGGGAGAAGTAGGCAGAGTCTGGGGCAATAGGTCAGGGGGCGGAGCATAGGGGAGTGAGCCCAACAAGGAAAGAGTGCCCCTCCCCCTTCAGCAAACAGAGGGGGTTGACCTGATAGGAGGGGCACTACCATAGTAGACCCCAACATTTTATGACCGCTCCCTCCCCCTCCCCAACTACAGAGTGGGGGGGACAAATTTTGGGGAGCAGTATAAAAAAGGGGTGTTGGGGTGCATTACAAAATAGGGTGCTGGAAGGCACAGAATGATGTGGTTTGGCTTTGGGTGCGCTACCCATCGTTTTTTTTTGCCCCCCCCCCCCTTTTCCAGGGAGAGGGGGCGTACCCCAAAAGTATAGGGGCAACAGAGGGAACTTAGGGGAACAGGCTTAGGGCACTTTTTTATTACCGACCACAAGGGGGGCACCACACAGACATACTGTAGTTATGGTATTGAAAGAGGTGACAGCAAGGAGCACGTGGTAAGACACGGTGAGGGGGGAACAAGGCACCCCAAGTTTTTATTACCCCCCCCACCCTCGCAGGATCTGTTATGAGGTCTCTTGGGGTAGTTGTATTGAAAACAGATGCTTAAGACACTGAAGGGAAGGGACATGTAGACAAGTGTCCCCCCCATTGTGTGGGTACTTTCTTGTGCGATACCCTCTTCTTCATTCACTCACCACAAAGGAGCAGCCACAAAATGACAATTGCTGTGATGGTAGTACTGAAAGGGGCTTTATAAGGTAGAGAACCAGAAGGAAGGCGAGCTTCAAGTGGCACTTGGAGGATTGGCCATCTGAGCACAGGTGGGCTACTAAGAAAGAAGGGGAAAAGTGGGTGAACAGGAAGCAGAGATGCCCGCTATGACAGCTGAGAGCATTCAAATTTGGTGAATAAGGCGGGTGGTTTGGGGAAGTAGATGAATGAGTCAGGGAGACGGCGCATGCGGCAATTGGTTGGATGTGGCATAGAGAATAATCATGGCATGCAAACTAGGCAGTAGTCCCTGAATTGGCAGCGTCTGCAGAGACTTTGGGGTGCTCGACAAGTGATTTGTCCTCCTTGGATTGGGTATATAATCCACAGAGGGAAGGTCACAGCTAATAGTGAGGCAGATCGTGTATATCATATTTAAAGAAGGGTAGTTTGAGTGTGCGGAGAGGGGCTGCACGGAGTGGTAAGTGGATGGGGTGCTGAGCAATGTGCATCCAACTGGTCACTGGAGGCTGGGCAGTGGCAAAGCACCTGGGTTACTGGGAGAATTACAAAAGGAGGGCGAAAAGGAAGGGTGTTTATGGTCATTCAGATACTAGGACGGAACACTTGAGTGGCAATGAGATGGGGGTATTGAAAAGTCACAAATGGTGTCCCAGGGGTAGAGGTATGGGGATCAGATATTCCTGCTAGGGTGTAATGTGCCACCCTGCCCCTTTTTTTGTGCAGCCTGGTTCCCTCTCTAGTTTCTCTCCATTGTCCTTCTATCCTGCAGATGATTAGAGCAAGCTTCCTAATGTTTTTCTTGGCCTCATATCCCCAATTACGTGCCTGACATGCCTGGCCTAAGGATATTCCCAAAGAGTATGCTACTTATATTCTGGGAAGAGCCTCACTAGTTCTGCCTATTTATGCAGCAACAAGGCAAATCTTACAACCTGCAAAGTTGGAAGCTTTGAGATGAAGTAAAGGTTTTTATTTTGGGGGAAATGCTCTTCTATGCTTCTTCTCTCATGTGAAGGCCATGGGCTCCTGTTCTTCTCTCACGTGTCCTTTCAAAGAGACAGATGACACACTCGCCCAATCACTCAGCAAACATCTATGCTTTAACTCTGTCATCTTGCCGTTTTCCCTCCAAGTGCTTTCCCTTCCCCACAAATGCAGGATAATCTTTCCTCATTACTCATTCACTCGCTTATTGTAGTCCCCCGCTCCACAGGCCCAGCAAAGACCACCAAAGACAAGCGGTACTTCAGCAAACAGATTTAACACTTCTCTCTTCTATTATGGTCATACTGCTGCCCTCTAGTAACACTACATGGCAACTGCAGCATGATGATGTGATTTTGAAGGGGGCTGTCCTATGCAAATAATGTCCTCCCATGCTTACTTTGGCCTGAGACATTCACAGGCTTCCATCATGATATGGCCTCCAACATATGGCTTTCAGCAGAATTTTAAGCTTGACAACTTGTCTTACGCTAAAGCTTTTGCCGCTCATGGGAGAGCACCCTCATTTAGCAGGGTGCCAAATTGTCTGCAGTCTTCCTCTAAACAGAACATGGGCGTTCGTGGGCGTTCGGGGGCCTTGCTTGCTAGCTAAAGACTGAGCGCTGGGTTGTTTAAAGACCCAGGGCCAGACAAGGCCAGCTGCTGCAACAGGCATGATGCAGGCCCAGTGAAGCACACGCCGGACTTTACCCTTTTCTGCCTCTTGAAAACTTCAACATGTCTGTCTTCTGATTGCACCTAATAAAGGGAGTTTGACCAGCTCCAAACTTTACCCATCATTTCGTGAGTGAGAGCTAACACTAGGGCAATATGCCTAGCCAGCAGCACAGGCACTATCCCCCTGATTACACAGCTCTGTTCACACCAACATGAAAAATCCCCACCACTCAACCTATTTTACTATTTGTGGGAGGCTTACTTCTGCTCAGTTATGCCCCCTAGGCCACATTCGCGCTACAAAATGCCAAATTCAAAGACAAAAAATCAATAGATTGATAACTGAAGGTAATGCTTTACCCATATTTCACCTACTAATGAAAAAGGGGGCTGCATGGGAGTCAGGAGAGAAAATATTTATAATTTTCAGGCACTCGTGCAAAAAAGAGTGTCTGAAATTGCTCTTGGTTTTTATAAAATCGAAATATTAGTTAATGGAAAAAAAAAAGAAAATGCTATTTTTACCACCCATGGCGGGATTTGAACTCTCGGCCAGGGGAGCTTTCAGCATCAGAGGCAGGTGACATTACCACTGAGCTACTGCTCCTTACTGGTAAGCAGGGATTCAGGAGCATCTATAAGCTACATACAGGCCCCCTAGTCTACATGACACACCATAGCCATGATATAGGGACTATTGGAAAGAATACAAACATGGAAGCCCGTGTGGTCCAGTGGGTAAGTTCCTGCCTTCCACCCAGGCGACCAGGGTTAAAATCCCGGGTTCGGCACCAGATGACTGATGGCGGTGAAGCAGAGGTAAGTCGGTAAGTAAAATGTGCGTATGTGTGGAGGTGTGCCTGGCTGGTGATTGGTGGATGGAGAGAGTGGTTGGTGTGTGAAGAGAGAAGCCTGAATGGTGGATAACAGAGTGGTTGGTGTGTCAGGGCAGAAAGAGTGAGGTTAGGCCCAGGCCGAGTGGGAGTAGAGTCGAGGGGAGGAGCCACAGAGGGGGAGTGTGAATGGGTGGAGGAAGGAGGAAAGCAGAGAGAAGGGGGGGCAGAGTTGGGGGAGGAGCCTCGGGATAGGTGGTGGCATACAGCCTAGGGGAGGAGCCACAGAGGGGGAGTGTGAATGGGTGGAGTATGGAAAGAAGGTTGGGCATAGTTAGGGGGTGGAGCCTAGGGTGGTGGCATACAGCCTAGGAGGGACCAAGGGGAGGGGCATGTGTAGAGAGGGGTGGGGCCACAGAGGAAAGGGAGAAGTAGGCAGAGTCTGGGGCAATAGGTCAGGGGGCGGAGCATAGGGGAGTGAGCCCAACAAGGAAAGAGTGCCCCTCCCCCTTCAGCAAACAGAGGGGGGTGACCTGATAGGAGGGGCACTACCATAGTAGACCCCAACATTTTATGACCGCTCCCTCCCCCTCCCCAACTACAGAGTGGGGGGGACAAATTTTGGGGAGCAGTATAAAAAAGGGGTGTTGGGGTGCATTACAAAATAGGGTGCTGGAAGGCACAGAATGATGTGGTTTGGCTTTGGGTGCGCTACCCATCGTTTTTTTTTGCCCCCCCCCCTTTTCCAGGGAGAGGGGGCGTACCCCAAAAGTATAGGGGCAACAGAGGGAACTTAGGGGAACAGGCTTAGGGCACTTTTTTATTACCGACCACAAGGGGGGCACCACACAGACATACTGTAGTTATGGTATTGAAAGAGGTGACAGCAAGGAGCACGTGGTAAGACACGGTGAGGGGGGAACAAGGCACCCCAAGTTTTTATTACCCCCCCCACCCTCGCAGGATCTGTTATGAGGTCTCTTGGGTAGTTGTATTGAAAACAGATGCTTAAGACACTGAAGGGAAGGGACATGTAGACAAGTGTCCCCCCCATTGTGTGGGTACTTTCTTGTGCGATACCCTCTTCTTCATTCACTCACCACAAAGGAGCAGCCACAAAATGACAATTGCTGTGATGGTAGTACTGAAAGGGGCTTTATAAGGTAGAGAACCAGAAGGAAGGCGAGCTTCAAGTGGCACTTGGAGGATTGGCCATCTGAGCACAGGTGGGCTACTAAGAAAGAAGGGGAAAAGTGGGTGAACAGGAAGCAGAGATGCCCGCTATGACAGCTGAGAGCATTCAAATTTGGTGAATAAGGCGGGTGGTTTGGGGAAGTAGATGAATGAGTCAGGGAGACGGCGCATGCGGCAATTGGTTGGATGTGGCATAGAGAATAATCATGGCATGCAAACTAGGCAGTAGTCCCTGAATTGGCAGCGTCTGCAGAGACTTTGGGGTGCTCGACAAGTGATTTGTCCTCCTTGGATTGGGTATATAATCCACAGAGGGAAGGTCACAGCTAATAGTGAGGCAGATCGTGTATATCATATTTAAAGAAGGGTAGTTTGAGTGTGCGGAGAGGGGCTGCACGGAGTGGTAAGTGGATGGGGTGCTGAGCAATGTGCATCCAACTGGTCACTGGAGGCTGGGCAGTGGCAAAGCACCTGGGTTACTGGGAGAATTACAAAAGGAGGGCGAAAAGGAAGGGTGTTTATGGTCATTCAGATACTAGGACGGAACACTTGAGTGGCAATGAGATGGGGGTATTGAAAAGTCACAAATGGTGTCCCAGGGGTAGAGGTATGGGGATCAGATATTCCTGCTAGGGTGTAATGTGCCACCCTGCCCCTTTTTTTGTGCAGCCTGGTTCCCTCTCTAGTTTCTCTCCATTGTCCTTCTATCCTGCAGATGATTAGAGCAAGCTTCCTAATGTTTTTCTTGGCCTCATATCCCCAATTACGTGCCTGACATGCCTGGCCTAAGGATATTCCCAAAGAGTATGCTACTTATATTCTGGGAAGAGCCTCACTAGTTCTGCCTATTTATGCAGCAACAAGGCAAATCTTACAACCTGCAAAGTTGGAAGCTTTGAGATGAAGTAAAGGTTTTTATTTTGGGGGAAATGCTCTTCTATGCTTCTTCTCTCATGTGAAGGCCATGGGCTCCTGTTCTTCTCTCACGTGTCCTTTCAAAGAGACAGATGACACACTCGCCCAATCACTCAGCAAACATCTATGCTTTAACTCTGTCATCTTGCCGTTTTCCCTCCAAGTGCTTTCCCTTCCCCACAAATGCAGGATAATCTTTCCTCATTACTCATTCACTCGCTTATTGTAGTCCCCCGCTCCACAGGCCCAGCAAAGACCACCAAAGACAAGCGGTACTTCAGCAAACAGATTTAACACTTCTCTCTTCTATTATGGTCATACTGCTGCCCTCTAGTAACACTACATGGCAACTGCAGCATGATGATGTGATTTTGAAGGGGGCTGTCCTATGCAAATAATGTCCTCCCATGCTTACTTTGGCCTGAGACATTCACAGGCTTCCATCATGATATGGCCTCCAACATATGGCTTTCAGCAGAATTTTAAGCTTGACAACTTGTCTTACGCTAAAGCTTTTGCCGCTCATGGGAGAGCACCCTCATTTAGCAGGGTGCCAAATTGTCTGCAGTCTTCCTCTAAACAGAACATGGGCGTTCGTGGGCGTTCGGGGGCCTTGCTTGCTAGCTAAAGACTGAGCGCTGGGTTGTTTAAAGACTCAGGGCCAGGCAAGGCCAGCTGCTGCAACAGGCATGATGCAGGCCCAGTGAAGCACACGCCGGACTTTACCCTTTTCTGCCTCTTGAAAACTTCAACATGTCTGTCTTCTGATTGCACCTAATAAAGGGAGTTTGACCAGCTCCAAACTTTACCCATCATTTCGTGAGTGAGAGCTAACACTAGGGCAATATGCCTAGCCAGCAGCACAGGCACTATCCCCCTGATTACACAGCTCTGTTCACACCAAAATGAAAAATCCCCACCACTCAACCTATTTTACTATTTGTGGGAGGCTTACTTCTGCTCAGTTATGCCCCCTAGGCCACATTCGCGCTACAAAATGCCAAATTCAAAGACAAAAAATCAATAGATTGATAACTGAAGGTAATGCTTTACCCATATTTCACCTACTAATGAAAAAGGGGGCTGCATGGGAGTCAGGAGAGAAAATATTTATAATTTTCAGGCACTCCTGCAAAAAAGAGTGTCTGAAATTGCTCTTGGTTTTTATAAAATCGAAATATTAGTTAATGGAAAAAAAAAAGAAAATGCTATTTTTACCACCCATGGCGGGATTTGAACTCTCGGCCAGGGGAGCTTTCAGCATCAGAGGCAGGTGACATTACCACTGAGCTACTGCTCCTTACTGGTAAGCAGGGATTCAGGAGCATCTATAAGCTACATACAGGCCCCCTAGTCTACATGACACACCATAGCCATGATATAGGGACTATTGGAAAGAATACAAACATGGAAGCCCGTGTGGTCCAGTGGGTAAGTTCCTGCCTTCCACCCAGGCGACCAGGGTTCAAATCCCGGGTTCGGCACCAGATGACTGATGGCGGTGAAGCAGAGGTAAGTCGGTAAGTAAAATGTGCGTATGTGTGGAGGTGTGCCTGGCTGGTGATTGGTGGATGGAGAGAGTGGTTGGTGTGTGAAGAGAGAAGCCTGAATGGTGGATAACAGAGTGGTTGGTGTGTCAGGGCAGAAAGAGTGAGGTTAGGCCCAGGCCGAGTGGGAGTAGAGTCGAGGGGAGGAGCCACAGAGGGGGAGTGTGAATGGGTGGAGGAAGGAGGAAAGCAGAGAGAAGGGGGGGCATAGTTGAGGGGAGGAGCATAGGGGCAGGTGGTGGCATACAGCCTAGGGGAGGAGCCACAGAGGGGGAGTGTGAATGGGTGGAGTATGGAAAGAAGGTTGGGCATAGTTAGGGGGTGGAGCCTAGGGTGGTGGCATACAGCCTAGGAGGGACCAAGGGGAGGGGCATGTGTAGAGAGGGGTGGGGCCACAGAGGAAAGGGAGAAGTAGGCAGAGTCTGGGGCAATAGGTCAGGGGGCGGAGCATAGGGGAGTGAGCCCAACAAGGAAAGAGTGCCCCTCCCCCTTCAGCAAACAGAGGGGGTTGACCTGATAGGAGGGGCACTACCATAGTAGACCCCAACATTTTATGACCGCTCCCTCCCCCTCCCCAACTACAGAGTGGGGGGGACAAATTTTGTGGAGCAGTATAAAAAAGGGGTGTTGGGGTGCATTACAAAATAGGGTGCTGGAAGGCACAGAATGATGTGGTTTGGCTTTGGGTGCGCTACCCATCGTTTTTTTTTGCCCCCCCCCCTTTTCCAGGGAGAGGGGGCGTACCCCAAAAGTATAGGGGCAACAGAGGGAACTTAGGGGAACAGGCTTAGGGCACTTTTTTATTACCGACCACAAGGGGGGCACCACACAGACATACTGTAGTTATGGTATTGAAAGAGGTGACAGCAAGGAGCACGTGGTAAGACACGGTGAGGGGGGAACAAGGCACCCCAAGTTTTTATTACCCCCCCCACCCTCGCAGGATCTGTTATGAGGTCTCTTGGGGTAGTTGTATTGAAAACAGATGCTTAAGACACTGAAGGGAAGGGACATGTAGACAAGTGTCCCCCCCATTGTGTGGGTACTTTCTTGTGCGATACCCTCTTCTTCATTCACTCACCACAAAGGAGCAGCCACAAAATGACAATTGCTGTGATGGTAGTACTGAAAGGGGCTTTATAAGGTAGAGAACCAGAAGGAAGGCGAGCTTCAAGTGGCACTTGGAGGATTGGCCATCTGAGCACAGGTGGGCTACTAAGAAAGAAGGGGAAAAGTGGGTGAACAGGAAGCAGAGATGCCCGCTATGACAGCTGAGAGCATTCAAATTTGGTGAATAAGGCGGGTGGTTTGGGGAAGTAGATGAATGAGTCAGGGAGACGGCGCATGCGGCAATTGGTTGGATGTGGCATAGAGAATAATCATGGCATGCAAACTAGGCAGTAGTCCCTGAATTGGCAGCGTCTGCAGAGACTTTGGGGTGCTCGACAAGTGATTTGTCCTCCTTGGATTGGGTATATAATCCACAGAGGGAAGGTCACAGCTAATAGTGAGGCAGATCGTGTATATCATATTTAAAGAAGGGTAGTTTGAGTGTGCGGAGAGGGGCTGCACGGAGTGGTAAGTGGATGGGGTGCTGAGCAATGTGCATCCAACTGGTCACTGGAGGCTGGGCAGTGGCAAAGCACCTGGGTTACTGGGAGAATTACAAAAGGAGGGCGAAAAGGAAGGGTGTTTATGGTCATTCAGATACTAGGACGGAACACTTGAGTGGCAATGAGATGGGGGTATTGAAAAGTCACAAATGGTGTCCCAGGGGTAGAGGTATGGGGATCAGATATTCCTGCTAGGGTGTAATGTGCCACCCTGCCCCTTTTTTTGTGCAGCCTGGTTCCCTCTCTAGTTTCTCTCCATTGTCCTTCTATCCTGCAGATGATTAGAGCAAGCTTCCTAATGTTTTTCTTGGCCTCATATCCCCAATTACGTGCCTGACATGCCTGGCCTAAGGATATTCCCAAAGAGTATGCTACTTATATTCTGGGAAGAGCCTCACTAGTTCTGCCTATTTATGCAGCAACAAGGCAAATCTTACAACCTGCAAAGTTGGAAGCTTTGAGATGAAGTAAAGGTTTTTATTTTGGGGGAAATGCTCTTCTATGCTTCTTCTCTCATGTGAAGGCCATGGGCTCCTGTTCTTCTCTCACGTGTCCTTTCAAAGAGACAGATGACACACTCGCCCAATCACTCAGCAAACATCTATGCTTTAACTCTGTCATCTTGCCGTTTTCCCTCCAAGTGCTTTCCCTTCCCCACAAATGCAGGATAATCTTTCCTCATTACTCATTCACTCGCTTATTGTAGTCCCCCGCTCCACAGGCCCAGCAAAGACCACCAAAGACAAGCGGTACTTCAGCAAACAGATTTAACACTTCTCTCTTCTATTATGGTCATACTGCTGCCCTCTAGTAACACTACATGGCAACTGCAGCATGATGATGTGATTTTGAAGGGGGCTGTCCTATGCAAATAATGTCCTCCCATGCTTACTTTGGCCTGAGACATTCACAGGCTTCCATCATGATATGGCCTCCAACATATGGCTTTCAGCAGAATTTTAAGCTTGACAACTTGTCTTACGCTAAAGCTTTTGCCGCTCATGGGAGAGCACCCTCATTTAGCAGGGTGCCAAATTGTCTGCAGTCTTCCTCTAAACAGAACATGGGCGTTCGTGGGCGTTCGGGGGCCTTGCTTGCTAGCTAAAGACTGAGCGCTGGGTTGTTTAAAGACCCAGGGCCAGACAAGGCCAGCTGCTGCAACAGGCATGATGCAGGCCCAGTGAAGCACACGCCGGACTTTACCCTTTTCTGCCTCTTGAAAACTTCAACATGTCTGTCTTCTGATTGCACCTAATAAAGGGAGTTTGACCAGCTCCAAACTTTACCCATCATTTCGTGAGTGAGAGCTAACACTAGGGCAATATGCCTAGCCAGCAGCACAGGCACTATCCCCCTGATTACACAGCTCTGTTCACACCAACATGAAAAATCCCCACCACTCAACCTATTTTACTATTTGTGGGAGGCTTACTTCTGCTCAGTTATGCCCCCTAGGCCACATTCGCGCTACAAAATGCCAAATTCAAAGACAAAAAATCAATAGATTGATAACTGAAGGTAATGCTTTACCCATATTTCACCTACTAATGAAAAAGGGGGCTGCATGGGAGTCAGGAGAGAAAATATTTATAATTTTCAGGCACTCGTGCAAAAAAGAGTGTCTGAAATTGCTCTTGGTTTTTATAAAATCGAAATATTAGTTAATGGAAAAAAAAAAAGAAAATGCTATTTTTACCACCCATGGCGGGATTTGAACTCTCGGCCAGGGGAGCTTTCAGCATCAGAGGCAGGTGACATTACCACTGAGCTACTGCTCCTTACTGGTAAGCAGGGATTCAGGAGCATCTATAAGCTACATACAGGCCCCCTAGTCTACATGACACACCATAGCCATGATATAGGGACTATTGGAAAGAATACAAACATGGAAGCCCGTGTGGTCCAGTGGGTAAGTTCCTGCCTTCCACCCAGGCGACCAGGGTTAAAATCCCGGGTTCGGCACCAGATGACTGATGGCGGTGAAGCAGAGGTAAGTCGGTAAGTAAAATGTGCGTATGTGTGGAGGTGTGCCTGGCTGGTGATTGGTGGATGGAGAGAGTGGTTGGTGTGTGAAGAGAGAAGCCTGAATGGTGGATAACAGAGTGGTTGGTGTGTCAGGGCAGAAAGAGTGAGGTTAGGCCCAGGCCGAGTGGGAGTAGAGTCGAGGGGAGGAGCCACAGAGGGGGAGTGTGAATGGGTGGAGGAAGGAGGAAAGCAGAGAGAAGGGGGGGCAGAGTTGGGGGAGGAGCCTCGGGATAGGTGGTGGCATACAGCCTAGGGGAGGAGCCACAGAGGGGGAGTGTGAATGGGTGGAGTATGGAAAGAAGGTTGGGCATAGTTAGGGGGTGGAGCCTAGGGTGGTGGCATACAGCCTAGGAGGGACCAAGGGGAGGGGCATGTGTAGAGAGGGGTGGGGCCACAGAGGAAAGGGAGAAGTAGGCAGAGTCTGGGGCAATAGGTCAGGGGGCGGAGCATAGGGGAGTGAGCCCAACAAGGAAAGAGTGCCCCTCCCCCTTCAGCAAACAGAGGGGGGTGACCTGATAGGAGGGGCACTACCATAGTAGACCCCAACATTTTATGACCGCTCCCTCCCCCTCCCCAACTACAGAGTGGGGGGGACAAATTTTGGGGAGCAGTATAAAAAAGGGGTGTTGGGGTGCATTACAAAATAGGGTGCTGGAAGGCACAGAATGATGTGGTTTGGCTTTGGGTGCGCTACCCATCGTTTTTTTTTGCCCCCCCCCCTTTTCCAGGGAGAGGGGGCGTACCCCAAAAGTATAGGGGCAACAGAGGGAACTTAGGGGAACAGGCTTAGGGCACTTTTTTATTACCGACCACAAGGGGGGCACCACACAGACATACTGTAGTTATGGTATTGAAAGAGGTGACAGCAAGGAGCACGTGGTAAGACACGGTGAGGGGGGAACAAGGCACCCCAAGTTTTTATTACCCCCCCCACCCTCGCAGGATCTGTTATGAGGTCTCTTGGGTAGTTGTATTGAAAACAGATGCTTAAGACACTGAAGGGAAGGGACATGTAGACAAGTGTCCCCCCCATTGTGTGGGTACTTTCTTGTGCGATACCCTCTTCTTCATTCACTCACCACAAAGGAGCAGCCACAAAATGACAATTGCTGTGATGGTAGTACTGAAAGGGGCTTTATAAGGTAGAGAACCAGAAGGAAGGCGAGCTTCAAGTGGCACTTGGAGGATTGGCCATCTGAGCACAGGTGGGCTACTAAGAAAGAAGGGGAAAAGTGGGTGAACAGGAAGCAGAGATGCCCGCTATGACAGCTGAGAGCATTCAAATTTGGTGAATAAGGCGGGTGGTTTGGGGAAGTAGATGAATGAGTCAGGGAGACGGCGCATGCGGCAATTGGTTGGATGTGGCATAGAGAATAATCATGGCATGCAAACTAGGCAGTAGTCCCTGAATTGGCAGCGTCTGCAGAGACTTTGGGGTGCTCGACAAGTGATTTGTCCTCCTTGGATTGGGTATATAATCCACAGAGGGAAGGTCACAGCTAATAGTGAGGCAGATCGTGTATATCATATTTAAAGAAGGGTAGTTTGAGTGTGCGGAGAGGGGCTGCACGGAGTGGTAAGTGGATGGGGTGCTGAGCAATGTGCATCCAACTGGTCACTGGAGGCTGGGCAGTGGCAAAGCACCTGGGTTACTGGGAGAATTACAAAAGGAGGGCGAAAAGGAAGGGTGTTTATGGTCATTCAGATACTAGGACGGAACACTTGAGTGGCAATGAGATGGGGGTATTGAAAAGTCACAAATGGTGTCCCAGGGGTAGAGGTATGGGGATCAGATATTCCTGCTAGGGTGTAATGTGCCACCCTGCCCCTTTTTTTGTGCAGCCTGGTTCCCTCTCTAGTTTCTCTCCATTGTCCTTCTATCCTGCAGATGATTAGAGCAAGCTTCCTAATGTTTTTCTTGGCCTCATATCCCCAATTACGTGCCTGACATGCCTGGCCTAAGGATATTCCCAAAGAGTATGCTACTTATATTCTGGGAAGAGCCTCACTAGTTCTGCCTATTTATGCAGCAACAAGGCAAATCTTACAACCTGCAAAGTTGGAAGCTTTGAGATGAAGTAAAGGTTTTTATTTTGGGGGAAATGCTCTTCTATGCTTCTTCTCTCATGTGAAGGCCATGGGCTCCTGTTCTTCTCTCACGTGTCCTTTCAAAGAGACAGATGACACACTCGCCCAATCACTCAGCAAACATCTATGCTTTAACTCTGTCATCTTGCCGTTTTCCCTCCAAGTGCTTTCCCTTCCCCACAAATGCAGGATAATCTTTCCTCATTACTCATTCACTCGCTTATTGTAGTCCCCCGCTCCACAGGCCCAGCAAAGACCACCAAAGACAAGCGGTACTTCAGCAAACAGATTTAACACTTCTCTCTTCTATTATGGTCATACTGCTGCCCTCTAGTAACACTACATGGCAACTGCAGCATGATGATGTGATTTTGAAGGGGGCTGTCCTATGCAAATAATGTCCTCCCATGCTTACTTTGGCCTGAGACATTCACAGGCTTCCATCATGATATGGCCTCCAACATATGGCTTTCAGCAGAATTTTAAGCTTGACAACTTGTCTTACGCTAAAGCTTTTGCCGCTCATGGGAGAGCACCCTCATTTAGCAGGGTGCCAAATTGTCTGCAGTCTTCCTCTAAACAGAACATGGGCGTTCGTGGGCGTTCGGGGGCCTTGCTTGCTAGCTAAAGACTGAGCGCTGGGTTGTTTAAAGACCCAGGGCCAGACAAGGCCAGCTGCTGCAACAGGCATGATGCAGGCCCAGTGAAGCACACGCCGGACTTTACCCTTTTCTGCCTCTTGAAAACTTCAACATGTCTGTCTTCTGATTGCACCTAATAAAGGGAGTTTGACCAGCTCCAAACTTTACCCATCATTTCGTGAGTGAGAGCTAACACTAGGGCAATATGCCTAGCCAGCAGCACAGGCACTATCCCCCTGATTACACAGCTCTGTTCACACCAACATGAAAAATCCCCACCACTCAACCTATTTTACTATTTGTGGGAGGCTTACTTCTGCTCAGTTATGCCCCCTAGGCCACATTCGCGCTACAAAATGCCAAATTCAAAGACAAAAAATCAATAGATTGATAACTGAAGGTAATGCTTTACCCATATTTCACCTACTAATGAAAAAGGGGGCTGCATGGGAGTCAGGAGAGAAAATATTTATAATTTTCAGGCACTCGTGCAAAAAAGAGTGTCTGAAATTGCTCTTGGTTTTTATAAAATCGAAATATTAGTTAATGGAAAAAAAAAAGAAAATGCTATTTTTACCACCCATGGCGGGATTTGAACTCTCGGCCAGGGGAGCTTTCAGCATCAGAGGCAGGTGACATTACCACTGAGCTACTGCTCCTTACTGGTAAGCAGGGATTCAGGAGCATCTATAAGCTACATACAGGCCCCCTAGTCTACATGACACACCATAGCCATGATATAGGGACTATTGGAAAGAATACAAACATGGAAGCCCGTGTGGTCCAGTGGGTAAGTTCCTGCCTTCCACCCAGGCGACCAGGGTTAAAATCCCGGGTTCGGCACCAGATGACTGATGGCGGTGAAGCAGAGGTAAGTCGGTAAGTAAAATGTGCGTATGTGTGGAGGTGTGCCTGGCTGGTGATTGGTGGATGGAGAGAGTGGTTGGTGTGTGAAGAGAGAAGCCTGAATGGTGGATAACAGAGTGGTTGGTGTGTCAGGGCAGAAAGAGTGAGGTTAGGCCCAGGCCGAGTGGGAGTAGAGTCGAGGGGAGGAGCCACAGAGGGGGAGTGTGAATGGGTGGAGGAAGGAGGAAAGCAGAGAGAAGGGGGGGCAGAGTTGGGGGAGGAGCCTCGGGATAGGTGGTGGCATACAGCCTAGGGGAGGAGCCACAGAGGGGGAGTGTGAATGGGTGGAGTATGGAAAGAAGGTTGGGCATAGTTAGGGGGTGGAGCCTAGGGTGGTGGCATACAGCCTAGGAGGGACCAAGGGGAGGGGCATGTGTAGAGAGGGGTGGGGCCACAGAGGAAAGGGAGAAGTAGGCAGAGTCTGGGGCAATAGGTCAGGGGGCGGAGCATAGGGGAGTGAGCCCAACAAGGAAAGAGTGCCCCTCCCCCTTCAGCAAACAGAGGGGGGTGACCTGATAGGAGGGGCACTACCATAGTAGACCCCAACATTTTATGACCGCTCCCTCCCCCTCCCCAACTACAGAGTGGGGGGGACAAATTTTGGGGAGCAGTATAAAAAAGGGGTGTTGGGGTGCATTACAAAATAGGGTGCTGGAAGGCACAGAATGATGTGGTTTGGCTTTGGGTGCGCTACCCATCGTTTTTTTTTTGCCCCCCCCCCTTTTCCAGGGAGAGGGGGCGTACCCCAAAAGTATAGGGGCAACAGAGGGAACTTAGGGGAACAGGCTTAGGGCACTTTTTTATTACCGACCACAAGGGGGGCACCACACAGACATACTGTAGTTATGGTATTGAAAGAGGTGACAGCAAGGAGCACGTGGTAAGACACGGTGAGGGGGGAACAAGGCACCCCAAGTTTTTATTACCCCCCCCACCCTCGCAGGATCTGTTATGAGGTCTCTTGGGTAGTTGTATTGAAAACAGATGCTTAAGACACTGAAGGGAAGGGACATGTAGACAAGTGTCCCCCCCATTGTGTGGGTACTTTCTTGTGCGATACCCTCTTCTTCATTCACTCACCACAAAGGAGCAGCCACAAAATGACAATTGCTGTGATGGTAGTACTGAAAGGGGCTTTATAAGGTAGAGAACCAGAAGGAAGGCGAGCTTCAAGTGGCACTTGGAGGATTGGCCATCTGAGCACAGGTGGGCTACTAAGAAAGAAGGGGAAAAGTGGGTGAACAGGAAGCAGAGATGCCCGCTATGACAGCTGAGAGCATTCAAATTTGGTGAATAAGGCGGGTGGTTTGGGGAAGTAGATGAATGAGTCAGGGAGACGGCGCATGCGGCAATTGGTTGGATGTGGCATAGAGAATAATCATGGCATGCAAACTAGGCAGTAGTCCCTGAATTGGCAGCGTCTGCAGAGACTTTGGGGTGCTCGACAAGTGATTTGTCCTCCTTGGATTGGGTATATAATCCACAGAGGGAAGGTCACAGCTAATAGTGAGGCAGATCGTGTATATCATATTTAAAGAAGGGTAGTTTGAGTGTGCGGAGAGGGGCTGCACGGAGTGGTAAGTGGATGGGGTGCTGAGCAATGTGCATCCAACTGGTCACTGGAGGCTGGGCAGTGGCAAAGCACCTGGGTTACTGGGAGAATTACAAAAGGAGGGCGAAAAGGAAGGGTGTTTATGGTCATTCAGATACTAGGACGGAACACTTGAGTGGCAATGAGATGGGGGTATTGAAAAGTCACAAATGGTGTCCCAGGGGTAGAGGTATGGGGATCAGATATTCCTGCTAGGGTGTAATGTGCCACCCTGCCCCTTTTTTTGTGCAGCCTGGTTCCCTCTCTAGTTTCTCTCCATTGTCCTTCTATCCTGCAGATGATTAGAGCAAGCTTCCTAATGTTTTTCTTGGCCTCATATCCCCAATTACGTGCCTGACATGCCTGGCCTAAGGATATTCCCAAAGAGTATGCTACTTATATTCTGGGAAGAGCCTCACTAGTTCTGCCTATTTATGCAGCAACAAGGCAAATCTTACAACCTGCAAAGTTGGAAGCTTTGAGATGAAGTAAAGGTTTTTATTTTGGGGGAAATGCTCTTCTATGCTTCTTCTCTCATGTGAAGGCCATGGGCTCCTGTTCTTCTCTCACGTGTCCTTTCAAAGAGACAGATGACACACTCGCCCAATCACTCAGCAAACATCTATGCTTTAACTCTGTCATCTTGCCGTTTTCCCTCCAAGTGCTTTCCCTTCCCCACAAATGCAGGATAATCTTTCCTCATTACTCATTCACTCGCTTATTGTAGTCCCCCGCTCCACAGGCCCAGCAAAGACCACCAAAGACAAGCGGTACTTCAGCAAACAGATTTAACACTTCTCTCTTCTATTATGGTCATACTGCTGCCCTCTAGTAACACTACATGGCAACTGCAGCATGATGATGTGATTTTGAAGGGGGCTGTCCTATGCAAATAATGTCCTCCCATGCTTACTTTGGCCTGAGACATTCACAGGCTTCCATCATGATATGGCCTCCAACATATGGCTTTCAGCAGAATTTTAAGCTTGACAACTTGTCTTACGCTAAAGCTTTTGCCGCTCATGGGAGAGCACCCTCATTTAGCAGGGTGCCAAATTGTCTGCAGTCTTCCTCTAAACAGAACATGGGCGTTCGTGGGCGTTCGGGGGCCTTGCTTGCTAGCTAAAGACTGAGCGCTGGGTTGTTTAAAGACTCAGGGCCAGGCAAGGCCAGCTGCTGCAACAGGCATGATGCAGGCCCAGTGAAGCACACGCCGGACTTTACCCTTTTCTGCCTCTTGAAAACTTCAACATGTCTGTCTTCTGATTGCACCTAATAAAGGGAGTTTGACCAGCTCCAAACTTTACCCATCATTTCGTGAGTGAGAGCTAACACTAGGGCAATATGCCTAGCCAGCAGCACAGGCACTATCCCCCTGATTACACAGCTCTGTTCACACCAAAATGAAAAATCCCCACCACTCAACCTATTTTACTATTTGTGGGAGGCTTACTTCTGCTCAGTTATGCCCCCTAGGCCACATTCGCGCTACAAAATGCCAAATTCAAAGACAAAAAATCAATAGATTGATAACTGAAGGTAATGCTTTACCCATATTTCACCTACTAATGAAAAAGGGGGCTGCATGGGAGTCAGGAGAGAAAATATTTATAATTTTCAGGCACTCCTGCAAAAAAGAGTGTCTGAAATTGCTCTTGGTTTTTATAAAATCGAAATATTAGTTAATGGAAAAAAAAAAGAAAATGCTATTTTTACCACCCATGGCGGGATTTGAACTCTCGGCCAGGGGAGCTTTCAGCATCAGAGGCAGGTGACATTACCACTGAGCTACTGCTCCTTATTGGTAAGCAGGGATTCAGGAGCATCTATAAGCTACATACAGGCCCCCTAGTCTACATGACACACCATAGCCATGATATAGGGACTATTGGAAAGAATACAAACATGGAAGCCCGTGTGGTCCAGTGGGTAAGTTCCTGCCTTCCACCCAGGCGACCAGGGTTCAAATCCCGGGTTCGGCACCAGATGACTGATGGCGGTGAAGCAGAGGTAAGTCGGTAAGTAAAATGTGCGTATGTGTGGAGGTGTGCCTGGCTGGTGATTGGTGGATGGAGAGAGTGGTTGGTGTGTGAAGAGAGAAGCCTGAATGGTGGATAACAGAGTGGTTGGTGTGTCAGGGCAGAAAGAGTGAGGTTAGGCCCAGGCCGAGTGGGAGTAGAGTCGAGGGGAGGAGCCACAGAGGGGGAGTGTGAATGGGTGGAGGAAGGAGGAAAGCAGAGAGAAGGGGGGGCATAGTTGAGGGGAGGAGCATAGGGGCAGGTGGTGGCATACAGCCTAGGGGAGGAGCCACAGAGGGGGAGTGTGAATGGGTGGAGTATGGAAAGAAGGTTGGGCATAGTTAGGGGGTGGAGCCTAGGGTGGTGGCATACAGCCTAGGAGGGACCAAGGGGAGGGGCATGTGTAGAGAGGGGTGGGGCCACAGAGGAAAGGGAGAAGTAGGCAGAGTCTGGGGCAATAGGTCAGGGGGCGGAGCATAGGGGAGTGAGCCCAACAAGGAAAGAGTGCCCCTCCCCCTTCAGCAAACAGAGGGGGTTGACCTGATAGGAGGGGCACTACCATAGTAGACCCCAACATTTTATGACCGCTCCCTCCCCCTCCCCAACTACAGAGTGGGGGGGACAAATTTTGGGGAGCAGTATAAAAAAGGGGTGTTGGGGTGCATTACAAAATAGGGTGCTGGAAGGCACAGAATGATGTGGTTTGGCTTTGGGTGCGCTACCCATCGTTTTTTTTTGCCCCCCCCCCCTTTTCCAGGGAGAGGGGGCGTACCCCAAAAGTATAGGGGCAACAGAGGGAACTTAGGGGAACAGGCTTAGGGCACTTTTTTATTACCGACCACAAGGGGGGCACCACACAGACATACTGTAGTTATGGTATTGAAAGAGGTGACAGCAAGGAGCACGTGGTAAGACACGGTGAGGGGGGAACAAGGCACCCCAAGTTTTTATTACCCCCCCCACCCTCGCAGGATCTGTTATGAGGTCTCTTGGGGTAGTTGTATTGAAAACAGATGCTTAAGACACTGAAGGGAAGGGACATGTAGACAAGTGTCCCCCCCATTGTGTGGGTACTTTCTTGTGCGATACCCTCTTCTTCATTCACTCACCACAAAGGAGCAGCCACAAAATGACAATTGCTGTGATGGTAGTACTGAAAGGGGCTTTATAAGGTAGAGAACCAGAAGGAAGGCGAGCTTCAAGTGGCACTTGGAGGATTGGCCATCTGAGCACAGGTGGGCTACTAAGAAAGAAGGGGAAAAGTGGGTGAACAGGAAGCAGAGATGCCCGCTATGACAGCTGAGAGCATTCAAATTTGGTGAATAAGGCGGGTGGTTTGGGGAAGTAGATGAATGAGTCAGGGAGACGGCGCATGCGGCAATTGGTTGGATGTGGCATAGAGAATAATCATGGCATGCAAACTAGGCAGTAGTCCCTGAATTGGCAGCGTCTGCAGAGACTTTGGGGTGCTCGACAAGTGATTTGTCCTCCTTGGATTGGGTATATAATCCACAGAGGGAAGGTCACAGCTAATAGTGAGGCAGATCGTGTATATCATATTTAAAGAAGGGTAGTTTGAGTGTGCGGAGAGGGGCTGCACGGAGTGGTAAGTGGATGGGGTGCTGAGCAATGTGCATCCAACTGGTCACTGGAGGCTGGGCAGTGGCAAAGCACCTGGGTTACTGGGAGAATTACAAAAGGAGGGCGAAAAGGAAGGGTGTTTATGGTCATTCAGATACTAGGACGGAACACTTGAGTGGCAATGAGATGGGGGTATTGAAAAGTCACAAATGGTGTCCCAGGGGTAGAGGTATGGGGATCAGATATTCCTGCTAGGGTGTAATGTGCCACCCTGCCCCTTTTTTTGTGCAGCCTGGTTCCCTCTCTAGTTTCTCTCCATTGTCCTTCTATCCTGCAGATGATTAGAGCAAGCTTCCTAATGTTTTTCTTGGCCTCATATCCCCAATTACGTGCCTGACATGCCTGGCCTAAGGATATTCCCAAAGAGTATGCTACTTATATTCTGGGAAGAGCCTCACTAGTTCTGCCTATTTATGCAGCAACAAGGCAAATCTTACAACCTGCAAAGTTGGAAGCTTTGAGATGAAGTAAAGGTTTTTATTTTGGGGGAAATGCTCTTCTATGCTTCTTCTCTCATGTGAAGGCCATGGGCTCCTGTTCTTCTCTCACGTGTCCTTTCAAAGAGACAGATGACACACTCGCCCAATCACTCAGCAAACATCTATGCTTTAACTCTGTCATCTTGCCGTTTTCCCTCCAAGTGCTTTCCCTTCCCCACAAATGCAGGATAATCTTTCCTCATTACTCATTCACTCGCTTATTGTAGTCCCCCGCTCCACAGGCCCAGCAAAGACCACCAAAGACAAGCGGTACTTCAGCAAACAGATTTAACACTTCTCTCTTCTATTATGGTCATACTGCTGCCCTCTAGTAACACTACATGGCAACTGCAGCATGATGATGTGATTTTGAAGGGGGCTGTCCTATGCAAATAATGTCCTCCCATGCTTACTTTGGCCTGAGACATTCACAGGCTTCCATCATGATATGGCCTCCAACATATGGCTTTCAGCAGAATTTTAAGCTTGACAACTTGTCTTACGCTAAAGCTTTTGCCGCTCATGGGAGAGCACCCTCATTTAGCAGGGTGCCAAATTGTCTGCAGTCTTCCTCTAAACAGAACATGGGCGTTCGTGGGCGTTCGGGGGCCTTGCTTGCTAGCTAAAGACTGAGCGCTGGGTTGTTTAAAGACCCAGGGCCAGACAAGGCCAGCTGCTGCAACAGGCATGATGCAGGCCCAGTGAAGCACACGCCGGACTTTACCCTTTTCTGCCTCTTGAAAACTTCAACATGTCTGTCTTCTGATTGCACCTAATAAAGGGAGTTTGACCAGCTCCAAACTTTACCCATCATTTCGTGAGTGAGAGCTAACACTAGGGCAATATGCCTAGCCAGCAGCACAGGCACTATCCCCCTGATTACACAGCTCTGTTCACACCAACATGAAAAATCCCCACCACTCAACCTATTTTACTATTTGTGGGAGGCTTACTTCTGCTCAGTTATGCCCCCTAGGCCACATTCGCGCTACAAAATGCCAAATTCAAAGACAAAAAATCAATAGATTGATAACTGAAGGTAATGCTTTACCCATATTTCACCTACTAATGAAAAAGGGGGCTGCATGGGAGTCAGGAGAGAAAATATTTATAATTTTCAGGCACTCGTGCAAAAAAGAGTGTCTGAAATTGCTCTTGGTTTTTATAAAATCGAAATATTAGTTAATGGAAAAAAAAAAGAAAATGCTATTTTTACCACCCATGGCGGGATTTGAACTCTCGGCCAGGGGAGCTTTCAGCATCAGAGGCAGGTGACATTACCACTGAGCTACTGCTCCTTACTGGTAAGCAGGGATTCAGGAGCATCTATAAGCTACATACAGGCCCCCTAGTCTACATGACACACCATAGCCATGATATAGGGACTATTGGAAAGAATACAAACATGGAAGCCCGTGTGGTCCAGTGGGTAAGTTCCTGCCTTCCACCCAGGCGACCAGGGTTCAAATCCCGGGTTCGGCACCAGATGACTGATGGCGGTGAAGCAGAGGTAAGTCGGTAAGTAAAATGTGCGTATGTGTGGAGGTGTGCCTGGCTGGTGATTGGTGGATGGAGAGAGTGGTTGGTGTGTGAAGAGAGAAGCCTGAATGGTGGATAACAGAGTGGTTGGTGTGTCAGGGCAGAAAGAGTGAGGTTAGGCCCAGGCCGAGTGGGAGTAGAGTCGAGGGGAGGAGCCACAGAGGGGGAGTGTGAATGGGTGGAGGAAGGAGGAAAGCAGAGAGAAGGGGGGGCATAGTTGAGGGGAGGAGCATAGGGGCAGGTGGTGGCATACAGCCTAGGGGAGGAGCCACAGAGGGGGAGTGTGAATGGGTGGAGTATGGAAAGAAGGTTGGGCATAGTTAGGGGGTGGAGCCTAGGGTGGTGGCATACAGCCTAGGAGGGACCAAGGGGAGGGGCATGTGTAGAGAGGGGTGGGGCCACAGAGGAAAGGGAGAAGTAGGCAGAGTCTGGGGCAATAGGTCAGGGGGCGGAGCATAGGGGAGTGAGCCCAACAAGGAAAGAGTGCCCCTCCCCCTTCAGCAAACAGAGGGGGTTGACCTGATAGGAGGGGCACTACCATAGTAGACCCCAACATTTTATGACCGCTCCCTCCCCCTCCCCAACTACAGAGTGGGGGGGACAAATTTTGGGGAGCAGTATAAAAAAGGGGTGTTGGGGTGCATTACAAAATAGGGTGCTGGAAGGCACAGAATGATGTGGTTTGGCTTTGGGTGCGCTACCCATCGTTTTTTTTTGCCCCCCCCCCCCTTTTCCAGGGAGAGGGGGCGTACCCCAAAAGTATAGGGGCAACAGAGGGAACTTAGGGGAACAGGCTTAGGGCACTTTTTTATTACCGACCACAAGGGGGGCACCACACAGACATACTGTAGTTATGGTATTGAAAGAGGTGACAGCAAGGAGCACGTGGTAAGACACGGTGAGGGGGGAACAAGGCACCCCAAGTTTTTATTACCCCCCCCACCCTCGCAGGATCTGTTATGAGGTCTCTTGGGGTAGTTGTATTGAAAACAGATGCTTAAGACACTGAAGGGAAGGGACATGTAGACAAGTGTCCCCCCCATTGTGTGGGTACTTTCTTGTGCGATACCCTCTTCTTCATTCACTCACCACAAAGGAGCAGCCACAAAATGACAATTGCTGTGATGGTAGTACTGAAAGGGGCTTTATAAGGTAGAGAACCAGAAGGAAGGCGAGCTTCAAGTGGCACTTGGAGGATTGGCCATCTGAGCACAGGTGGGCTACTAAGAAAGAAGGGGAAAAGTGGGTGAACAGGAAGCAGAGATGCCCGCTATGACAGCTGAGAGCATTCAAATTTGGTGAATAAGGCGGGTGGTTTGGGGAAGTAGATGGATGAGTCAGGGAGACGGCGCATGCGGCAATTGGTTGGATGTGGCATAGAGAATAATCATGGCATGCAAACTAGGCAGTAGTCCCTGAATTGGCAGCGTCTGCAGAGACTTTGGGGTGCTCGACAAGTGATTTGTCCTCCTTGGATTGGGTATATAATCCACAGAGGGAAGGTCACAGCTAATAGTGAGGCAGATCGTGTATATCATATTTAAAGAAGGGTAGTTTGAGTGTGCGGAGAGGGGCTGCACGGAGTGGTAAGTGGATGGGGTGCTGAGCAATGTGCATCCAACTGGTCACTGGAGGCTGGGCAGTGGCAAAGCACCTGGGTTACTGGGAGAATTACAAAAGGAGGGCGAAAAGGAAGGGTGTTTATGGTCATTCAGATACTAGGACGGAACACTTGAGTGGCAATGAGATGGGGGTATTGAAAAGTCACAAATGGTGTCCCAGGGGTAGAGGTATGGGGATCAGATATTCCTGCTAGGGTGTAATGTGCCACCCTGCCCCTTTTTTTGTGCAGCCTGGTTCCCTCTCTAGTTTCTCTCCATTGTCCTTCTATCCTGCAGATGATTAGAGCAAGCTTCCTAATGTTTTTCTTGGCCTCATATCCCCAATTACGTGCCTGACATGCCTGGCCTAAGGATATTCCCAAAGAGTATGCTACTTATATTCTGGGAAGAGCCTCACTAGTTCTGCCTATTTATGCAGCAACAAGGCAAATCTTACAACCTGCAAAGTTGGAAGCTTTGAGATGAAGTAAAGGTTTTTATTTTGGGGGAAATGCTCTTCTATGCTTCTTCTCTCATGTGAAGGCCATGGGCTCCTGTTCTTCTCTCACGTGTCCTTTCAAAGAGACAGATGACACACTCGCCCAATCACTCAGCAAACATCTATGCTTTAACTCTGTCATCTTGCCGTTTTCCCTCCAAGTGCTTTCCCTTCCCCACAAATGCAGGATAATCTTTCCTCATTACTCATTCACTCGCTTATTGTAGTCCCCCGCTCCACAGGCCCAGCAAAGACCACCAAAGACAAGCGGTACTTCAGCAAACAGATTTAACACTTCTCTCTTCTATTATGGTCATACTGCTGCCCTCTAGTAACACTACATGGCAACTGCAGCATGATGATGTGATTTTGAAGGGGGCTGTCCTATGCAAATAATGTCCTCCCATGCTTACTTTGGCCTGAGACATTCACAGGCTTCCATCATGATATGGCCTCCAACATATGGCTTTCAGCAGAATTTTAAGCTTGACAACTTGTCTTACGCTAAAGCTTTTGCCGCTCATGGGAGAGCACCCTCATTTAGCAGGGTGCCAAATTGTCTGCAGTCTTCCTCTAAACAGAACATGGGCGTTCGTGGGCGTTCGGGGGCCTTGCTTGCTAGCTAAAGACTGAGCGCTGGGTTGTTTAAAGACCCAGGGCCAGACAAGGCCAGCTGCTGCAACAGGCATGATGCAGGCCCAGTGAAGCACACGCCGGACTTTACCCTTTTCTGCCTCTTGAAAACTTCAACATGTCTGTCTTCTGATTGCACCTAATAAAGGGAGTTTGACCAGCTCCAAACTTTACCCATCATTTCGTGAGTGAGAGCTAACACTAGGGCAATATGCCTAGCCAGCAGCACAGGCACTATCCCCCTGATTACACAGCTCTGTTCACACCAACATGAAAAATCCCCACCACTCAACCTATTTTACTATTTGTGGGAGGCTTACTTCTGCTCAGTTATGCCCCCTAGGCCACATTCGCGCTACAAAATGCCAAATTCAAAGACAAAAAATCAATAGATTGATAACTGAAGGTAATGCTTTACCCATATTTCACCTACTAATGAAAAAGGGGGCTGCATGGGAGTCAGGAGAGAAAATATTTATAATTTTCAGGCACTCGTGCAAAAAAGAGTGTCTGAAATTGCTCTTGGTTTTTATAAAATCGAAATATTAGTTAATGGAAAAAAAAAAGAAAATGCTATTTTTACCACCCATGGCGGGATTTGAACTCTCGGCCAGGGGAGCTTTCAGCATCAGAGGCAGGTGACATTACCACTGAGCTACTGCTCCTTACTGGTAAGCAGGGATTCAGGAGCATCTATAAGCTACATACAGGCCCCCTAGTCTACATGACACACCATAGCCATGATATAGGGACTATTGGAAAGAATACAAACATGGAAGCCCGTGTGGTCCAGTGGGTAAGTTCCTGCCTTCCACCCAGGCGACCAGGGTTCAAATCCCGGGTTCGGCACCAGATGACTGATGGCGGTGAAGCAGAGGTAAGTCGGTAAGTAAAATGTGCGTATGTGTGGAGGTGTGCCTGGCTGGTGATTGGTGGATGGAGAGAGTGGTTGGTGTGTGAAGAGAGAAGCCTGAATGGTGGATAACAGAGTGGTTGGTGTGTCAGGGCAGAAAGAGTGAGGTTAGGCCCAGGCCGAGTGGGAGTAGAGTCGAGGGGAGGAGCCACAGAGGGGGAGTGTGAATGGGTGGAGGAAGGAGGAAAGCAGAGAGAAGGGGGGGCATAGTTGAGGGGAGGAGCATAGGGGCAGGTGGTGGCATACAGCCTAGGGGAGGAGCCACAGAGGGGGAGTGTGAATGGGTGGAGTATGGAAAGAAGGTTGGGCATAGTTAGGGGGTGGAGCCTAGGGTGGTGGCATACAGCCTAGGAGGGACCAAGGGGAGGGGCATGTGTAGAGAGGGGTGGGGCCACAGAGGAAAGGGAGAAGTAGGCAGAGTCTGGGGCAATAGGTCAGGGGGCGGAGCATAGGGGAGTGAGCCCAACAAGGAAAGAGTGCCCCTCCCCCTTCAGCAAACAGAGGGGGGTGACCTGATAGGAGGGGCACTACCATAGTAGACCCCAACATTTTATGACCGCTCCCTCCCCCTCCCCAACTACAGAGTGGGGGGGACAAATTTTGGGGAGCAGTATAAAAAAGGGGTGTTGGGGTGCATTACAAAATAGGGTGCTGGAAGGCACAGAATGATGTGGTTTGGCTTTGGGTGCGCTACCCATCGTTTTTTTTTGCCCCCCCCCCTTTTCCAGGGAGAGGGGGCGTACCCCAAAAGTATAGGGGCAACAGAGGGAACTTAGGGGAACAGGCTTAGGGCACTTTTTTATTACCGACCACAAGGGGGGCACCACACAGACATACTGTAGTTATGGTATTGAAAGAGGTGACAGCAAGGAGCACGTGGTAAGACACGGTGAGGGGGGAACAAGGCACCCCAAGTTTTTATTACCCCCCCCACCCTCGCAGGATCTGTTATGAGGTCTCTTGGGTAGTTGTATTGAAAACAGATGCTTAAGACACTGAAGGGAAGGGACATGTAGACAAGTGTCCCCCCCATTGTGTGGGTACTTTCTTGTGCGATACCCTCTTCTTCATTCACTCACCACAAAGGAGCAGCCACAAAATGACAATTGCTGTGATGGTAGTACTGAAAGGGGCTTTATAAGGTAGAGAACCAGAAGGAAGGCGAGCTTCAAGTGGCACTTGGAGGATTGGCCATCTGAGCACAGGTGGGCTACTAAGAAAGAAGGGGAAAAGTGGGTGAACAGGAAGCAGAGATGCCCGCTATGACAGCTGAGAGCATTCAAATTTGGTGAATAAGGCGGGTGGTTTGGGGAAGTAGATGAATGAGTCAGGGAGACGGCGCATGCGGCAATTGGTTGGATGTGGCATAGAGAATAATCATGGCATGCAAACTAGGCAGTAGTCCCTGAATTGGCAGCGTCTGCAGAGACTTTGGGGTGCTCGACAAGTGATTTGTCCTCCTTGGATTGGGTATATAATCCACAGAGGGAAGGTCACAGCTAATAGTGAGGCAGATCGTGTATATCATATTTAAAGAAGGGTAGTTTGAGTGTGCGGAGAGGGGCTGCACGGAGTGGTAAGTGGATGGGGTGCTGAGCAATGTGCATCCAACTGGTCACTGGAGGCTGGGCAGTGGCAAAGCACCTGGGTTACTGGGAGAATTACAAAAGGAGGGCGAAAAGGAAGGGTGTTTATGGTCATTCAGATACTAGGACGGAACACTTGAGTGGCAATGAGATGGGGGTATTGAAAAGTCACAAATGGTGTCCCAGGGGTAGAGGTATGGGGATCAGATATTCCTGCTAGGGTGTAATGTGCCACCCTGCCCCTTTTTTTGTGCAGCCTGGTTCCCTCTCTAGTTTCTCTCCATTGTCCTTCTATCCTGCAGATGATTAGAGCAAGCTTCCTAATGTTTTTCTTGGCCTCATATCCCCAATTACGTGCCTGACATGCCTGGCCTAAGGATATTCCCAAAGAGTATGCTACTTATATTCTGGGAAGAGCCTCACTAGTTCTGCCTATTTATGCAGCAACAAGGCAAATCTTACAACCTGCAAAGTTGGAAGCTTTGAGATGAAGTAAAGGTTTTTATTTTGGGGGAAATGCTCTTCTATGCTTCTTCTCTCATGTGAAGGCCATGGGCTCCTGTTCTTCTCTCACGTGTCCTTTCAAAGAGACAGATGACACACTCGCCCAATCACTCAGCAAACATCTATGCTTTAACTCTGTCATCTTGCCGTTTTCCCTCCAAGTGCTTTCCCTTCCCCACAAATGCAGGATAATCTTTCCTCATTACTCATTCACTCGCTTATTGTAGTCCCCCGCTCCACAGGCCCAGCAAAGACCACCAAAGACAAGCGGTACTTCAGCAAACAGATTTAACACTTCTCTCTTCTATTATGGTCATACTGCTGCCCTCTAGTAACACTACATGGCAACTGCAGCATGATGATGTGATTTTGAAGGGGGCTGTCCTATGCAAATAATGTCCTCCCATGCTTACTTTGGCCTGAGACATTCACAGGCTTCCATCATGATATGGCCTCCAACATATGGCTTTCAGCAGAATTTTAAGCTTGACAACTTGTCTTACGCTAAAGCTTTTGCCGCTCATGGGAGAGCACCCTCATTTAGCAGGGTGCCAAATTGTCTGCAGTCTTCCTCTAAACAGAACATGGGCGTTCGTGGGCGTTCGGGGGCCTTGCTTGCTAGCTAAAGACTGAGCGCTGGGTTGTTTAAAGACTCAGGGCCAGGCAAGGCCAGCTGCTGCAACAGGCATGATGCAGGCCCAGTGAAGCACACGCCGGACTTTACCCTTTTCTGCCTCTTGAAAACTTCAACATGTCTGTCTTCTGATTGCACCTAATAAAGGGAGTTTGACCAGCTCCAAACTTTACCCATCATTTCGTGAGTGAGAGCTAACACTAGGGCAATATGCCTAGCCAGCAGCACAGGCACTATCCCCCTGATTACACAGCTCTGTTCACACCAAAATGAAAAATCCCCACCACTCAACCTATTTTACTATTTGTGGGAGGCTTACTTCTGCTCAGTTATGCCCCCTAGGCCACATTTGCGCTACAAAATGCCAAATTCAAAGACAAAAAATCAATAGATTGATAACTGAAGGTAATGCTTTACCCATATTTCACCTACTAATGAAAAAGGGGGCTGCATGGGAGTCAGGAGAGAAAATATTTATAATTTTCAGGCACTCCTGCAAAAAAGAGTGTCTGAAATTGCTCTTGGTTTTTATAAAATCGAAATATTAGTTAATGGAAAAAAAAAAGAAAATGCTATTTTTACCACCCATGGCGGGATTTGAACTCTCGGCCAGGGGAGCTTTCAGCATCAGAGGCAGGTGACATTACCACTGAGCTACTGCTCCTTACTGGTAAGCAGGGATTCAGGAGCATCTATAAGCTACATACAGGCCCCCTAGTCTACATGACACACCATAGCCATGATATAGGGACTATTGGAAAGAATACAAACATGGAAGCCCGTGTGGTCCAGTGGGTAAGTTCCTGCCTTCCACCCAGGCGACCAGGGTTCAAATCCCGGGTTCGGCACCAGATGACTGATGGCGGTGAAGCAGAGGTAAGTCGGTAAGTAAAATGTGCGTATGTGTGGAGGTGTGCCTGGCTGGTGATTGGTGGATGGAGAGAGTGGTTGGTGTGTGAAGAGAGAAGCCTGAATGGTGGATAACAGAGTGGTTGGTGTGTCAGGGCAGAAAGAGTGAGGTTAGGCCCAGGCCGAGTGGGAGTAGAGTCGAGGGGAGGAGCCACAGAGGGGGAGTGTGAATGGGTGGAGGAAGGAGGAAAGCAGAGAGAAGGGGGGGCATAGTTGAGGGGAGGAGCATAGGGGCAGGTGGTGGCATACAGCCTAGGGGAGGAGCCACAGAGGGGGAGTGTGAATGGGTGGAGTATGGAAAGAAGGTTGGGCATAGTTAGGGGGTGGAGCCTAGGGTGGTGGCATACAGCCTAGGAGGGACCAAGGGGAGGGGCATGTGTAGAGAGGGGTGGGGCCACAGAGGAAAGGGAGAAGTAGGCAGAGTCTGGGGCAATAGGTCAGGGGGCGGAGCATAGGGGAGTGAGCCCAACAAGGAAAGAGTGCCCCTCCCCCTTCAGCAAACAGAGGGGGTTGACCTGATAGGAGGGGCACTACCATAGTAGACCCCAACATTTTATGACCGCTCCCTCCCCCTCCCCAACTACAGAGTGGGGGGGACAAATTTTGGGGAGCAGTATAAAAAAGGGGTGTTGGGGTGCATTACAAAATAGGGTGCTGGAAGGCACAGAATGATGTGGTTTGGCTTTGGGTGCGCTACCCATCGTTTTTTTTTGCCCCCCCCCCCCTTTTCCAGGGAGAGGGGGCGTACCCCAAAAGTATAGGGGCAACAGAGGGAACTTAGGGGAACAGGCTTAGGGCACTTTTTTATTACCGACCACAAGGGGGGCACCACACAGACATACTGTAGTTATGGTATTGAAAGAGGTGACAGCAAGGAGCACGTGGTAAGACACGGTGAGGGGGGAACAAGGCACCCCAAGTTTTTATTACCCCCCCCACCCTCGCAGGATCTGTTATGAGGTCTCTTGGGGTAGTTGTATTGAAAACAGATGCTTAAGACACTGAAGGGAAGGGACATGTAGACAAGTGTCCCCCCCATTGTGTGGGTACTTTCTTGTGCGATACCCTCTTCTTCATTCACTCACCACAAAGGAGCAGCCACAAAATGACAATTGCTGTGATGGTAGTACTGAAAGGGGCTTTATAAGGTAGAGAACCAGAAGGAAGGCGAGCTTCAAGTGGCACTTGGAGGATTGGCCATCTGAGCACAGGTGGGCTACTAAGAAAGAAGGGGAAAAGTGGGTGAACAGGAAGCAGAGATGCCCGCTATGACAGCTGAGAGCATTCAAATTTGGTGAATAAGGCGGGTGGTTTGGGGAAGTAGATGGATGAGTCAGGGAGACGGCGCATGCGGCAATTGGTTGGATGTGGCATAGAGAATAATCATGGCATGCAAACTAGGCAGTAGTCCCTGAATTGGCAGCGTCTGCAGAGACTTTGGGGTGCTCGACAAGTGATTTGTCCTCCTTGGATTGGGTATATAATCCACAGAGGGAAGGTCACAGCTAATAGTGAGGCAGATCGTGTATATCATATTTAAAGAAGGGTAGTTTGAGTGTGCGGAGAGGGGCTGCACGGAGTGGTAAGTGGATGGGGTGCTGAGCAATGTGCATCCAACTGGTCACTGGAGGCTGGGCAGTGGCAAAGCACCTGGGTTACTGGGAGAATTACAAAAGGAGGGCGAAAAGGAAGGGTGTTTATGGTCATTCAGATACTAGGACGGAACACTTGAGTGGCAATGAGATGGGGGTATTGAAAAGTCACAAATGGTGTCCCAGGGGTAGAGGTATGGGGATCAGATATTCCTGCTAGGGTGTAATGTGCCACCCTGCCCCTTTTTTTGTGCAGCCTGGTTCCCTCTCTAGTTTCTCTCCATTGTCCTTCTATCCTGCAGATGATTAGAGCAAGCTTCCTAATGTTTTTCTTGGCCTCATATCCCCAATTACGTGCCTGACATGCCTGGCCTAAGGATATTCCCAAAGAGTATGCTACTTATATTCTGGGAAGAGCCTCACTAGTTCTGCCTATTTATGCAGCAACAAGGCAAATCTTACAACCTGCAAAGTTGGAAGCTTTGAGATGAAGTAAAGGTTTTTATTTTGGGGGAAATGCTCTTCTATGCTTCTTCTCTCATGTGAAGGCCATGGGCTCCTGTTCTTCTCTCACGTGTCCTTTCAAAGAGACAGATGACACACTCGCCCAATCACTCAGCAAACATCTATGCTTTAACTCTGTCATCTTGCCGTTTTCCCTCCAAGTGCTTTCCCTTCCCCACAAATGCAGGATAATCTTTCCTCATTACTCATTCACTCGCTTATTGTAGTCCCCCGCTCCACAGGCCCAGCAAAGACCACCAAAGACAAGCGGTACTTCAGCAAACAGATTTAACACTTCTCTCTTCTATTATGGTCATACTGCTGCCCTCTAGTAACACTACATGGCAACTGCAGCATGATGATGTGATTTTGAAGGGGGCTGTCCTATGCAAATAATGTCCTCCCATGCTTACTTTGGCCTGAGACATTCACAGGCTTCCATCATGATATGGCCTCCAACATATGGCTTTCAGCAGAATTTTAAGCTTGACAACTTGTCTTACGCTAAAGCTTTTGCCGCTCATGGGAGAGCACCCTCATTTAGCAGGGTGCCAAATTGTCTGCAGTCTTCCTCTAAACAGAACATGGGCGTTCGTGGGCGTTCGGGGGCCTTGCTTGCTAGCTAAAGACTGAGCGCTGGGTTGTTTAAAGACCCAGGGCCAGACAAGGCCAGCTGCTGCAACAGGCATGATGCAGGCCCAGTGAAGCACACGCCGGACTTTACCCTTTTCTGCCTCTTGAAAACTTCAACATGTCTGTCTTCTGATTGCACCTAATAAAGGGAGTTTGACCAGCTCCAAACTTTACCCATCATTTCGTGAGTGAGAGCTAACACTAGGGCAATATGCCTAGCCAGCAGCACAGGCACTATCCCCCTGATTACACAGCTCTGTTCACACCAACATGAAAAATCCCCACCACTCAACCTATTTTACTATTTGTGGGAGGCTTACTTCTGCTCAGTTATGCCCCCTAGGCCACATTCGCGCTACAAAATGCCAAATTCAAAGACAAAAAATCAATAGATTGATAACTGAAGGTAATGCTTTACCCATATTTCACCTACTAATGAAAAAGGGGGCTGCATGGGAGTCAGGAGAGAAAATATTTATAATTTTCAGGCACTCGTGCAAAAAAGAGTGTCTGAAATTGCTCTTGGTTTTTATAAAATCGAAATATTAGTTAATGGAAAAAAAAAAGAAAATGCTATTTTTACCACCCATGGCGGGATTTGAACTCTCGGCCAGGGGAGCTTTCAGCATCAGAGGCAGGTGACATTACCACTGAGCTACTGCTCCTTACTGGTAAGCAGGGATTCAGGAGCATCTATAAGCTACATACAGGCCCCCTAGTCTACATGACACACCATAGCCATGATATAGGGACTATTGGAAAGAATACAAACATGGAAGCCCGTGTGGTCCAGTGGGTAAGTTCCTGCCTTCCACCCAGGCGACCAGGGTTCAAATCCCGGGTTCGGCACCAGATGACTGATGGCGGTGAAGCAGAGGTAAGTCGGTAAGTAAAATGTGCGTATGTGTGGAGGTGTGCCTGGCTGGTGATTGGTGGATGGAGAGAGTGGTTGGTGTGTGAAGAGAGAAGCCTGAATGGTGGATAACAGAGTGGTTGGTGTGTCAGGGCAGAAAGAGTGAGGTTAGGCCCAGGCCGAGTGGGAGTAGAGTCGAGGGGAGGAGCCACAGAGGGGGAGTGTGAATGGGTGGAGGAAGGAGGAAAGCAGAGAGAAGGGGGGGCATAGTTGAGGGGAGGAGCATAGGGGCAGGTGGTGGCATACAGCCTAGGGGAGGAGCCACAGAGGGGGAGTGTGAATGGGTGGAGTATGGAAAGAAGGTTGGGCATAGTTAGGGGGTGGAGCCTAGGGTGGTGGCATACAGCCTAGGAGGGACCAAGGGGAGGGGCATGTGTAGAGAGGGGTGGGGCCACAGAGGAAAGGGAGAAGTAGGCAGAGTCTGGGGCAATAGGTCAGGGGGCGGAGCATAGGGGAGTGAGCCCAACAAGGAAAGAGTGCCCCTCCCCCTTCAGCAAACAGAGGGGGGTGACCTGATAGGAGGGGCACTACCATAGTAGACCCCAACATTTTATGACCGCTCCCTCCCCCTCCCCAACTACAGAGTGGGGGGGACAAATTTTGGGGAGCAGTATAAAAAAGGGGTGTTGGGGTGCATTACAAAATAGGGTGCTGGAAGGCACAGAATGATGTGGTTTGGCTTTGGGTGCGCTACCCATCGTTTTTTTTTGCCCCCCCCCCTTTTCCAGGGAGAGGGGGCGTACCCCAAAAGTATAGGGGCAACAGAGGGAACTTAGGGGAACAGGCTTAGGGCACTTTTTTATTACCGACCACAAGGGGGGCACCACACAGACATACTGTAGTTATGGTATTGAAAGAGGTGACAGCAAGGAGCACGTGGTAAGACACGGTGAGGGGGGAACAAGGCACCCCAAGTTTTTATTACCCCCCCCACCCTCGCAGGATCTGTTATGAGGTCTCTTGGGTAGTTGTATTGAAAACAGATGCTTAAGACACTGAAGGGAAGGGACATGTAGACAAGTGTCCCCCCCATTGTGTGGGTACTTTCTTGTGCGATACCCTCTTCTTCATTCACTCACCACAAAGGAGCAGCCACAAAATGACAATTGCTGTGATGGTAGTACTGAAAGGGGCTTTATAAGGTAGAGAACCAGAAGGAAGGCGAGCTTCAAGTGGCACTTGGAGGATTGGCCATCTGAGCACAGGTGGGCTACTAAGAAAGAAGGGGAAAAGTGGGTGAACAGGAAGCAGAGATGCCCGCTATGACAGCTGAGAGCATTCAAATTTGGTGAATAAGGCGGGTGGTTTGGGGAAGTAGATGAATGAGTCAGGGAGACGGCGCATGCGGCAATTGGTTGGATGTGGCATAGAGAATAATCATGGCATGCAAACTAGGCAGTAGTCCCTGAATTGGCAGCGTCTGCAGAGACTTTGGGGTGCTCGACAAGTGATTTGTCCTCCTTGGATTGGGTATATAATCCACAGAGGGAAGGTCACAGCTAATAGTGAGGCAGATCGTGTATATCATATTTAAAGAAGGGTAGTTTGAGTGTGCGGAGAGGGGCTGCACGGAGTGGTAAGTGGATGGGGTGCTGAGCAATGTGCATCCAACTGGTCACTGGAGGCTGGGCAGTGGCAAAGCACCTGGGTTACTGGGAGAATTACAAAAGGAGGGCGAAAAGGAAGGGTGTTTATGGTCATTCAGATACTAGGACGGAACACTTGAGTGGCAATGAGATGGGGGTATTGAAAAGTCACAAATGGTGTCCCAGGGGTAGAGGTATGGGGATCAGATATTCCTGCTAGGGTGTAATGTGCCACCCTGCCCCTTTTTTTGTGCAGCCTGGTTCCCTCTCTAGTTTCTCTCCATTGTCCTTCTATCCTGCAGATGATTAGAGCAAGCTTCCTAATGTTTTTCTTGGCCTCATATCCCCAATTACGTGCCTGACATGCCTGGCCTAAGGATATTCCCAAAGAGTATGCTACTTATATTCTGGGAAGAGCCTCACTAGTTCTGCCTATTTATGCAGCAACAAGGCAAATCTTACAACCTGCAAAGTTGGAAGCTTTGAGATGAAGTAAAGGTTTTTATTTTGGGGGAAATGCTCTTCTATGCTTCTTCTCTCATGTGAAGGCCATGGGCTCCTGTTCTTCTCTCACGTGTCCTTTCAAAGAGACAGATGACACACTCGCCCAATCACTCAGCAAACATCTATGCTTTAACTCTGTCATCTTGCCGTTTTCCCTCCAAGTGCTTTCCCTTCCCCACAAATGCAGGATAATCTTTCCTCATTACTCATTCACTCGCTTATTGTAGTCCCCCGCTCCACAGGCCCAGCAAAGACCACCAAAGACAAGCGGTACTTCAGCAAACAGATTTAACACTTCTCTCTTCTATTATGGTCATACTGCTGCCCTCTAGTAACACTACATGGCAACTGCAGCATGATGATGTGATTTTGAAGGGGGCTGTCCTATGCAAATAATGTCCTCCCATGCTTACTTTGGCCTGAGACATTCACAGGCTTCCATCATGATATGGCCTCCAACATATGGCTTTCAGCAGAATTTTAAGCTTGACAACTTGTCTTACGCTAAAGCTTTTGCCGCTCATGGGAGAGCACCCTCATTTAGCAGGGTGCCAAATTGTCTGCAGTCTTCCTCTAAACAGAACATGGGCGTTCGTGGGCGTTCGGGGGCCTTGCTTGCTAGCTAAAGACTGAGCGCTGGGTTGTTTAAAGACTCAGGGCCAGGCAAGGCCAGCTGCTGCAACAGGCATGATGCAGGCCCAGTGAAGCACACGCCGGACTTTACCCTTTTCTGCCTCTTGAAAACTTCAACATGTCTGTCTTCTGATTGCACCTAATAAAGGGAGTTTGACCAGCTCCAAACTTTACCCATCATTTCGTGAGTGAGAGCTAACACTAGGGCAATATGCCTAGCCAGCAGCACAGGCACTATCCCCCTGATTACACAGCTCTGTTCACACCAAAATGAAAAATCCCCACCACTCAACCTATTTTACTATTTGTGGGAGGCTTACTTCTGCTCAGTTATGCCCCCTAGGCCACATTTGCGCTACAAAATGCCAAATTCAAAGACAAAAAATCAATAGATTGATAACTGAAGGTAATGCTTTACCCATATTTCACCTACTAATGAAAAAGGGGGCTGCATGGGAGTCAGGAGAGAAAATATTTATAATTTTCAGGCACTCCTGCAAAAAAGAGTGTCTGAAATTGCTCTTGGTTTTTATAAAATCGAAATATTAGTTAATGGAAAAAAAAAAGAAAATGCTATTTTTACCACCCATGGCGGGATTTGAACTCTCGGCCAGGGGAGCTTTCAGCATCAGAGGCAGGTGACATTACCACTGAGCTACTGCTCCTTACTGGTAAGCAGGGATTCAGGAGCATCTATAAGCTACATACAGGCCCCCTAGTCTACATGACACACCATAGCCATGATATAGGGACTATTGGAAAGAATACAAACATGGAAGCCCGTGTGGTCCAGTGGGTAAGTTCCTGCCTTCCACCCAGGCGACCAGGGTTCAAATCCCGGGTTCGGCACCAGATGACTGATGGCGGTGAAGCAGAGGTAAGTCGGTAAGTAAAATGTGCGTATGTGTGGAGGTGTGCCTGGCTGGTGATTGGTGGATGGAGAGAGTGGTTGGTGTGTGAAGAGAGAAGCCTGAATGGTGGATAACAGAGTGGTTGGTGTGTCAGGGCAGAAAGAGTGAGGTTAGGCCCAGGCCGAGTGGGAGTAGAGTCGAGGGGAGGAGCCACAGAGGGGGAGTGTGAATGGGTGGAGGAAGGAGGAAAGCAGAGAGAAGGGGGGGCATAGTTGAGGGGAGGAGCATAGGGGCAGGTGGTGGCATACAGCCTAGGGGAGGAGCCACAGAGGGGGAGTGTGAATGGGTGGAGTATGGAAAGAAGGTTGGGCATAGTTAGGGGGTGGAGCCTAGGGTGGTGGCATACAGCCTAGGAGGGACCAAGGGGAGGGGCATGTGTAGAGAGGGGTGGGGCCACAGAGGAAAGGGAGAAGTAGGCAGAGTCTGGGGCAATAGGTCAGGGGGCGGAGCATAGGGGAGTGAGCCCAACAAGGAAAGAGTGCCCCTCCCCCTTCAGCAAACAGAGGGGGTTGACCTGATAGGAGGGGCACTACCATAGTAGACCCCAACATTTTATGACCGCTCCCTCCCCCTCCCCAACTACAGAGTGGGGGGGACAAATTTTGGGGAGCAGTATAAAAAAGGGGTGTTGGGGTGCATTACAAAATAGGGTGCTGGAAGGCACAGAATGATGTGGTTTGGCTTTGGGTGCGCTACCCATCGTTTTTTTTTGCCCCCCCCCCCCTTTTCCAGGGAGAGGGGGCGTACCCCAAAAGTATAGGGGCAACAGAGGGAACTTAGGGGAACAGGCTTAGGGCACTTTTTTATTACCGACCACAAGGGGGGCACCACACAGACATACTGTAGTTATGGTATTGAAAGAGGTGACAGCAAGGAGCACGTGGTAAGACACGGTGAGGGGGGAACAAGGCACCCCAAGTTTTTATTACCCCCCCCACCCTCGCAGGATCTGTTATGAGGTCTCTTGGGGTAGTTGTATTGAAAACAGATGCTTAAGACACTGAAGGGAAGGGACATGTAGACAAGTGTCCCCCCCATTGTGTGGGTACTTTCTTGTGCGATACCCTCTTCTTCATTCACTCACCACAAAGGAGCAGCCACAAAATGACAATTGCTGTGATGGTAGTACTGAAAGGGGCTTTATAAGGTAGAGAACCAGAAGGAAGGCGAGCTTCAAGTGGCACTTGGAGGATTGGCCATCTGAGCACAGGTGGGCTACTAAGAAAGAAGGGGAAAAGTGGGTGAACAGGAAGCAGAGATGCCCGCTATGACAGCTGAGAGCATTCAAATTTGGTGAATAAGGCGGGTGGTTTGGGGAAGTAGATGAATGAGTCAGGGAGACGGCGCATGCGGCAATTGGTTGGATGTGGCATAGAGAATAATCATGGCATGCAAACTAGGCAGTAGTCCCTGAATTGGCAGCGTCTGCAGAGACTTTGGGGTGCTCGACAAGTGATTTGTCCTCCTTGGATTGGGTATATAATCCACAGAGGGAAGGTCACAGCTAATAGTGAGGCAGATCGTGTATATCATATTTAAAGAAGGGTAGTTTGAGTGTGCGGAGAGGGGCTGCACGGAGTGGTAAGTGGATGGGGTGCTGAGCAATGTGCATCCAACTGGTCACTGGAGGCTGGGCAGTGGCAAAGCACCTGGGTTACTGGGAGAATTACAAAAGGAGGGCGAAAAGGAAGGGTGTTTATGGTCATTCAGATACTAGGACGGAACACTTGAGTGGCAATGAGATGGGGGTATTGAAAAGTCACAAATGGTGTCCCAGGGGTAGAGGTATGGGGATCAGATATTCCTGCTAGGGTGTAATGTGCCACCCTGCCCCTTTTTTTGTGCAGCCTGGTTCCCTCTCTAGTTTCTCTCCATTGTCCTTCTATCCTGCAGATGATTAGAGCAAGCTTCCTAATGTTTTTCTTGGCCTCATATCCCCAATTACGTGCCTGACATGCCTGGCCTAAGGATATTCCCAAAGAGTATGCTACTTATATTCTGGGAAGAGCCTCACTAGTTCTGCCTATTTATGCAGCAACAAGGCAAATCTTACAACCTGCAAAGTTGGAAGCTTTGAGATGAAGTAAAGGTTTTTATTTTGGGGGAAATGCTCTTCTATGCTTCTTCTCTCATGTGAAGGCCATGGGCTCCTGTTCTTCTCTCACGTGTCCTTTCAAAGAGACAGATGACACACTCGCCCAATCACTCAGCAAACATCTATGCTTTAACTCTGTCATCTTGCCGTTTTCCCTCCAAGTGCTTTCCCTTCCCCACAAATGCAGGATAATCTTTCCTCATTACTCATTCACTCGCTTATTGTAGTCCCCCGCTCCACAGGCCCAGCAAAGACCACCAAAGACAAGCGGTACTTCAGCAAACAGATTTAACACTTCTCTCTTCTATTATGGTCATACTGCTGCCCTCTAGTAACACTACATGGCAACTGCAGCATGATGATGTGATTTTGAAGGGGGCTGTCCTATGCAAATAATGTCCTCCCATGCTTACTTTGGCCTGAGACATTCACAGGCTTCCATCATGATATGGCCTCCAACATATGGCTTTCAGCAGAATTTTAAGCTTGACAACTTGTCTTACGCTAAAGCTTTTGCCGCTCATGGGAGAGCACCCTCATTTAGCAGGGTGCCAAATTGTCTGCAGTCTTCCTCTAAACAGAACATGGGCGTTCGTGGGCGTTCGGGGGCCTTGCTTGCTAGCTAAAGACTGAGCGCTGGGTTGTTTAAAGACCCAGGGCCAGGCAAGGCCAGCTGCTGCAACAGGCATGATGCAGGCCCAGTGAAGCACACGCCGGACTTTACCCTTTTCTGCCTCTTGAAAACTTCAACATGTCTGTCTTCTGATTGCACCTAATAAAGGGAGTTTGACCAGCTCCAAACTTTACCCATCATTTCGTGAGTGAGAGCTAACACTAGGGCAATATGCCTAGCCAGCAGCACAGGCACTATCCCCCTGATTACACAGCTCTGTTCACACCAACATGAAAAATCCCCACCACTCAACCTATTTTACTATTTGTGGGAGGCTTACTTCTGCTCAGTTATGCCCCCTAGGCCACATTCGCGCTACAAAATGCCAAATTCAAAGACAAAAAATCAATAGATTGATAACTGAAGGTAATGCTTTACCCATATTTCACCTACTAATGAAAAAGGGGGCTGCATGGGAGTCAGGAGAGAAAATATTTATAATTTTCAGGCACTCCTGCAAAAAAGAGTGTCTGAAATTGCTCTTGGTTTTTATAAAATCGAAATATTAGTTAATGGAAAAAAAAAAGAAAATGCTATTTTTACCACCCATGGCGGGATTTGAACTCTCGGCCAGGGGAGCTTTCAGCATCAGAGGCAGGTGACATTACCACTGAGCTACTGCTCCTTACTGGTAAGCAGGGATTCAGGAGCATCTATAAGCTACATACAGGCCCCCTAGTCTACATGACACACCATAGCCATGATATAGGGACTATTGGAAAGAATACAAACATGGAAGCCCGTGTGGTCCAGTGGGTAAGTTCCTGCCTTCCACCCAGGCGACCAGGGTTCAAATCCCGGGTTCGGCACCAGATGACTGATGGCGGTGAAGCAGAGGTAAGTCGGTAAGTAAAATGTGCGTATGTGTGGAGGTGTGCCTGGCTGGTGATTGGTGGATGGAGAGAGTGGTTGGTGTGTGAAGAGAGAAGCCTGAATGGTGGATAACAGAGTGGTTGGTGTGTCAGGGCAGAAAGAGTGAGGTTAGGCCCAGGCCGAGTGGGAGTAGAGTCGAGGGGAGGAGCCACAGAGGGGGAGTGTGAATGGGTGGAGGAAGGAGGAAAGCAGAGAGAAGGGGGGGCAGAGTTGGGGGAGGAGCCTCGGGATAGGTGGTGGCATACAGCCTAGGGGAGGAGCCACAGAGGGGGAGTGTGAATGGGTGGAGTAAGAAAGGAAAGCAGAGAGAAGGGGGGGCATAGTTGAGGGGAGGAGCATAGGGGCAGGTGGTGGCATACAGCCTAGGGGAGGAGCCACAGAGGGGGAGTGTGAATGGGTGGAGTATGGAAAGAAGGTTGGGCATAGTTAGGGGGTGGAGCCTAGGGTGGTGGCATACAGCCTAGGAGGGACCAAGGGGAGGGGCATGTGTAGAGAGGGGTGGGGCCACAGAGGAAAGGGAGAAGTAGGCAGAGTCTGGGGCAATAGGTCAGGGGGCGGAGCATAGGGGAGTGAGCCCAACAAGGAAAGAGTGCCCCTCCCCCTTCAGCAAACAGAGGGGGGTGACCTGATAGGAGGGGCACTACCATAGTAGACCCCAACATTTTATGACCGCTCCCTCCCCCTCCCCAACTACAGAGTGGGGGGGACAAATTTTGGGGAGCAGTATAAAAAAGGGGTGTTGGGGTGCATTACAAAATAGGGTGCTGGAAGGCACAGAATGATGTGGTTTGGCTTTGGGTGCGCTACCCATCGTTTTTTTTTTGCCCCCCCCCCTTTTCCAGGGAGAGGGGGCGTACCCCAAAAGTATAGGGGCAACAGAGGGAACTTAGGGGAACAGGCTTAGGGCACTTTTTTATTACCGACCACAAGGGGGGCACCACACAGACATACTGTAGTTATGGTATTGAAAGAGGTGACAGCAAGGAGCACGTGGTAAGACACGGTGAGGGGGGAACAAGGCACCCCAAGTTTTTATTACCCCCCCCACCCTCGCAGGATCTGTTATGAGGTCTCTTGGGTAGTTGTATTGAAAACAGATGCTTAAGACACTGAAGGGAAGGGACATGTAGACAAGTGTCCCCCCCATTGTGTGGGTACTTTCTTGTGCGATACCCTCTTCTTCATTCACTCACCACAAAGGAGCAGCCACAAAATGACAATTGCTGTGATGGTAGTACTGAAAGGGGCTTTATAAGGTAGAGAACCAGAAGGAAGGCGAGCTTCAAGTGGCACTTGGAGGATTGGCCATCTGAGCACAGGTGGGCTACTAAGAAAGAAGGGGAAAAGTGGGTGAACAGGAAGCAGAGATGCCCGCTATGACAGCTGAGAGCATTCAAATTTGGTGAATAAGGCGGGTGGTTTGGGGAAGTAGATGAATGAGTCAGGGAGACGGCGCATGCGGCAATTGGTTGGATGTGGCATAGAGAATAATCATGGCATGCAAACTAGGCAGTAGTCCCTGAATTGGCAGCGTCTGCAGAGACTTTGGGGTGCTCGACAAGTGATTTGTCCTCCTTGGATTGGGTATATAATCCACAGAGGGAAGGTCACAGCTAATAGTGAGGCAGATCGTGTATATCATATTTAAAGAAGGGTAGTTTGAGTGTGCGGAGAGGGGCTGCATGGAGTGGTAAGTGGATGGGGTGCTGAGCAATGTGCATCCAACTGGTCACTGGAGGCTGGGCAGTGGCAAAGCACCTGGGTTACTGGGAGAATTACAAAAGGAGGGCGAAAAGGAAGGGTGTTTATGGTCATTCAGATACTAGGACGGAACACTTGAGTGGCAATGAGATGGGGGTATTGAAAAGTCACAAATGGTGTCCCAGGGGTAGAGGTATGGGGATCAGATATTCCTGCTAGGGTGTAATGTGCCACCCTGCCCCTTTTTTTGTGCAGCCTGATTCCCTCTCTAGTTTCTCTCCATTGTCCTTCTATCCTGCAGATGATTAGAGCAAGCTTCCTAATGTTTTTCTTGGCCTCATATCCCCAATTACGTGCCTGACATGCCTGACCTAAGGATATTCCCAAAGAGTATGCTACTTATATTCTGGGAAGAGCCTCACTAGTTCTGCCTATTTATGCAGCAACAAGGCAAATCTTACAACCTGCAAAGTTGGAAGCTTTGAGATGAAGTAAAGGTTTTTATTTTGGGGGAAATGCTCTTCTATGCTTCTTCTCTCATGTGAAGGCCATGGGCTCCTGTTCTTCTCTCACGTGTCCTTTCAAAGAGACAGATGACACACTCGCCCAATCACTCAGCAAACATCTATGCTTTAACTCTGTCATCTTGCCGTTTTCCCTCCAAGTGCTTTCCCTTCCCCACAAATGCAGGATAATCTTTCCTCATTACTCATTCACTCGCTTATTGTAGTCCCCCGCTCCACAGGCCCAGCAAAGACCACCAAAGACAAGCGGTACTTCAGCAAACAGATTTAACACTTCTCTCTTCTATTATGGTCATACTGCTGCCCTCTAGTAACACTACATGGCAACTGCAGCATGATGATGTGATTTTGAAGGGGGCTGTCCTATGCAAATAATGTCCTCCCATGCTTACTTTGGCCTGAGACATTCACAGGCTTCCATCATGATATGGCCTCCAACATATGGCTTTCAGCAGAATTTTAAGCTTGACAACTTGTCTTACGCTAAAGCTTTTGCCGCTCATGGGAGAGCACCCTCATTTAGCAGGGTGCCAAATTGTCTGCAGTCTTCCTCTAAACAGAACATGGGCGTTCGTGGGCGTTCGGGGGCCTTGCTTGCTAGCTAAAGACTGAGCGCTGGGTTGTTTAAAGACCCAGGGCCAGGCAAGGCCAGCTGCTGCAACAGGTATGATGCAGGCCCAGTGAAGCACACGCCGGACTTTACCCTTTTCTGCCTCTTGAAAACTTCAACATGTCTGTCTTCTGATTGCACCTAATAAAGGGAGTTTGACCAGCTCCAAACTTTACCCATCATTTCGTGAGTGAGAGCTAACACTAGGGCAATATGCCTAGCCAGCAGCACAGGCACTATCCCCCTGATTACACAGCTCTGTTCACACCAAAATGAAAAATCCCCACCACTCAACCTATTTTACTATTTGTGGGAGGCTTACTTCTGCTCAGTTATGCCCCCTAGGCCACATTCGCGCTACAAAATGCCAAATTCAAAGACACAAAATCAATAGATTGATAACTGAAGGTAATGCTTTACCCATATTTCACCTACTAATGAAAAAGGGGGCTGCATGGGAGTCAGGAGAGAAAATATTTATAATTTTCAGGCACTCGTGCAAAAAAGAGTGTCTGAAATTGCTCTTGGTTTTTATAAAATCGAAATATTAGTTAATGGAAAAAAAAAAAGAAAATGCTATTTTTACCACCCATGGCGGGATTTGAACTCTCGGCCAGGGGAGCTTTCAGCATCAGAGGCAGGTGACATTACCACTGAGCTACTGCTCCTTACTGGTAAGCAGGGATTCAGGAGCATCTATAAGCTACATACAGGCCCCCTAGTCCATGACACACCATAGCCATGATATAGGGACTATTGGAAAGAATACAAACATGGAAGGCCGTGTGGTCCAGTGGGTAAGTTCCTGCCTTCCACCCAGGCGACCAGGGTTCAAATCCCGGGTTCGGCACCAGATGACTGATGGCGGTGAAGCAGAGGTAAGTCGGTAAGTAAAATGTGCGTATGTGTGGAGGTGTGCCTGGCTGGTGATTGGTGGATGGAGAGAGTGGTTGGTGTGTGAAGAGAGAAGCCTGAATGGTGGATAACAGAGTGGTTGGTGTGTCTGGGCAGAAAGAGTGAGGTTAGGCCCAGCCGAGTGGGAGTAGAGTCGAGGGGAGGAGCCACAGAGGGGGAGTGTGAGGAAGGAGGAAAGCAGAGAGAAGGGGGGGCAGAGTTGGGGGAGGAGCCTCGGGATAGGTGGTGGCATACAGCCTAGGGGAGGAGCCACAGAGGGGAAGTGTGAATGGGTGGAGTAAGAAAGGAAAGCAGAGAGAAGGGGGGGGGCATAGTTGAGGGGAGGAGCATAGGGGCAGGTGGTGGCATACAGCCTAGGGGAGGAGCCACAGAGGGGGAGTGTGAATTGGTGGAGTATGGAAAGAAGGGTGCGGGGGCATAGTTGGGGGGCGGAGCCTAGGGTGGTGGCATACAGCCTAGGAGGGACCAAGGGGAGGGGCATGTGTAGAGAGGGGTGGGGCCACAGAGGAAAGGGAGAAGTAGGCAGAGTCTGGGGCAATAGGTCAGGGGGCGGAGCATAGGGGAGTGAGCCCAACAAGGAAAGAGTGCCCCTCCCCCTTCAGCAAACAGAGGGGGGTGACCTGATAGGAGGGGCACTACCATAGTAGACCCCAACATTTTATGACCGCTCCCTCCCCCTCCCCAACTACAGAGTGGGGGGGACAAATTTTGGGGAGCAGTATAAAAAAGGGGTGTTGGGGTGCATTACAAAATAGGGTGCTAGAAGGCACAGAATGATGTGGTTTGGCTTTGGGTGCGCTACCCATCGTTTTTTTTTGCCCCCCCCCCTTTTCCAGGGAGAGGGGGCGTACCCCAAAAGTATAGGGGCAACAGAGGGAACTTAGGGGAACAGGCTTAGGGCACTTTTTTATTACCGACCACAAGGGGGGCACCACACAGACATACTGTAGTTATGGTATTGAAAGAGGTGACAGCAAGGAGCACGTGGTAAGACACGGTGAGGGGGGAACAAGGCACCCCAAGTTTTTATTACCCACCCTCGCAGGATCTGTTATGAGGTCTCTTGGGGTAGTTGTATTGAAAACAGATGCTTAAGACACTGAAGGGAAGGGACATGTAGACAAGTGTCCCCCCCATTGTGTGGGTACTTTCTTGTGCGATACCCTCTTCTTCATTCACTCACCACAAAGGAGCAGCCACAAAATGACAATTGCTGTGATGGTAGTACTGAAAGGGGCTTTATAAGGTAGAGAACCAGAAGGAAGGCGAGCTTCAAGTGGCACTTGGAGGATTGGCCATCTGAGCACAGGTGGGCTACTAAGAAAGAAGGGGAAAAGTGGGTGAACAGGAAGCAGAGATGCCCGCTATGACAGCTGAGAGCATTCAAATTTGGTGAATAAGGCGGGTGGTTTGGGGAAGTAGATGAATGAGTCAGGGAGACGGCGCATGCGGCAATTGGTTGGATGTGGCATAGAGAATAATCATGGCATGCAAACTAGGCAGTAGTCCCTGAATTGGCAGCGTCTGCAGAGACTTTGGGGTGCTCGACAAGTGATTTGTCCTCCTTGGATTGGGTATATAATCCACAGAGGGAAGGTCACAGCTTATAGTGAGGCAGATCGTGTATATCATATTTAAAGAAGGGTAGTTTGAGTGTGCGGAGAGGAGCTGCACGGAGTGGTAAGTGGATGGGGTGCTAAGCAATGTGCATCCAGCTGGTCACTGGAGGCTGGGCAGTGGCAAAGCACCTGGGTTACTGGGAGAATTACAAAAGGAGGGCCAAAAGGAAGGGTGTTTATGGTCATTCAGATACTAGGACGGAACACTTGAGTGGCAATGAGATGGGGGTATTGAAAAGTCACAAATGGTGTCCCAGGGGTAGAGGTATGGGGATCAGATATTCCTGCTAGGGTGTAATGTGCCACCCTGCCCCTTTTTTTTTGCAGCCTGGTTCCCTCTCTAGTTTCTCTCCATTGTCCTTCTATCCTGCAGATGATTAGAGCAAGCTTCCTAATGTTTTTCTTGGCCTCATATCCCCAATTACGTGCCTGACATGCCTGGCCTAAGGATAATCCCAAAGAGTATGCTACTTATATTCTGGGAAGAGCCTCACTAGTTCTGCCTATTTATGCAGCAACAAGGCAAATCTTACAACCTGCAAAGTTGGAAGCTTTGAGATGAAGTAAAGGTTTTTATTTTGGGGGAAATGCTCTTCTATGCTTCTTCTCTCATGTGAAGGCCATGGGCTCCTGTTCTTCTCTCACGTGTCCTTTCAAAGAGACAGATGACACACTCGCCCAATCACTCAGCAAACATCTATGCTTTAACTCTGTCATCTTGCCGTTTTCCCTCCAAGTGCTTTCCCTTCCCCACAAATGCAGGATAATCTTTCCTCATTACTCATTCACTCGCTTATTGTAGTCCCCCGCTCCACAGGCCCAGCAAAGACCACCAAAGACAAGCGGTACTTCAGCAAACAGATTTAACACTTCTCTCTTCTATTATGGTCATACTGCTGCCCTCTAGTAACACTACATGGCAACTGCAGCATGATGATGTGATTTTGAAGGGGGCTGTCCTATGCAAATAATGTCCTCCCATGCTTACTTTGGCCTGAGACATTCACAGGCTTCCATCATGATATGGCCTCCAACATATGGCTTTCAGCAGAATTTTAAGCTTGACAACTTGTCTTACGCTAAAGCTTTTGCCGCTCATGGGAGAGCACCCTCATTTAGCAGGGTGCCAAATTGTCTGCAGTCTTCCTCTAAACAGAACATGGGCATTCGTGGGCGTTCGGGGGCCTTGCTTGCTAGCTAAAGACTGAGCGCTGGGTTGTTTAAAGACTCAGGGCCAGGCAAGGCCAGCTGCTGCAACAGGCATGATGCAGGCCCAGTGAAGCACACGCCGGACTTTACCCTTTTCTGCCTCTTGAAAACTTCAACATGTCTGTCTTCTGATTGCACCTAATAAAGGGAGTTTGACCAGCTCCAAACTTTACCCATCATTTCGTGAGTGAGAGCTAACACTAGGGCAATATGCCTAGCCAGCAGCACAGGCACTATCCCCCTGATTACACAGCTCTGTTCACACCAAAATGAAAAATCCCCACCACTCAACCTATTTTACTATTTGTGGGAGGCTTACTTCTGCTCAGTTATGCCCCCTAGGCCACATTCGCGCTACAAAATGCCAAATTCAAAGACAAAAAATCAATAGATTGATAACTGAAGGTAATGCTTTACCCATATTTCACCTACTAATGAAAAAGGGGGCTGCATGGGAGTCAGGAGAGAAAATATTTATAATTTTCAGGCACTCGTGCAAAAAAGAGTGTCTGAAATTGCTCTTGGTTTTTATAAAATCGAAATATTAGTTAATGGAAAAAAAAAAGAAAATGCTATTTTTACCACCCATGGCGGGATTTGAACTCTCGGCCAGGGGAGCTTTCAGCATCAGAGGCAGGTGACATTACCACTGAGCTACTGCTCCTTACTGGTAAGCAGGGATTCAGGAGCATCTATAAGCTACATACAGGCCCCCTAGTCCACATGACACACCATAGCCATGATATAGGGACTATTGGAAAGAATACAAACATGGAAGCCCGTGTGGTCCAGTGGGTAAGTTCCTGCCTTCCACCCAGGCGACCAGGGTTCAAATCCCGGGTTCGGCACCAGATGACTGATGGCGGTGAAGCAGAGGTAAGTCGGTAAGTAAAATGTGCGTATGTGTGGAGGTGTGCCTGGCTGGTGATTGGTGGATGGAGAGAGTGGTTGGTGTGTGAAGAGAGAAGCCTGAATGGTGGATAACAGAGTGGTTGGTGTGTCAGGGCAGAAAGAGTGAGGTTAGGCCCAGGCCGAGTGGGAGTAGAGTCGAGGGGAGGAGCCACAGAGGGGGAGTGTGAATGGGTGGAGGAAGGAGGAAAGCAGAGAGAAGGGGGGGCAGAGTTGGGGGAGGAGCCTCGGGATAGGTGGTGGCATACAGCCTAGGGGAGGAGCCACAGAGGGGGAGTGTGAATGGGTGGAGTAAGAAAGGAAAGCAGAGAGAAGGGGGGGCATAGTTGAGGGGAGGAGCATAGGGGCAGGTGGTGGCATACAGCCTAGGGGAGGAGCCACAGAGGGGGAGTGTGAATGGGTGGAGTATGGAAAGAAGGTTGGGCATAGTTAGGGGGTGGAGCCTAGGGTGGTGGCATACAGCCTAGGAGGGACCAAGGGGAGGGGCATGTGTAGAGAGGGGTGGGGCCACAGAGGAAAGGGAGAAGTAGGCAGAGTCTGGGGCAATAGGTCAGGGGGCGGAGCATAGGGGAGTGAGCCCAACAAGGAAAGAGTGCCCCTCCCCCTTCAGCAAACAGAGGGGGTTGACCTGATAGGAGGGGCACTACCATAGTAGACCCCAACATTTTATGACCGCTCCCTCCCCCTCCCCAACTACAGAGTGGGGGGGACAAATTTTGGGGAGCAGTATAAAAAAGGGGTGTTGGGGTGCATTACAAAATAGGGTGCTGGAAGGCACAGAATGATGTGGTTTGGCTTTGGGTGCGCTACCCATCGTTTTTTTTTGCCCCCCCCCCTTTTCCAGGGAGAGGGGGCGTACCCCAAAAGTATAGGGGCAACAGAGGGAACTTAGGGGAACAGGCTTAGGGCACTTTTTTATTACCGACCACAAGGGGGGCACCACACAGACATACTGTAGTTATGGTATTGAAAGAGGTGACAGCAAGGAGCACGTGGTAAGACACGGTGAGGGGGGAACAAGGCACCCCAAGTTTTTATTACCCCCCCCACCCTCGCAGGATCTGTTATGAGGTCTCTTGGGGTAGTTGTATTGAAAACAGATGCTTAAGACACTGAAGGGAAGGGACATGTAGACAAGTGTCCCCCCCATTGTGTGGGTACTTTCTTGTGCGATACCCTCTTCTTCATTCACTCACCACAAAGGAGCAGCCACAAAATGACAATTGCTGTGATGGTAGTACTGAAAGGGGCTTTATAAGGTAGAGAACCAGAAGGAAGGCGAGCTTCAAGTGGCACTTGGAGGATTGGCCATCTGAGCACAGGTGGGCTACTAAGAAAGAAGGGGAAAAGTGGGTGAACAGGAAGCAGAGATGCCCGCTATGACAGCTGAGAGCATTCAAATTTGGTGAATAAGGCGGGTGGTTTGGGGAAGTAGATGAATGAGTCAGGGAGACGGCGCATGCGGCAATTGGTTGGATGTGGCATAGAGAATAATCATGGCATGCAAACTAGGCAGTAGTCCCTGAATTGGCAGCGTCTGCAGAGACTTTGGGGTGCTCGACAAGTGATTTGTCCTCCTTGGATTGGGTATATAATCCACAGAGGGAAGGTCACAGCTAATAGTGAGGCAGATCGTGTATATCATATTTAAAGAAGGGTAGTTTGAGTGTGCGGAGAGGGGCTGCACGGAGTGGTAAGTGGATGGGGTGCTGAGCAATGTGCATCCAACTGGTCACTGGAGGCTGGGCAGTGGCAAAGCACCTGGGTTACTGGGAGAATTACAAAAGGAGGGCGAAAAGGAAGGGTGTTTATGGTCATTCAGATACTAGGACGGAACACTTGAGTGGCAATGAGATGGGGGTATTGAAAAGTCACAAATGGTGTCCCAGGGGTAGAGGTATGGGGATCAGATATTCCTGCTAGGGTGTAATGTGCCACCCTGCCCCTTTTTTTGTGCAGCCTGGTTCCCTCTCTAGTTTCTCTCCATTGTCCTTCTATCCTGCAGATGATTAGAGCAAGCTTCCTAATGTTTTTCTTGGCCTCATATCCCCAATTACGTGCCTGACATGCCTGGCCTAAGGATATTCCCAAAGAGTATGCTACTTATATTCTGGGAAGAGCCTCACTAGTTCTGCCTATTTATGCAGCAACAAGGCAAATCTTACAACCTGCAAAGTTGGAAGCTTTGAGATGAAGTAAAGGTTTTTATTTTGGGGGAAATGCTCTTCTATGCTTCTTCTCTCATGTGAAGGCCATGGGCTCCTGTTCTTCTCTCACGTGTCCTTTCAAAGAGACAGATGACACACTCGCCCAATCACTCAGCAAACATCTATGCTTTAACTCTGTCATCTTGCCGTTTTCCCTCCAAGTGCTTTCCCTTCCCCACAAATGCAGGATAATCTTTCCTCATTACTCATTCACTCGCTTATTGTAGTCCCCCGCTCCACAGGCCCAGCAAAGACCACCAAAGACAAGCGGTACTTCAGCAAACAGATTTAACACTTCTCTCTTCTATTATGGTCATACTGCTGCCCTCTAGTAACACTACATGGCAACTGCAGCATGATGATGTGATTTTGAAGGGGGCTGTCCTATGCAAATAATGTCCTCCCATGCTTACTTTGGCCTGAGACATTCACAGGCTTCCATCATGATATGGCCTCCAACATATGGCTTTCAGCAGAATTTTAAGCTTGACAACTTGTCTTACGCTAAAGCTTTTGCCGCTCATGGGAGAGCACCCTCATTTAGCAGGGTGCCAAATTGTCTGCAGTCTTCCTCTAAACAGAACATGGGCGTTCGTGGGCGTTCGGGGGCCTTGCTTGCTAGCTAAAGACTGAGCGCTGGGTTGTTTAAAGACTCAGGGCCAGGCAAGGCCAGCTGCTGCAACAGGCATGATGCAGGCCCAGTGAAGCACACGCCGGACTTTACCCTTTTCTGCCTCTTGAAAACTTCAACATGTCTGTCTTCTGATTGCACCTAATAAAGGGAGTTTGACCAGCTCCAAACTTTACCCATCATTTCGTGAGTGAGAGCTAACACTAGGGCAATATGCCTAGCCAGCAGCACAGGCACTATCCCCCTGATTACACAGCTCTGTTCACACCAAAATGAAAAATCCCCACCACTCAACCTATTTTACTATTTGTGGGAGGCTTACTTCTGCTCAGTTATGCCCCCTAGGCCACATTCGCGCTACAAAATGCCAAATTCAAAGACAAAAAATCAATAGATTGATAACTGAAGGTAATGCTTTACCCATATTTCACCTACTAATGAAAAAGGGGGCTGCATGGGAGTCAGGAGAGAAAATATTTATAATTTTCAGGCACTCGTGCAAAAAAGAGTGTCTGAAATTGCTCTTGGTTTTTATAAAATCGAAATATTAGTTAATGGAAAAAAAAAAGAAAATGCTATTTTTACCTCCCATGGCGGGATTTGAACTCTCGGCCAGGGGAGCTTTCAGCATCAGAGGCAGGTGACATTACCACTGAGCTACTGCTCCTTACTGGTAAGCAGGGATTCAGGAGCATCTATAAGCTACATACAGGCCCCCTAGTCCACATGACACACCATAGCCATGATATAGGGACTATTGGAAAGAATACAAACATGGAAGCCCGTGTGGTCCAGTGGGTAAGTTCCTGCCTTCCACCCAGGCGACCAGGGTTCAAATCCCGGGTTCGGCACCAGATGACTGATGGCGGTGAAGCAGAGGTAAGTCGGTAAGTAAAATGTGCGTATGTGTGGAGGTGTGCCTGGCTGGTGATTGGTGGATGGAGAGAGTGGTTGGTGTGTGAAGAGAGAAGCCTGAATGGTGGATAACAGAGTGGTTGGTGTGTCTGGGCAGAAAGAGTGAGGTTAGGCCCAGCCGAGTGGGAGTAGAGTCGAGGGGAGGAGCCACAGAGGGGGAGTGTGAGGAAGGAGGAAAGCAGAGAGAAGGGGGGGCAGAGTTGGGGGAGGAGCCTCGGGATAGGTGGTGGCATACAGCCTAGGGGAGGAGCCACAGAGGGGAAGTGTGAATGGGTGGAGTAAGAAAGGAAAGCAGAGAGAAGGGGGGGGGCATAGTTGAGGGGAGGAGCATAGGGGCAGGTGGTGGCATACAGCCTAGGGGAGGAGCCACAGAGGGGGAGTGTGAATTGGTGGAGTATGGAAAGAAGGGTGCGGGGGCATAGTTGGGGGGCGGAGCCTAGGGTGGTGGCATACAGCCTAGGAGGGACCAAGGGGAGGGGCATGTGTAGAGAGGGGTGGGGCCACAGAGGAAAGGGAGAAGTAGGCAGAGTCTGGGGCAATAGGTCAGGGGGCGGAGCATAGGGGAGTGAGCCCAACAAGGAAAGAGTGCCCCTCCCCCTTCAGCAAACAGAGGGGGGTGACCTGATAGGAGGGGCACTACCATAGTAGACCCCAACATTTTATGACCGCTCCCTCCCCCTCCCCAACTACAGAGTGGGGGGGACAAATTTTGGGGAGCAGTATAAAAAAGGGGTGTTGGGGTGCATTACAAAATAGGGTGCTAGAAGGCACAGAATGATGTGGTTTGGCTTTGGGTGCGCTACCCATCGTTTTTTTTTGCCCCCCCCCTTTTCCAGGGAGAGGGGGCGTACCCCAAAAGTATAGGGGCAACAGAGGGAACTTAGGGGAACAGGCTTAGGGCACTTTTTTATTACCGACCACAAGGGGGGCACCACACAGACATACTGTAGTTATGGTATTGAAAGAGGTGACAGCAAGGAGCACGTGGTAAGACACGGTGAGGGGGGAACAAGGCACCCCAAGTTTTTATTACCCCCCCCACCCTCGCAGGATCTGTTATGAGGTCTCTTGGGGTAGTTGTATTGAAAACAGATGCTTAAGACACTGAAGGGAAGGGACATGTAGACAAGTGTCCCCCCCATTGTGTGGGTACTTTCTTGTGCGATACCCTCTTCTTCATTCACTCACCACAAAGGAGCAGCCACAAAATGACAATTGCTGTGATGGTAGTACTGAAAGGGGCTTTATAAGGTAGAGAACCAGAAGGAAGGCGAGCTTCAAGTGGCACTTGGAGGATTGGCCATCTGAGCACAGGTGGGCTACTAAGAAAGAAGGGGAAAAGTGGGTGAACAGGAAGCAGAGATGCCCGCTATGACAGCTGAGAGCATTCAAATTTGGTGAATAAGGCGGGTGGTTTGGGGAAGTAGATGAATGAGTCAGGGAGACGGCGCATGCGGCAATTGGTTGGATGTGGCATAGAGAATAATCATGGCATGCAAACTAGGCAGTAGTCCCTGAATTGGCAGCGTCTGCAGAGACTTTGGGGTGCTCGACAAGTGATTTGTCCTCCTTGGATTGGGTATATAATCCACAGAGGGAAGGTCACAGCTAATAGTGAGGCAGATCGTGTATATCATATTTAAAGAAGGGTAGTTTGAGTGTGCGGAGAGGGGCTGCACGGAGTGGTAAGTGGATGGGGTGCTGAGCAATGTGCATCCAACTGGTCACTGGAGGCTGGGCAGTGGCAAAGCACCTGGGTTACTGGGAGAATTACAAAAGGAGGGCGAAAAGGAAGGGTGTTTATGGTCATTCAGATACTAGGACGGAACACTTGAGTGGCAATGAGATGGGGGTATTGAAAAGTCACAAATGGTGTCCCAGGGGTAGAGGTATGGGGATCAGATATTCCTGCTAGGGTGTAATGTGCCACCCTGCCCCTTTTTTTGTGCAGCCTGGTTCCCTCTCTAGTTTCTCTCCATTGTCCTTCTATCCTGCAGATGATTAGAGCAAGCTTCCTAATGTTTTTCTTGGCCTCATATCCCCAATTACGTGCCTGACATGCCTGGCCTAAGGATATTCCCAAAGAGTATGCTACTTATATTCTGGGAAGAGCCTCACTAGTTCTGCCTATTTATGCAGCAACAAGGCAAATCTTACAACCTGCAAAGTTGGAAGCTTTGAGATGAAGTAAAGGTTTTTATTTTGGGGGAAATGCTCTTCTATGCTTCTTCTCTCATGTGAAGGCCATGGGCTCCTGTTCTTCTCTCACGTGTCCTTTCAAAGAGACAGATGACACACTCGCCCAATCACTCAGCAAACATCTATGCTTTAACTCTGTCATCTTGCCGTTTTCCCTCCAAGTGCTTTCCCTTCCCCACAAATGCAGGATAATCTTTCCTCATTACTCATTCACTCGCTTATTGTAGTCCCCCGCTCCACAGGCCCAGCAAAGACCACCAAAGACAAGCGGTACTTCAGCAAACAGATTTAACACTTCTCTCTTCTATTATGGTCATACTGCTGCCCTCTAGTAACACTACATGGCAACTGCAGCATGATGATGTGATTTTGAAGGGGGCTGTCCTATGCAAATAATGTCCTCCCATGCTTACTTTGGCCTGAGACATTCACAGGCTTCCATCATGATATGGCCTCCAACATATGGCTTTCAGCAGAATTTTAAGCTTGACAACTTGTCTTACGCTAAAGCTTTTGCCGCTCATGGGAGAGCACCCTCATTTAGCAGGGTGCCAAATTGTCTGCAGTCTTCCTCTAAACAGAACATGGGCGTTCGTGGGCGTTCGGGGGCCTTGCTTGCTAGCTAAAAACTGAGCGCTGGGTTGTTTAAAGACTCAGGGCCAGGCAAGGCCAGCTGCTGCAACAGGCATGATGCAGGCCCAGTGAAGCACACGCCGGACTTTACCCTTTTCTGCCTCTTGAAAACTTCAACATGTCTGTCTTCTGATTGCACCTAATAAAGGGAGTTTGACCAGCTCCAAACTTTACCCATCATTTCGTGAGTGAGAGCTAACACTAGGGCAATATGCCTAGCCAGCAGCACAGGCACTATCCCCCTGATTACACAGCTCTGTTCACACCAAAATGAAAAATCCCCACCACTCAACCTATTTTACTATTTGTGGGAGGCTTACTTCTGCTCAGTTATGCCCCCTAGGCCACATTCGCGCTACAAAATGCCAAATTCAAAGACAAAAAATCAATAGATTGATAACTGAAGGTAATGCTTTACCCATATTTCACCTACTAATGAAAAAGGGGGCTGCATGGGAGTCAGGAGAGAAAATATTTATAATTTTCAGGCACTCGTGCAAAAAAGAGTGTCTGAAATTGCTCTTGGTTTTTATAAAATCGAAATATTAGTTAATGGAAAAAAAAAAGAAAATGCTATTTTTACCTCCCATGGCGGGATTTGAACTCTCGGCCAGGGGAGCTTTCAGCATCAGAGGCAGGTGACATTACCACTGAGCTACTGCTCCTTACTGGTAAGCAGGGATTCAGGAGCATCTATAAGCTACATACAGGCCCCCTAGTCCACATGACACACCATAGCCATGATATAGGGACTATTGGAAAGAATACAAACATGGAAGCCCGTGTGGTCCAGTGGGTAAGTTCCTGCCTTCCACCCAGGCGACCAGGGTTCAAATCCCGGGTTCGGCACCAGATGACTGATGGCGGTGAAGCAGAGGTAAGTCGGTAAGTAAAATGTGCGTATGTGTGGAGGTGTGCCTGGCTGGTGATTGGTGGATGGAGAGAGTGGTTGGTGTGTGAAGAGAGAAGCCTGAATGGTGGATAACAGAGTGGTTGGTGTGTCAGGGCAGAAAGAGTGAGGTTAGGCCCAGGCCGAGTGGGAGTAGAGTCGAGGGGAGGAGCCACAGAGGGGGAGTGTGAATGGGTGGAGGAAGGAGGAAAGCAGAGAGAAGGGGGGGCAGAGTTGGGGGAGGAGCCTCGGGATAGGTGGTGGCATACAGCCTAGGGGAGGAGCCACAGAGGGGGAGTGTGAATGGGTGGAGTAAGAAAGGAAAGCAGAGAGAAGGGGGGGCATAGTTGAGGGGAGGAGCATAGGGGCAGGTGGTGGCATACAGCCTAGGGGAGGAGCCACAGAGGGGGAGTGTGAATGGGTGGAGTATGGAAAGAAGGTTGGGCATAGTTAGGGGGTGGAGCCTAGGGTGGTGGCATACAGCCTAGGAGGGACCAAGGGGAGGGGCATGTGTAGAGAGGGGTGGGGCCACAGAGGAAAGGGAGAAGTAGGCAGAGTCTGGGGCAATAGGTCAGGGGGCGGAGCATAGGGGAGTGAGCCCAACAAGGAAAGAGTGCCCCTCCCCCTTCAGCAAACAGAGGGGGTTGACCTGATAGGAGGGGCACTACCATAGTAGACCCCAACATTTTATGACCGCTCCCTCCCCCTCCCCAACTACAGAGTGGGGGGGACAAATTTTGGGGAGCAGTATAAAAAAGGGGTGTTTTGGTGCATTACAAAATAGGGTGCTGGAAGGCACAGAATGATGTGGTTTGGCTTTGGGTGCGCTACCCATCGTTTTTTTTCTGCCCCCCCCCCTTTTCCAGGGAGAGGGGGCGTACCCCAAAAGTATAGGGGCAACAGAGGGAACTTAGGGGAACAGGCTTAGGGCACTTTTTTATTACCGACCACAAGGGGGGCACCACACAGACATACTGTAGTTATGGTATTGAAAGAGGTGACAGCAAGGAGCACGTGGTAAGACACGGTGAGGGGGGAACAAGGCACCCAAGTTTTTATTACCCCCCCCACCCTCGCAGGATCTGTTATGAGGTCTCTTGGGGTAGTTGTATTGAAAACAGATGCTTAAGACACTGAAGGGAAGGGACATGTAGACAAGTGTCCCCCCCATTGTGTGGGTACTTTCTTGTGCGATACCCTCTTCTTCATTCACTCACCACAAAGGAGCAGCCACAAAATGACAATTGCTGTGATGGTAGTACTGAAAGGGGCTTTATAAGGTAGAGAACCAGAAGGAAGGCGAGCTTCAAGTGGCACTTGGAGGATTGGCCATCTGAGCACAGGTGGGCTACTAAGAAAGAAGGGGAAAAGTGGGTGAACAGGAAGCAGAGATGCCCGCTATGACAGCTGAGAGCATTCAAATTTGGTGAATAAGGCGGGTGGTTTGGGGAAGTAGATGAATGAGTCAGGGAGACGGCGCATGCGGCAATTGGTTGGATGTGGCATAGAGAATAATCATGGCATGCAAACTAGGCAGTAGTCCCTGAATTGGCAGCGTCTGCAGAGACTTTGGGGTGCTCGACAAGTGATTTGTCCTCCTTGGATTGGGTATATAATCCACAGAGGGAAGGTCACAGCTAATAGTGAGGCAGATCGTGTATATCATATTTAAAGAAGGGTAGTTTGAGTGTGCGGAGAGGGGCTGCACGGAGTGGTAAGTGGATGGGGTGCTGAGCAATGTGCATCCAACTGGTCACTGGAGGCTGGGCAGTGGCAAAGCACCTGGGTTACTGGGAGAATTACAAAAGGAGGGCGAAAAGGAAGGGTGTTTATGGTCATTCAGATACTAGGACGGAACACTTGAGTGGCAATGAGATGGGGGTATTGAAAAGTCACAAATGGTGTCCCAGGGGTAGAGGTATGGGGATCAGATATTCCTGCTAGGGTGTAATGTGCCACCCTGCCCCTTTTTTTGTGCAGCCTGGTTCCCTCTCTAGTTTCTCTCCATTGTCCTTCTATCCTGCAGATGATTAGAGCAAGCTTCCTAATGTTTTTCTTGGCCTCATATCCCCAATTACGTGCCTGACATGCCTGGCCTAAGGATATTCCCAAAGAGTATGCTACTTATATTCTGGGAAGAGCCTCACTAGTTCTGCCTATTTATGCAGCAACAAGGCAAATCTTACAACCTGCAAAGTTGGAAGCTTTGAGATGAAGTAAAGGTTTTTATTTTGGGGGAAATGCTCTTCTATGCTTCTTCTCTCATGTGAAGGCCATGGGCTCCTGTTCTTCTCTCACGTGTCCTTTCAAAGAGACAGATGACACACTCGCCCAATCACGCAGCAAACATCTATGCTTTAACTCTGTCATCTTGCCGTTTTCCCTCCAAGTGCTTTCCCTTCCCCACAAATGCAGGATAATCTTTCCTCATTACTCATTCACTCGCTTATTGTAGTCCCCCGCTCCACAGGCCCAGCAAAGACCACCAAAGACAAGCGGTACTTCAGCAAACTGATTTAACACTTCTCTCTTCTATTATGGTCATACTGCTGCCCTCTAGTAACACTACATGGCAACTGCAGCATGATGATGTGATTTTGAAGGGGGCTGTCCTATGCAAATAATGTCCTCCCATGCTTACTTTGGCCTGAGACATTCACAGGCTTCCATCATGATATGGCCTCCAACATATGGCTTTCAGCAGAATTTTAAGCTTGACAACTTGTCTTACGCTAAAGCTTTTGCCGCTCATGGGAGAGCACCCTCATTTAGCAGGGTGCCAAATTGTCTGCAGTCTTCCTCTAAACAGAACATGGGCGTTCGTGGGCGTTCGGGGGCCTTGCTTGCTAGCTAAAGACTGAGCGCTGGGTTGTTTAAAGACCCAGGGCCAGGCAAGGCCAGCTGCTGCAACAGGCATGATGCAGGCCCAGTGAAGCACACGCCGGACTTTACCCTTTTCTGCCTCTTGAAAACTTCAACATGTCTGTCTTCTGATTGCACCTAATAAAGGGAGTTTGACCAGCTCCAAACTTTACCCATCATTTCGTGAGTGAGAGCTAACACTAGGGCAATATGCCTAGCCAGCAGCACAGGCACTATCCCCCTGATTACACAGCTCTGTTCACACCAAAATGAAAAATCCCCACCACTCAACCTATTTTACTATTTGTGGGAGGCTTACTTCTGCTCAGTTATGCCCCCTAGGCCACATTCGCGCTACAAAATGCCAAATTCAAAGACACAAAATCAATAGATTGATAACTGAAGGTAATGCTTTACCCATATTTCACCTACTAATGAAAAAGGGGGCTGCATGGGAGTCAGGAGAGAAAATATTTATAATTTTCAGGCACTCGTGCAAAAAAGAGTGTCTGAAATTGCTCTTGGTTTTTATAAAATCGAAATATTAGTTAATGGAAAAAAAAAAAGAAAATGCTATTTTTACCACCCATGGTGGGATTTGAACTCTCGGCCAGGGGAGCTTTCAGCATCAGAGGCAGGTGACATTACCACTGAGCTACTGCTCCTTACTGGTAAGCAGGGATTCAGGAGCATCTATAAGCTACATACAGGCCCCCTAGTCTACATGACACACCATAGCCATGATATAGGGACTATTGGAAAGAATACAAACATGGAAGCCCGTGTGGTCCAGTGGGTAAGTTCCTGCCTTCCACCCAGGCGACCAGGGTTCAAATCCCGGGTTCGGCACCAGATGACTGATGGCGGTGAAGCAGAGGTAAGTCGGTAAGTAAAATGTGCGTATGTGTGGAGGTGTGCCTGGCTGGTGATTGGTGGATGGAGAGAGTGGTTGGTGTGTGAAGAGAGAAGCCTGAATGGTGGATAACAGAGTGGTTGGTGTGTCTGGGCAGAAAGAGTGAGGTTAGGCCCAGCCGAGTGGGAGTAGAGTCGAGGGGAGGAGCCACAGAGGGGGAGTGTGAGGAAGGAGGAAAGCAGAGAGAAGGGGGGGCAGAGTTGGGGGAGGAGCCTCGGGATAGGTGGTGGCATACAGCCTAGGGGAGGAGCCACAGAGGGGAAGTGTGAATGGGTGGAGTAAGAAAGGAAAGCAGAGAGAAGGGGGGGGGCATAGTTGAGGGGAGGAGCATAGGGGCAGGTGGTGGCATACAGCCTAGGGGAGGAGCCACAGAGGGGGAGTGTGAATTGGTGGAGTATGGAAAGAAGGGTGCGGGGGCATAGTTGGGGGGCGGAGCCTAGGGTGGTGGCATACAGCCTAGGAGGGACCAAGGGGAGGGGCATGTGTAGAGAGGGGTGGGGCCACAGAGGAAAGGGAGAAGTAGGCAGAGTCTGGGGCAATAGGTCAGGGGGCGGAGCATAGGGGAGTGAGCCCAACAAGGAAAGAGTGCCCCTCCCCCTTCAGCAAACAGAGGGGGTTGACCTGATAGGAGGGGCACTACCATAGTAGACCCCAACATTTTATGACCGCTCCCTCCCCCTCCCCAACTACAGAGTGGGGGGGACAAATTTTGGGGAGCAGTATAAAAAAGGGGTGTTGGGGTGCATTACAAAATAGGGTGCTAGAAGGCACAGAATGATGTGGTTTGGCTTTGGGTGCGCTACCCATCGTTTTTTTTTGCCCCCCCCCCTTTTCCAGGGAGAGGGGGCGTACCCCAAAAGTATAGGGGCAACAGAGGGAACTTAGGGGAACAGGCTTAGGGCACTTTTTTATTACCGACCACAAGGGGGGCACCACACAGACATACTGTAGTTATGGTATTGAAAGAGGTGACAGCAAGGAGCACGTGGTAAGACACGGTGAGGGGGGAACAAGGCACCCCAAGTTTTTATTACCCACCCTCGCAGGATCTGTTATGAGGTCTCTTGGGGTAGTTGTATTGAAAACAGATGCTTAAGACACTGAAGGGAAGGGACATGTAGACAAGTGTCCCCCCCATTGTGTGGGTACTTTCTTGTGCGATACCCTCTTCTTCATTCACTCACCACAAAGGAGCAGCCACAAAATGACAATTGCTGTGATGGTAGTACTGAAAGGGGCTTTATAAGGTAGAGAACCAGAAGGAAGGCGAGCTTCAAGTGGCACTTGGAGGATTGGCCATCTGAGCACAGGTGGGCTACTAAGAAAGAAGGGGAAAAGTGGGTGAACAGGAAGCAGAGATGCCCGCTATGACAGCTGAGAGCATTCAAATTTGGTGAATAAGGCGGGTGGTTTGGGGAAGTAGATGAATGAGTCAGGGAGACGGCGCATGCGGCAATTGGTTGGATGTGGCATAGAGAATAATCATGGCATGCAAACTAGGCAGTAGTCCCTGAATTGGCAGCGTCTGCAGAGACTTTGGGGTGCTCGACAAGTGATTTGTCCTCCTTGGATTGGGTATATAATCCACAGAGGGAAGGTCACAGCTTATAGTGAGGCAGATCGTGTATATCATATTTAAAGAAGGGTAGTTTGAGTGTGCGGAGAGGAGCTGCACGGAGTGGTAAGTGGATGGGGTGCTAAGCAATGTGCATCCAGCTGGTCACTGGAGGCTGGGCAGTGGCAAAGCACCTGGGTTACTGGGAGAATTACAAAAGGAGGGCCAAAAGGAAGGGTGTTTATGGTCATTCAGATACTAGGACGGAACACTTGAGTGGCAATGAGATGGGGGTATTGAAAAGTCACAAATGGTGTCCCAGGGGTAGAGGTATGGGGATCAGATATTCCTGCTAGGGTGTAATGTGCCACCCTGCCCCTTTTTTTTTGCAGCCTGGTTCCCTCTCTAGTTTCTCTCCATTGTCCTTCTATCCTGCAGATGATTAGAGCAAGCTTCCTAATGTTTTTCTTGGCCTCATATCCCCAATTACGTGCCTGACATGCCTGGCCTAAGGATAATCCCAAAGAGTATGCTACTTATATTCTGGGAAGAGCCTCACTAGTTCTGCCTATTTATGCAGCAACAAGGCAAATCTTACAACCTGCAAAGTTGGAAGCTTTGAGATGAAGTAAAGGTTTTTATTTTGGGGGAAATGCTCTTCTATGCTTCTTCTCTCATGTGAAGGCCATGGGCTCCTGTTCTTCTCTCATGTGTCCTTTCAAAGAGACAGATGACACACTCGCCCAATCACTCAGCAAACATCTATGCTTTAACTCTGTCATCTTGCCGTTTTCCCTCCAAGTGCTTTCCCTTCCCCACAAATGCAGGATAATCTTTCCTCATTACTCATTCACTCGCTTATTGTAGTCCCCCGCTCCACAGGCCCAGCAAAGACCACCAAAGACAAGCGGTACTTCAGCAAACAGATTTAACACTTCTCTCTTCTATTATGGTCATACTGCTGCCCTCTAGTAACACTACATGGCAACTGCAGCATGATGATGTGATTTTGAAGGGGGCTGTCCTATGCAAATAATGTCCTCCCATGCTTACTTTGGCCTGAGACATTCACAGGCTTCCATCATGATATGGCCTCCAACATATGGCTTTCAGCAGAATTTTAAGCTTGACAACTTGTCTTACGCTAAAGCTTTTGCCGCTCATGGGAGAGCACCCTCATTTAGCAGGGTGCCAAATTGTCTGCAGTCTTCCTCTAAACAGAACATGGGCATTCGTGGGCGTTCGGGGGCCTTGCTTGCTAGCTAAAGACTGAGCGCTGGGTTGTTTAAAGACTCAGGGCCAGGCAAGGCCAGCTGCTGCAACAGGCATGATGCAGGCCCAGTGAAGCACACGCCGGACTTTACCCTTTTCTGCCTCTTGAAAACTTCAACATGTCTGTCTTCTGATTGCACCTAATAAAGGGAGTTTGACCAGCTCCAAACTTTACCCATCATTTCGTGAGTGAGAGCTAACACTAGGGCAATATGCCTAGCCAGCAGCACAGGCACTATCCCCCTGATTACACAGCTCTGTTCACACCAAAATGAAAAATCCCCACCACTCAACCTATTTTACTATTTGTGGGAGGCTTACTTCTGCTCAGTTATGCCCCCTAGGCCACATTCGCGCTACAAAATGCCAAATTCAAAGACAAAAAATCAATAGATTGATAACTGAAGGTAATGCTTTACCCATATTTCACCTACTAATGAAAAAGGGGGCTGCATGGGAGTCAGGAGAGAAAATATTTATAATTTTCAGGCACTCGTGCAAAAAAGAGTGTCTGAAATTGCTCTTGGTTTTTATAAAATCGAAATATTAGTTAATGGAAAAAAAAAAGAAAATGCTATTTTTACCACCCATGGCGGGATTTGAACTCTCGGCCAGGGGAGCTTTCAGCATCAGAGGCAGGTGACATTACCACTGAGCTACTGCTCCTTACTGGTAAGCAGGGATTCAGGAGCATCTATAAGCTACATACAGGCCCCCTAGTCCACATGACACACCATAGCCATGATATAGGGACTATTGGAAAGAATACAAACATGGAAGCCCGTGTGGTCCAGTGGGTAAGTTCCTGCCTTCCACCCAGGCGACCAGGGTTCAAATCCCGGGTTCGGCACCAGATGACTGATGGCGGTGAAGCAGAGGTAAGTCGGTAAGTAAAATGTGCGTATGTGTGGAGGTGTGCCTGGCTGGTGATTGGTGGATGGAGAGAGTGGTTGGTGTGTGAAGAGAGAAGCCTGAATGGTGGATAACAGAGTGGTTGGTGTGTCAGGGCAGAAAGAGTGAGGTTAGGCCCAGGCCGAGTGGGAGTAGAGTCGAGGGGAGGAGCCACAGAGGGGGAGTGTGAATGGGTGGAGGAAGGAGGAAAGCAGAGAGAAGGGGGGCCAGAGTTGGGGGAGGAGCCTCGGGATAGGTGGTGGCATACAGCCTAGGGGAGGAGCCACAGAGGGGGAGTGTGAATGGGTGGAGTAAGAAAGGAAAGCAGAGAGAAGGGGGGGCATAGTTGAGGGGAGGAGCATAGGGGCAGGTGGTGGCATACAGCCTAGGGGAGGAGCCACAGAGGGGGAGTGTGAATGGGTGGAGTATGGAAAGAAGGTTGGGCATAGTTAGGGGGTGGAGCCTAGGGTGGTGGCATACAGCCTAGGAGGGACCAAGGGGAGGGGCATGTGTAGAGAGGGGTGGGGCCACAGAGGAAAGGGAGAAGTAGGCAGAGTCTGGGGCAATAGGTCAGGGGGCGGAGCATAGGGGAGTGAGCCCAACAAGGAAAGAGTGCCCCTCCCCCTTCAGCAAACAGAGGGGGTTGACCTGATAGGAGGGGCACTACCATAGTAGACCCCAACATTTTATGACCGCTCCCTCCCCCTCCCCAACTACAGAGTGGGGGGGACAAATTTTGGGGAGCAGTATAAAAAAGGGGTGTTGGGGTGCATTACAAAATAGGGTGCTGGAAGGCACAGAATGATGTGGTTTGGCTTTGGGTGCGCTACCCATCGTTTTTTTTTGCCCCCCCCCCTTTTCCAGGGAGAGGGGGCGTACCCCAAAAGTATAGGGGCAACAGAGGGAACTTAGGGGAACAGGCTTAGGGCACTTTTTTATTACCGACCACAAGGGGGGCACCACACAGACATACTGTAGTTATGGTATTGAAAGAGGTGACAGCAAGGAGCACGTGGTAAGACACGGTGAGGGGGGAACAAGGCACCCCAAGTTTTTATTACCCCCCCCACCCTCGCAGGATCTGTTATGAGGTCTCTTGGGGTAGTTGTATTGAAAACAGATGCTTAAGACACTGAAGGGAAGGGACATGTAGACAAGTGTCCCCCCCATTGTGTGGGTACTTTCTTGTGCGATACCCTCTTCTTCATTCACTCACCACAAAGGAGCAGCCACAAAATGACAATTGCTGTGATGGTAGTACTGAAAGGGGCTTTATAAGGTAGAGAACCAGAAGGAAGGCGAGCTTCAAGTGGCACTTGGAGGATTGGCCATCTGAGCACAGGTGGGCTACTAAGAAAGAAGGGGAAAAGTGGGTGAACAGGAAGCAGAGATGCCCGCTATGACAGCTGAGAGCATTCAAATTTGGTGAATAAGGCGGGTGGTTTGGGGAAGTAGATGAATGAGTCAGGGAGACGGCGCATGCGGCAATTGGTTGGATGTGGCATAGAGAATAATCATGGCATGCAAACTAGGCAGTAGTCCCTGAATTGGCAGCGTCTGCAGAGACTTTGGGGTGCTCGACAAGTGATTTGTCCTCCTTGGATTGGGTATATAATCCACAGAGGGAAGGTCACAGCTAATAGTGAGGCAGATCGTGTATATCATATTTAAAGAAGGGTAGTTTGAGTGTGCGGAGAGGGGCTGCACGGAGTGGTAAGTGGATGGGGTGCTGAGCAATGTGCATCCAACTGGTCACTGGAGGCTGGGCAGTGGCAAAGCACCTGGGTTACTGGGAGAATTACAAAAGGAGGGCGAAAAGGAAGGGTGTTTATGGTCATTCAGATACTAGGACGGAACACTTGAGTGGCAATGAGATGGGGGTATTGAAAAGTCACAAATGGTGTCCCAGGGGTAGAGGTATGGGGATCAGATATTCCTGCTAGGGTGTAATGTGCCACCCTGCCCCTTTTTTTGTGCAGCCTGGTTCCCTCTCTAGTTTCTCTCCATTGTCCTTCTATCCTGCAGATGATTAGAGCAAGCTTCCTAATGTTTTTCTTGGCCTCATATCCCCAATTACGTGCCTGACATGCCTGGCCTAAGGATATTCCCAAAGAGTATGCTACTTATATTCTGGGAAGAGCCTCACTAGTTCTGCCTATTTATGCAGCAACAAGGCAAATCTTACAACCTGCAAAGTTGGAAGCTTTGAGATGAAGTAAAGGTTTTTATTTTGGGGGAAATGCTCTTCTATGCTTCTTCTCTCATGTGAAGGCCATGGGCTCCTGTTCTTCTCTCACGTGTCCTTTCAAAGAGACAGATGACACACTCGCCCAATCACTCAGCAAACATCTATGCTTTAACTCTGTCATCTTGCCGTTTTCCCTCCAAGTGCTTTCCCTTCCCCACAAATGCAGGATAATCTTTCCTCATTACTCATTCACTCGCTTATTGTAGTCCCCCGCTCCACAGGCCCAGCAAAGACCACCAAAGACAAGCGGTACTTCAGCAAACAGATTTAACACTTCTCTCTTCTATTATGGTCATACTGCTGCCCTCTAGTAACACTACATGGCAACTGCAGCATGATGATGTGATTTTGAAGGGGGCTGTCCTATGCAAATAATGTCCTCCCATGCTTACTTTGGCCTGAGACATTCACAGGCTTCCATCATGATATGGCCTCCAACATATGGCTTTCAGCAGAATTTTAAGCTTGACAACTTGTCTTACGCTAAAGCTTTTGCCGCTCATGGGAGAGCACCCTCATTTAGCAGGGTGCCAAATTGTCTGCAGTCTTCCTCTAAACAGAACATGGGCGTTCGTGGGCGTTCGGGGGCCTTGCTTGCTAGCTAAAGACTGAGCGCTGGGTTGTTTAAAGACTCAGGGCCAGGCAAGGCCAGCTGCTGCAACAGGCATGATGCAGGCCCAGTGAAGCACACGCCGGACTTTACCCTTTTCTGCCTCTTGAAAACTTCAACATGTCTGTCTTCTGATTGCACCTAATAAAGGGAGTTTGACCAGCTCCAAACTTTACCCATCATTTCGTGAGTGAGAGCTAACACTAGGGCAATATGCCTAGCCAGCAGCACAGGCACTATCCCCCTGATTACACAGCTCTGTTCACACCAAAATGAAAAATCCCCACCACTCAACCTATTTTACTATTTGTGGGAGGCTTACTTCTGCTCAGTTATGCCCCCTAGGCCACATTCGCGCTACAAAATGCCAAATTCAAAGACAAAAAATCAATAGATTGATAACTGAAGGTAATGCTTTACCCATATTTCACCTACTAATGAAAAAGGGGGCTGCATGGGAGTCAGGAGAGAAAATATTTATAATTTTCAGGCACTCGTGCAAAAAAGAGTGTCTGAAATTGCTCTTGGTTTTTATAAAATCGAAATATTAGTTAATGGAAAAAAAAAAGAAAATGCTATTTTTACCTCCCATGGCGGGATTTGAACTCTCGGCCAGGGGAGCTTTCAGCATCAGAGGCAGGTGACATTACCACTGAGCTACTGCTCCTTACTGGTAAGCAGGGATTCAGGAGCATCTATAAGCTACATACAGGCCCCCTAGTCCACATGACACACCATAGCCATGATATAGGGACTATTGGAAAGAATACAAACATGGAAGCCCGTGTGGTCCAGTGGGTAAGTTCCTGCCTTCCACCCAGGCGACCAGGGTTCAAATCCCGGGTTCGGCACCAGATGACTGATGGCGGTGAAGCAGAGGTAAGTCGGTAAGTAAAATGTGCGTATGTGTGGAGGTGTGCCTGGCTGGTGATTGGTGGATGGAGAGAGTGGTTGGTGTGTGAAGAGAGAAGCCTGAATGGTGGATAACAGAGTGGTTGGTGTGTCTGGGCAGAAAGAGTGAGGTTAGGCCCAGCCGAGTGGGAGTAGAGTCGAGGGGAGGAGCCACAGAGGGGGAGTGTGAGGAAGGAGGAAAGCAGAGAGAAGGGGGGGCAGAGTTGGGGGAGGAGCCTCGGGATAGGTGGTGGCATACAGCCTAGGGGAGGAGCCACAGAGGGGAAGTGTGAATGGGTGGAGTAAGAAAGGAAAGCAGAGAGAAGGGGGGGGGCATAGTTGAGGGGAGGAGCATAGGGGCAGGTGGTGGCATACAGCCTAGGGGAGGAGCCACAGAGGGGGAGTGTGAATTGGTGGAGTATGGAAAGAAGGGTGCGGGGGCATAGTTGGGGGGCGGAGCCTAGGGTGGTGGCATACAGCCTAGGAGGGACCAAGGGGAGGGGCATGTGTAGAGAGGGGTGGGGCCACAGAGGAAAGGGAGAAGTAGGCAGAGTCTGGGGCAATAGGTCAGGGGGCGGAGCATAGGGGAGTGAGCCCAACAAGGAAAGAGTGCCCCTCCCCCTTCAGCAAACAGAGGGGGGTGACCTGATAGGAGGGGCACTACCATAGTAGACCCCAACATTTTATGACCGCTCCCTCCCCCTCCCCAACTACAGAGTGGGGGGGACAAATTTTGGGGAGCAGTATAAAAAAGGGGTGTTGGGGTGCATTACAAAATAGGGTGCTAGAAGGCACAGAATGATGTGGTTTGGCTTTGGGTGCGCTACCCATCGTTTTTTTTTGCCCCCCCCCTTTTCCAGGGAGAGGGGGCGTACCCCAAAAGTATAGGGGCAACAGAGGGAACTTAGGGGAACAGGCTTAGGGCACTTTTTTATTACCGACCACAAGGGGGGCACCACACAGACATACTGTAGTTATGGTATTGAAAGAGGTGACAGCAAGGAGCACGTGGTAAGACACGGTGAGGGGGGAACAAGGCACCCCAAGTTTTTATTACCCCCCCCACCCTCGCAGGATCTGTTATGAGGTCTCTTGGGGTAGTTGTATTGAAAACAGATGCTTAAGACACTGAAGGGAAGGGACATGTAGACAAGTGTCCCCCCCATTGTGTGGGTACTTTCTTGTGCGATACCCTCTTCTTCATTCACTCACCACAAAGGAGCAGCCACAAAATGACAATTGCTGTGATGGTAGTACTGAAAGGGGCTTTATAAGGTAGAGAACCAGAAGGAAGGCGAGCTTCAAGTGGCACTTGGAGGATTGGCCATCTGAGCACAGGTGGGCTACTAAGAAAGAAGGGGAAAAGTGGGTGAACAGGAAGCAGAGATGCCCGCTATGACAGCTGAGAGCATTCAAATTTGGTGAATAAGGCGGGTGGTTTGGGGAAGTAGATGAATGAGTCAGGGAGACGGCGCATGCGGCAATTGGTTGGATGTGGCATAGAGAATAATCATGGCATGCAAACTAGGCAGTAGTCCCTGAATTGGCAGCGTCTGCAGAGACTTTGGGGTGCTCGACAAGTGATTTGTCCTCCTTGGATTGGGTATATAATCCACAGAGGGAAGGTCACAGCTAATAGTGAGGCAGATCGTGTATATCATATTTAAAGAAGGGTAGTTTGAGTGTGCGGAGAGGGGCTGCACGGAGTGGTAAGTGGATGGGGTGCTGAGCAATGTGCATCCAACTGGTCACTGGAGGCTGGGCAGTGGCAAAGCACCTGGGTTACTGGGAGAATTACAAAAGGAGGGCGAAAAGGAAGGGTGTTTATGGTCATTCAGATACTAGGACGGAACACTTGAGTGGCAATGAGATGGGGGTATTGAAAAGTCACAAATGGTGTCCCAGGGGTAGAGGTATGGGGATCAGATATTCCTGCTAGGGTGTAATGTGCCACCCTGCCCCTTTTTTTGTGCAGCCTGGTTCCCTCTCTAGTTTCTCTCCATTGTCCTTCTATCCTGCAGATGATTAGAGCAAGCTTCCTAATGTTTTTCTTGGCCTCATATCCCCAATTACGTGCCTGACATGCCTGGCCTAAGGATATTCCCAAAGAGTATGCTACTTATATTCTGGGAAGAGCCTCACTAGTTCTGCCTATTTATGCAGCAACAAGGCAAATCTTACAACCTGCAAAGTTGGAAGCTTTGAGATGAAGTAAAGGTTTTTATTTTGGGGGAAATGCTCTTCTATGCTTCTTCTCTCATGTGAAGGCCATGGGCTCCTGTTCTTCTCTCACGTGTCCTTTCAAAGAGACAGATGACACACTCGCCCAATCACTCAGCAAACATCTATGCTTTAACTCTGTCATCTTGCCGTTTTCCCTCCAAGTGCTTTCCCTTCCCCACAAATGCAGGATAATCTTTCCTCATTACTCATTCACTCGCTTATTGTAGTCCCCCGCTCCACAGGCCCAGCAAAGACCACCAAAGACAAGCGGTACTTCAGCAAACAGATTTAACACTTCTCTCTTCTATTATGGTCATACTGCTGCCCTCTAGTAACACTACATGGCAACTGCAGCATGATGATGTGATTTTGAAGGGGGCTGTCCTATGCAAATAATGTCCTCCCATGCTTACTTTGGCCTGAGACATTCACAGGCTTCCATCATGATATGGCCTCCAACATATGGCTTTCAGCAGAATTTTAAGCTTGACAACTTGTCTTACGCTAAAGCTTTTGCCGCTCATGGGAGAGCACCCTCATTTAGCAGGGTGCCAAATTGTCTGCAGTCTTCCTCTAAACAGAACATGGGCGTTCGTGGGCGTTCGGGGGCCTTGCTTGCTAGCTAAAAACTGAGCGCTGGGTTGTTTAAAGACTCAGGGCCAGGCAAGGCCAGCTGCTGCAACAGGCATGATGCAGGCCCAGTGAAGCACACGCCGGACTTTACCCTTTTCTGCCTCTTGAAAACTTCAACATGTCTGTCTTCTGATTGCACCTAATAAAGGGAGTTTGACCAGCTCCAAACTTTACCCATCATTTCGTGAGTGAGAGCTAACACTAGAGCAATATGCCTAGCCAGCAGCACAGGCACTATCCCCCTGATTACACAGCTCTGTTCACACCAAAATGAAAAATCCCCACCACTCAACCTATTTTACTATTTGTGGGAGGCTTACTTCTGCTCAGTTATGCCCCCTAGGCCACATTCGCGCTACAAAATGCCAAATTCAAAGACAAAAAATCAATAGATTGATAACTGAAGGTAATGCTTTACCCATATTTCACCTACTAATGAAAAAGGGGGCTGCATGGGAGTCAGGAGAGAAAATATTTATAATTTTCAGGCACTCGTGCAAAAAAGAGTGTCTGAAATTGCTCTTGGTTTTTATAAAATCGAAATATTAGTTAATGGAAAAAAAAAAGAAAATGCTATTTTTACCTCCCATGGCGGGATTTGAACTCTCGGCCAGGGGAGCTTTCAGCATCAGAGGCAGGTGACATTACCACTGAGCTACTGCTCCTTACTGGTAAGCAGGGATTCAGGAGCATCTATAAGCTACATACAGGCCCCCTAGTCCACATGACACACCATAGCCATGATATAGGGACTATTGGAAAGAATACAAACATGGAAGCCCGTGTGGTCCAGTGGGTAAGTTCCTGCCTTCCACCCAGGCGACCAGGGTTCAAATCCCGGGTTCGGCACCAGATGACTGATGGCGGTGAAGCAGAGGTAAGTCGGTAAGTAAAATGTGCGTATGTGTGGAGGTGTGCCTGGCTGGTGATTGGTGGATGGAGAGAGTGGTTGGTGTGTGAAGAGAGAAGCCTGAATGGTGGATAACAGAGTGGTTGGTGTGTCAGGGCAGAAAGAGTGAGGTTAGGCCCAGGCCGAGTGGGAGTAGAGTCGAGGGGAGGAGCCACAGAGGGGGAGTGTGAATGGGTGGAGGAAGGAGGAAAGCAGAGAGAAGGGGGGGCAGAGTTGGGGGAGGAGCCTCGGGATAGGTGGTGGCATACAGCCTAGGGGAGGAGCCACAGAGGGGGAGTGTGAATGGGTGGAGTAAGAAAGGAAAGCAGAGAGAAGGGGGGGCATAGTTGAGGGGAGGAGCATAGGGGCAGGTGGTGGCATACAGCCTAGGGGAGGAGCCACAGAGGGGGAGTGTGAATGGGTGGAGTATGGAAAGAAGGTTGGGCATAGTTAGGGGGTGGAGCCTAGGGTGGTGGCATACAGCCTAGGAGGGACCAAGGGGAGGGGCATGTGTAGAGAGGGGTGGGGCCACAGAGGAAAGGGAGAAGTAGGCAGAGTCTGGGGCAATAGGTCAGGGGGCGGAGCATAGGGGAGTGAGCCCAACAAGGAAAGAGTGCCCCTCCCCCTTCAGCAAACAGAGGGGGTTGACCTGATAGGAGGGGCACTACCATAGTAGACCCCAACATTTTATGACCGCTCCCTCCCCCTCCCCAACTACAGAGTGGGGGGGACAAATTTTGGGGAGCAGTATAAAAAAGGGGTGTTTTGGTGCATTACAAAATAGGGTGCTGGAAGGCACAGAATGATGTGGTTTGGCTTTGGGTGCGCTACCCATCGTTTTTTTTCTGCCCCCCCCCCCTTTTCCAGGGAGAGGGGGCGTACCCCAAAAGTATAGGGGCAACAGAGGGAACTTAGGGGAACAGGCTTAGGGCACTTTTTTATTACCGACCACAAGGGGGGCACCACACAGACATACTGTAGTTATGGTATTGAAAGAGGTGACAGCAAGGAGCACGTGGTAAGACACGGTGAGGGGGGAACAAGGCACCCAAGTTTTTATTACCCCCCCCACCCTCGCAGGATCTGTTATGAGGTCTCTTGGGGTAGTTGTATTGAAAACAGATGCTTAAGACACTGAAGGGAAGGGACATGTAGACAAGTGTCCCCCCCATTGTGTGGGTACTTTCTTGTGCGATACCCTCTTCTTCATTCACTCACCACAAAGGAGCAGCCACAAAATGACAATTGCTGTGATGGTAGTACTGAAAGGGGCTTTATAAGGTAGAGAACCAGAAGGAAGGCGAGCTTCAAGTGGCACTTGGAGGATTGGCCATCTGAGCACAGGTGGGCTACTAAGAAAGAAGGGGAAAAGTGGGTGAACAGGAAGCAGAGATGCCCGCTATGACAGCTGAGAGCATTCAAATTTGGTGAATAAGGCGGGTGGTTTGGGGAAGTAGATGAATGAGTCAGGGAGACGGCGCATGCGGCAATTGGTTGGATGTGGCATAGAGAATAATCATGGCATGCAAACTAGGCAGTAGTCCCTGAATTGGCAGCGTCTGCAGAGACTTTGGGGTGCTCGACAAGTGATTTGTTCTCCTTGGATTGGGTATATAATCCACAGAGGGAAGGTCACAGCTAATAGTGAGGCAGATCGTGTATATCATATTTAAAGAAGGGTAGTTTGAGTGTGCGGAGAGGGGCTGCACGGAGTGGTAAGTGGATGGGGTGCTGAGCAATGTGCATCCAACTGGTCACTGGAGGCTGGGCAGTGGCAAAGCACCTGGGTTACTGGGAGAATTACAAAAGGAGGGCGAAAAGGAAGGGTGTTTATGGTCATTCAGATACTAGGACGGAACACTTGAGTGGCAATGAGATGGGGGTATTGAAAAGTCACAAATGGTGTCCCAGGGGTAGAGGTATGGGGATCAGATATTCCTGCTAGGGTGTAATGTGCCACCCTGCCCCTTTTTTTGTGCAGCCTGGTTCCCTCTCTAGTTTCTCTCCATTGTCCTTCTATCCTGCAGATGATTAGAGCAAGCTTCCTAATGTTTTTCTTGGCCTCATATCCCCAATTACGTGCCTGACATGCCTGGCCTAAGGATATTCCCAAAGAGTATGCTACTTATATTCTGGGAAGAGCCTCACTAGTTCTGCCTATTTATGCAGCAACAAGGCAAATCTTACAACCTGCAAAGTTGGAAGCTTTGAGATGAAGTAAAGGTTTTTATTTTGGGGGAAATGCTCTTCTATGCTTCTTCTCTCATGTGAAGGCCATGGGCTCCTGTTCTTCTCTCACGTGTCCTTTCAAAGAGACAGATGACACACTCGCCCAATCACGCAGCAAACATCTATGCTTTAACTCTGTCATCTTGCCGTTTTCCCTCCAAGTGCTTTCCCTTCCCCACAAATGCAGGATAATCTTTCCTCATTACTCATTCACTCGCTTATTGTAGTCCCCCGCTCCACAGGCCCAGCAAAGACCACCAAAGACAAGCGGTACTTCAGCAAACAGATTTAACACTTCTCTCTTCTATTATGGTCATACTGCTGCCCTCTAGTAACACTACATGGCAACTGCAGCATGATGATGTGATTTTGAAGGGGGCTGTCCTATGCAAATAATGTCCTCCCATGCTTACTTTGGCCTGAGACATTCACAGGCTTCCATCATGATATGGCCTCCAACATATGGCTTTCAGCAGAATTTTAAGCTTGACAACTTGTCTTACGCTAAAGCTTTTGCCGCTCATGGGAGAGCACCCTCATTTAGCAGGGTGCCAAATTGTCTGCAGTCTTCCTCTAAACAGAACATGGGCGTTCGTGGGCGTTCGGGGGCCTTGCTTGCTAGCTAAAGACTGAGCGCTGGGTTGTTTAAAGACCCAGGGCCAGGCAAGGCCAGCTGCTGCAACAGGCATGATGCAGGCCCAGTGAAGCACACGCCGGACTTTACCCTTTTCTGCCTCTTGAAAACTTCAACATGTCTGTCTTCTGATTGCACCTAATAAAGGGAGTTTGACCAGCTCCAAACTTTACCCATCATTTCGTGAGTGAGAGCTAACACTAGGGCAATATGCCTAGCCAGCAGCACAGGCACTATCCCCCTGATTACACAGCTCTGTTCACACCAAAATGAAAAATCCCCACCACTCAACCTATTTTACTATTTGTGGGAGGCTTACTTCTGCTCAGTTATGCCCCCTAGGCCACATTCGCGCTACAAAATGCCAAATTCAAAGACACAAAATCAATAGATTGATAACTGAAGGTAATGCTTTACCCATATTTCACCTACTAATGAAAAAGGGGGCTGCATGGGAGTCAGGAGAGAAAATATTTATAATTTTCAGGCACTCGTGCAAAAAAGAGTGTCTGAAATTGCTCTTGGTTTTTATAAAATCGAAATATTAGTTAATGGAAAAAAAAAAGAAAATGCTATTTTTACCTCCCATGGCGGGATTTGAACTCTCGGCCAGGGGAGCTTTCAGCATCAGAGGCAGGTGACATTACCACTGAGCTACTGCTCCTTACTGGTAAGCAGGGATTCAGGAGCATCTATAAGCTACATACAGGCCCCCTAGTCCACATGACACACCATAGCCATGATATAGGGACTATTGGAAAGAATACAAACATGGAAGCCCGTGTGGTCCAGTGGGTAAGTTCCTGCCTTCCACCCAGGCGACCAGGGTTCAAATCCCGGGTTCGGCACCAGATGACTGATGGCGGTGAAGCAGAGGTAAGTCGGTAAGTAAAATGTGCGTATGTGTGGAGGTGTGCCTGGCTGGTGATTGGTGGATGGAGAGAGTGGTTGGTGTGTGAAGAGAGAAGCCTGAATGGTGGATAACAGAGTGGTTGGTGTGTCAGGGCAGAAAGAGTGAGGTTAGGCCCAGGCCGAGTGGGAGTAGAGTCGAGGGGAGGAGCCACAGAGGGGGAGTGTGAATGGGTGGAGGAAGGAGGAAAGCAGAGAGAAGGGGGGGCAGAGTTGGGGGAGGAGCCTCGGGATAGGTGGTGGCATACAGCCTAGGGGAGGAGCCACAGAGGGGGAGTGTGAATGGGTGGAGTAAGAAAGGAAAGCAGAGAGAAGGGGGGGCATAGTTGAGGGGAGGAGCATAGGGGCAGGTGGTGGCATACAGCCTAGGGGAGGAGCCACAGAGGGGGAGTGTGAATGGGTGGAGTATGGAAAGAAGGTTGGGCATAGTTAGGGGGTGGAGCCTAGGGTGGTGGCATACAGCCTAGGAGGGACCAAGGGGAGGGGCATGTGTAGAGAGGGGTGGGGCCACAGAGGAAAGGGAGAAGTAGGCAGAGTCTGGGGCAATAGGTCAGGGGGCGGAGCATAGGGGAGTGAGCCCAACAAGGAAAGAGTGCCCCTCCCCCTTCAGCAAACAGAGGGGGTTGACCTGATAGGAGGGGCACTACCATAGTAGACCCCAACATTTTATGACCGCTCCCTCCCCCTCCCCAACTACAGAGTGGGGGGGACAAATTTTGGGGAGCAGTATAAAAAAGGGGTGTTTTGGTGCATTACAAAATAGGGTGCTGGAAGGCACAGAATGATGTGGTTTGGCTTTGGGTGCGCTACCCATCGTTTTTTTTCTGCCCCCCCCCCTTTTCCAGGGAGAGGGGGCGTACCCCAAAAGTATAGGGGCAACAGAGGGAACTTAGGGGAACAGGCTTAGGGCACTTTTTTATTACCGACCACAAGGGGGGCACCACACAGACATACTGTAGTTATGGTATTGAAAGAGGTGACAGCAAGGAGCACGTGGTAAGACACGGTGAGGGGGGAACAAGGCACCCAAGTTTTTATTACCCCCCCCACCCTCGCAGGATCTGTTATGAGGTCTCTTGGGGTAGTTGTATTGAAAACAGATGCTTAAGACACTGAAGGGAAGGGACATGTAGACAAGTGTCCCCCCCATTGTGTGGGTACTTTCTTGTGCGATACCCTCTTCTTCATTCACTCACCACAAAGGAGCAGCCACAAAATGACAATTGCTGTGATGGTAGTACTGAAAGGGGCTTTATAAGGTAGAGAACCAGAAGGAAGGCGAGCTTCAAGTGGCACTTGGAGGATTGGCCATCTGAGCACAGGTGGGCTACTAAGAAAGAAGGGGAAAAGTGGGTGAACAGGAAGCAGAGATGCCCGCTATGACAGCTGAGAGCATTCAAATTTGGTGAATAAGGCGGGTGGTTTGGGGAAGTAGATGAATGAGTCAGGGAGACGGCGCATGCGGCAATTGGTTGGATGTGGCATAGAGAATAATCATGGCATGCAAACTAGGCAGTAGTCCCTGAATTGGCAGCGTCTGCAGAGACTTTGGGGTGCTCGACAAGTGATTTGTCCTCCTTGGATTGGGTATATAATCCACAGAGGGAAGGTCACAGCTAATAGTGAGGCAGATCGTGTATATCATATTTAAAGAAGGGTAGTTTGAGTGTGCGGAGAGGGGCTGCACGGAGTGGTAAGTGGATGGGGTGCTGAGCAATGTGCATCCAACTGGTCACTGGAGGCTGGGCAGTGGCAAAGCACCTGGGTTACTGGGAGAATTACAAAAGGAGGGCGAAAAGGAAGGGTGTTTATGGTCATTCAGATACTAGGACGGAACACTTGAGTGGCAATGAGATGGGGGTATTGAAAAGTCACAAATGGTGTCCCAGGGGTAGAGGTATGGGGATCAGATATTCCTGCTAGGGTGTAATGTGCCACCCTGCCCCTTTTTTTGTGCAGCCTGGTTCCCTCTCTAGTTTCTCTCCATTGTCCTTCTATCCTGCAGATGATTAGAGCAAGCTTCCTAATGTTTTTCTTGGCCTCATATCCCCAATTACGTGCCTGACATGCCTGGCCTAAGGATATTCCCAAAGAGTATGCTACTTATATTCTGGGAAGAGCCTCACTAGTTCTGCCTATTTATGCAGCAACAAGGCAAATCTTACAACCTGCAAAGTTGGAAGCTTTGAGATGAAGTAAAGGTTTTTATTTTGGGGGAAATGCTCTTCTATGCTTCTTCTCTCATGTGAAGGCCATGGGCTCCTGTTCTTCTCTCACGTGTCCTTTCAAAGAGACAGATGACACACTCGCCCAATCACGCAGCAAACATCTATGCTTTAACTCTGTCATCTTGCCGTTTTCCCTCCAAGTGCTTTCCCTTCCCCACAAATGCAGGATAATCTTTCCTCATTACTCATTCACTCGCTTATTGTAGTCCCCCGCTCCACAGGCCCAGCAAAGACCACCAAAGACAAGCGGTACTTCAGCAAACAGATTTAACACTTCTCTCTTCTATTATGGTCATACTGCTGCCCTCTAGTAACACTACATGGCAACTGCAGCATGATGATGTGATTTTGAAGGGGGCTGTCCTATGCAAATAATGTCCTCCCATGCTTACTTTGGCCTGAGACATTCACAGGCTTCCATCATGATATGGCCTCCAACATATGGCTTTCAGCAGAATTTTAAGCTTGACAACTTGTCTTACGCTAAAGCTTTTGCCGCTCATGGGAGAGCACCCTCATTTAGCAGGGTGCCAAATTGTCTGCAGTCTTCCTCTAAACAGAACATGGGCGTTCGTGGGCGTTCGGGGGCCTTGCTTGCTAGCTAAAGACTGAGCGCTGGGTTGTTTAAAGACCCAGGGCCAGGCAAGGCCAGCTGCTGCAACAGGCATGATGCAGGCCCAGTGAAGCACACGCCGGACTTTACCCTTTTCTGCCTCTTGAAAACTTCAACATGTCTGTCTTCTGATTGCACCTAATAAAGGGAGTTTGACCAGCTCCAAACTTTACCCATCATTTCGTGAGTGAGAGCTAACACTAGGGCAATATGCCTAGCCAGCAGCACAGGCACTATCCCCCTGATTACACAGCTCTGTTCACACCAAAATGAAAAATCCCCACCACTCAACCTATTTTACTATTTGTGGGAGGCTTACTTCTGCTCAGTTATGCCCCCTAGGCCACATTCGCGCTACAAAATGCCAAATTCAAAGACACAAAATCAATAGATTGATAACTGAAGGTAATGCTTTACCCATATTTCACCTACTAATGAAAAAGGGGGCTGCATGGGAGTCAGGAGAGAAAATATTTATAATTTTCAGGCACTCGTGCAAAAAAGAGTGTCTGAAATTGCTCTTGGTTTTTATAAAATCGAAATATTAGTTAATGGAAAAAAAAAAAGAAAATGCTATTTTTACCACCCATGGTGGGATTTGAACTCTCGGCCAGGGGAGCTTTCAGCATCAGAGGCAGGTGACATTACCACTGAGCTACTGCTCCTTACTGGTAAGCAGGGATTCAGGAGCATCTATAAGCTACATACAGGCCCCCTAGTCTACATGACACACCATAGCCATGATATAGGGACTATTGGAAAGAATACAAACATGGAAGCCCGTGTGGTCCAGTGGGTAAGTTCCTGCCTTCCACCCAGGCGACCAGGGTTCAAATCCCGGGTTCGGCACCAGATGACTGATGGCGGTGAAGCAGAGGTAAGTCGGTAAGTAAAATGTGCGTATGTGTGGAGGTGTGCCTGGCTGGTGATTGGTGGATGGAGAGAGTGGTTGGTGTGTGAAGAGAGAAGCCTGAATGGTGGATAACAGAGTGGTTGGTGTGTCTGGGCAGAAAGAGTGAGGTTAGGCCCAGCCGAGTGGGAGTAGAGTCGAGGGGAGGAGCCACAGAGGGGGAGTGTGAGGAAGGAGGAAAGCAGAGAGAAGGGGGGGCAGAGTTGGGGGAGGAGCCTCGGGATAGGTGGTGGCATACAGCCTAGGGGAGGAGCCACAGAGGGGAAGTGTGAATGGGTGGAGTAAGAAAGGAAAGCAGAGAGAAGGGGGGGGGCATAGTTGAGGGGAGGAGCATAGGGGCAGGTGGTGGCATACAGCCTAGGGGAGGAGCCACAGAGGGGGAGTGTGAATTGGTGGAGTATGGAAAGAAGGGTGCGGGGGCATAGTTGGGGGGCGGAGCCTAGGGTGGTGGCATACAGCCTAGGAGGGACCAAGGGGAGGGGCATGTGTAGAGAGGGGTGGGGCCACAGAGGAAAGGGAGAAGTAGGCAGAGTCTGGGGCAATAGGTCAGGGGGCGGAGCATAGGGGAGTGAGCCCAACAAGGAAAGAGTGCCCCTCCCCCTTCAGCAAACAGAGGGGGTTGACCTGATAGGAGGGGCACTACCATAGTAGACCCCAACATTTTATGACCGCTCCCTCCCCCTCCCCAACTACAGAGTGGGGGGGACAAATTTTGGGGAGCAGTATAAAAAAGGGGTGTTGGGGTGCATTACAAAATAGGGTGCTGGAAGGCACAGAATGATGTGGTTTGGCTTTGGGTGCGCTACCCATCGTTTTTTTTTGCCCCCCCCCCTTTTCCAGGGAGAGGGGGCGTACCCCAAAAGTATAGGGGCAACAGAGGGAACTTAGGGGAACAGGCTTAGGGCACTTTTTTATTACCGACCACAAGGGGGGCACCACACAGACATACTGTAGTTATGGTATTGAAAGAGGTGACAGCAAGGAGCACGTGGTAAGACACGGTGAGGGGGGAACAAGGCACCCCAAGTTTTTATTACCCCCCCCCCACCCTCGCAGGATCTGTTATGAGGTCTCTTGGGGTAGTTGTATTGAAAACAGATGCTTAAGACACTGAAGGGAAGGGACATGTAGACAAGTGTCCCCCCCATTGTGTGGGTACTTTCTTGTGCGATACCCTCTTCTTCATTCACTCACCACAAAGGAGCAGCCACAAAATGACAATTGCTGTGATGGTAGTACTGAAAGGGGCTTTATAAGGTAGAGAACCAGAAGGAAGGCGAGCTTCAAGTGGCACTTGGAGGATTGGCCATCTGAGCACAGGTGGGCTACTAAGAAAGAAGGGGAAAAGTGGGTGAACAGGAAGCAGAGATGCCCGCTATGACAGCTGAGAGCATTCAAATTTGGTGAATAAGGCGGGTGGTTTGGGGAAGTAGATGAATGAGTCAGGGAGACGGCGCATGCGGCAATTGGTTGGATGTGGCATAGAGAATAATCATGGCATGCAAACTAGGCAGTAGTCCCTGAATTGGCAGCGTCTGCAGAGACTTTGGGGTGCTCGACAAGTGATTTGTCCTCCTTGGATTGGGTATATAATCCACAGAGGGAAGGTCACAGCTAATAGTGAGGCAGATCGTGTATATCATATTTAAAGAAGGGTAGTTTGAGTGTGCGGAGAGGGGCTGCACGGAGTGGTAAGTGGATGGGGTGCTGAGCAATGTGCATCCAACTGGTCACTGGAGGCTGGGCAGTGGCAAAGCACCTGGGTTACTGGGAGAATTACAAAAGGAGGGCGAAAAGGAAGGGTGTTTATGGTCATTCAGATACTAGGACGGAACACTTGAGTGGCAATGAGATGGGGGTATTGAAAAGTCACAAATGGTGTCCCAGGGGTAGAGGTATGGGGATCAGATATTCCTGCTAGGGTGTAATGTGCCACCCTGCCCCTTTTTTTGTGCAGCCTGGTTCCCTCTCTAGTTTCTCTCCATTGTCCTTCTATCCTGCAGATGATTAGAGCAAGCTTCCTAATGTTTTTCTTGGCCTCATATCCCCAATTACGTGCCTGACATGCCTGGCCTAAGGATATTCCCAAAGAGTATGCTACTTATATTCTGGGAAGAGCCTCACTAGTTCTGCCTATTTATGCAGCAACAAGGCAAATCTTACAACCTGCAAAGTTGGAAGCTTTGAGATGAAGTAAAGGTTTTTATTTTGGGGGAAATGCTCTTCTATGCTTCTTCTCTCATGTGAAGGCCATGGGCTCCTGTTCTTCTCTCACGTGTCCTTTCAAAGAGACAGATGACACACTCGCCCAATCACTCAGCAAACATCTATGCTTTAACTCTGTCATCTTGCCGTTTTCCCTCCAAGTGCTTTCCCTTCCCCACAAATGCAGGATAATCTTTCCTCATTACTCATTCACTCGCTTATTGTAGTCCCCCGCTCCACAGGCCCAGCAAAGACCACCAAAGACAAGCGGTACTTCAGCAAACAGATTTAACACTTCTCTCTTCTATTATGGTCATACTGCTGCCCTCTAGTAACACTACATGGCAACTGCAGCATGATGATGTGATTTTGAAGGGGGCTGTCCTATGCAAATAATGTCCTCCCATGCTTACTTTGGCCTGAGACATTCACAGGCTTCCATCATGATATGGCCTCCAACATATGGCTTTCAGCAGAATTTTAAGCTTGACAACTTGTCTTACGCTAAAGCTTTTGCCGCTCATGGGAGAGCACCCTCATTTAGCAGGGTGCCAAATTGTCTGCAGTCTTCCTCTAAACAGAACATGGGCGTTCGTGGGCGTTCGGGGGCCTTGCTTGCTAGCTAAAGACTGAGCGCTGGGTTGTTTAAAGACCCAGGGCCAGGCAAGGCCAGCTGCTGCAACAGGCATGATGCAGGCCCAGTGAAGCACACGCCGGACTTTACCCTTTTCTGCCTCTTGAAAACTTCAACATGTCTGTCTTCTGATTGCACCTAATAAAGGGAGTTTGACCAGCTCCAAACTTTACCCATCATTTCGTGAGTGAGAGCTAACACTAGGGCAATATGCCTAGCCAGCAGCACAGGCACTATCCCCCTGATTACACAGCTCTGTTCACACCAAAATGAAAAATCCCCACCACTCAACCTATTTTACTATTTGTGGGAGGCTTACTTCTGCTCAGTTATGCCCCCTAGGCCACATTCGCGCTACAAAATGCCAAATTCAAAGACACAAAATCAATAGATTGATAACTGAAGGTAATGCTTTACCCATATTTCACCTACTAATGAAAAAGGGGGCTGCATGGGAGTCAGGAGAGAAAATATTTATAATTTTCAGGCACTCGTGCAAAAAAGAGTGTCTGAAATTGCTCTTGGTTTTTATAAAATCGAAATATTAGTTAATGGAAAAAAAAAAAGAAAATGCTATTTTTACCACCCATGGCGGGATTTGAACTCTCGGCCAGGGGAGCTTTCAGCATCAGAGGCAGGTGACATTACCACTGAGCTACTGCTCCTTACTGGTAAGCAGGGATTCAGGAGCATCTATAAGCTACATACAGGCCCCCTAGTCTACATGACACACCATAGCCATGATATAGGGACTATTGGAAAGAATACAAACATGGAAGCCCGTGTGGTCCAGTGGGTAAGTTCCTGCCTTCCACCCAGGCGACCAGGGTTCAAATCCCGGGTTCGGCACCAGATGACTGATGGCGGTGAAGCAGAGGTAAGTCGGTAAGTAAAATGTGCGTATGTGTGGAGGTGTGCCTGGCTGGTGATTGGTGGATGGAGAGAGTGGTTGGTGTGTGAAGAGAGAAGCCTGAATGGTGGATAACAGAGTGGTTGGTGTGTCTGGGCAGAAAGAGTGAGGTTAGGCCCAGCCGAGTGGGAGTAGAGTCGAGGGGAGGAGCCACAGAGGGGGAGTGTGAGGAAGGAGGAAAGCAGAGAGAAGGGGGGGCAGAGTTGGGGGAGGAGCCTCGGGATAGGTGGTGGCATACAGCCTAGGGGAGGAGCCACAGAGGGGAAGTGTGAATGGGTGGAGTAAGAAAGGAAAGCAGAGAGAAGGGGGGGGGCATAGTTGAGGGGAGGAGCATAGGGGCAGGTGGTGGCATACAGCCTAGGGGAGGAGCCACAGAGGGGGAGTGTGAATTGGTGGAGTATGGAAAGAAGGGTGCGGGGGCATAGTTGGGGGGCGGAGCCTAGGGTGGTGGCATACAGCCTAGGAGGGACCAAGGGGAGGGGCATGTGTAGAGAGGGGTGGGGCCACAGAGGAAAGGGAGAAGTAGGCAGAGTCTGGGGCAATAGGTCAGGGGGCGGAGCATAGGGGAGTGAGCCCAACAAGGAAAGAGTGCCCCTCCCCCTTCAGCAAACAGAGGGGGGTGACCTGATAGGAGGGGCACTACCATAGTAGACCCCAACATTTTATGACTGCTCCCTCCCCCTCCCCAACTACAGAGTGGGGGGGACAAATTTTGGGGAGCAGTATAAAAAAGGGGTGTTGGGGTGCATTACAAAATAGGGTGCTAGAAGGCACAGAATGATGTGGTTTGGCTTTGGGTGCGCTACCCATCGTTTTTTTTTGCCCCCCCCCCCTTTTCCAGGGAGAGGGGGCGTACCCCAAAAGTATAGGGGCAACAGAGGGAACTTAGGGGAACAGGCTTAGGGCACTTTTTTATTACCGACCACAAGGGGGGCACCACACAGACATACTGTAGTTATGGTATTGAAAGAGGTGACAGCAAGGAGCACGTGGTAAGACACGGTGAGGGGGGAACAAGGCACCCCAAGTTTTTATTACCCCCCCCACCCTCGCAGGATCTGTTATGAGGTCTCTTGGGGTAGTTGTATTGAAAACAGATGCTTAAGACACTGAAGGGAAGGGACATGTAGACAAGTGTCCCCCCCATTGTGTGGGTACTTTCTTGTGCGATACCCTCTTCTTCATTCACTCACCACAAAGGAGCAGCCACAAAATGACAATTGCTGTGATGGTAGTACTGAAAGGGGCTTTATAAGGTAGAGAACCAGAAGGAAGGCGAGCTTCAAGTGGCACTTGGAGGATTGGCCATCTGAGCACAGGTGGGCTACTAAGAAAGAAGGGGAAAAGTGGGTGAACAGGAAGCAGAGATGCCCGCTATGACAGCTGAGAGCATTCAAATTTGGTGAATAAGGCGGGTGGTTTGGGGAAGTAGATGAATGAGTCAGGGAGACGGCGCATGCGGCAATTGGTTGGATGTGGCATAGAGAATAATCATGGCATGCAAACTAGGCAGTAGTCCCTGAATTGGCAGCGTCTGCAGAGACTTTGGGGTGCTCGACAAGTGATTTGTCCTCCTTGGATTGGGTATATAATCCACAGAGGGAAGGTCACAGCTAATAGTGAGGCAGATCGTGTATATCATATTTAAAGAAGGGTAGTTTGAGTGTGCGGAGAGGGGCTGCACGGAGTGGTAAGTGGATGGGGTGCTGAGCAATGTGCATCCAACTGGTCACTGGAGGCTGGGCAGTGGCAAAGCACCTGGGTTACTGGGAGAATTACAAAAGGAGGGCCAAAAGGAAGGGTGTTTATGGTCATTCAGATACTAGGACGGAACACTTGAGTGGCAATGAGATGGGGGTATTGAAAAGTCACAAATGGTGTCCCAGGGGTAGAGGTATGGGGATCAGATATTCCTGCTAGGGTGTAATGTGCCACCCTGCCCCTTTTTTTGTGCAGCCTGGTTCCCTCTCTAGTTTCTCTCCATTGTCCTTCTATCCTGCAGATGATTAGAGCAAGCTTCCTAATGTTTTTCTTGGCCTCATATCCCCAATTACGTGCCTGACATGCCTGGCCTAAGGATATTCCCAAAGAGTATGCTACTTATATTCTGGGAAGAGCCTCACTAGTTCTGCCTATTTATGCAGCAACAAGGCAAATCTTACAACCTGCAAAGTTGGAAGCTTTGAGATGAAGTAAAGGTTTTTATTTTGGGGGAAATGCTCTTCTATGCTTCTTCTCTCATGTGAAGGCCATGGGCTCCTGTTCTTCTCTCACGTGTCCTTTCAAAGAGACAGATGACACACTCGCCCAATCACTCAGCAAACATCTATGCTTTAACTCTGTCATCTTGCCGTTTTCCCTCCAAGTGCTTTCCCTTCCCCACAAATGCAGGATAATCTTTCCTCATTACTCATTCACTCGCTTATTGTAGTCCCCCGCTCCACAGGCCCAGCAAAGACCACCAAAGACAAGCGGTACTTCAGCAAACAGATTTAACACTTCTCTCTTCTATTATGGTCATACTGCTGCCCTCTAGTAACACTACATGGCAACTGCAGCATGATGATGTGATTTTGAAGGGGGCTGTCCTATGCAAATAATGTCCTCCCATGCTTACTTTGGCCTGAGACATTCACAGGCTTCCATCATGATATGGCCTCCAACATATGGCTTTCAGCAGAATTTTAAGCTTGACAACTTGTCTTACGCTAAAGCTTTTGCCGCTCATGGGAGAGCACCCTCATTTAGCAGGGTGCCAAATTGTCTGCAGTCTTCCTCTAAACAGAACATGGGCGTTCGTGGGCGTTCGGGGGCCTTGCTTGCTAGCTAAAGACTGAGCGCTGGGTTGTTTAAAGACCCAGGGCCAGGCAAGGCCAGCTGCTGCAACAGGCATGATGCAGGCCCAGTGAAGCACACGCCGGACTTTACCCTTTTCTGCCTCTTGAAAACTTCAACATGTCTGTCTTCTGATTGCACCTAATAAAGGGAGTTTGACCAGCTCCAAACTTTACCCATCATTTCGTGAGTGAGAGCTAACACTAGGGCAATATGCCTAGCCAGCAGCACAGGCACTATCCCCCTGATTACACAGCTCTGTTCACACCAAAATGAAAAATCCCCACCACTCAACCTATTTTACTATTTGTGGGAGGCTTACTTCTGCTCAGTTATGCCCCCTAGGCCACATTCGCGCTACAAAATGCCAAATTCAAAGACACAAAATCAATAGATTGATAACTGAAGGTAATGCTTTACCCATATTTCACCTACTAATGAAAAAGGGGGCTGCATGGGAGTCAGGAGAGAAAATATTTATAATTTTCAGGCACTCGTGCAAAAAAGAGTGTCTGAAATTGCTCTTGGTTTTTATAAAATCGAAATATTAGTTAATGGAAAAAAAAAAAGAAAATGCTATTTTTACCACCCATGGCGGGATTTGAACTCTCGGCCAGGGGAGCTTTCAGCATCAGAGGCAGGTGACATTACCACTGAGCTACTGCTCCTTACTGGTAAGCAGGGATTCAGGAGCATCTATAAGCTACATACAGGCCCCCTAGTCTACATGACACACCATAGCCATGATATAGGGACTATTGGAAAGAATACAAACATGGAAGCCCGTGTGGTCCAGTGGGTAAGTTCCTGCCTTCCACCCAGGCGACCAGGGTTCAAATCCCGGGTTCGGCACCAGATGACTGATGGCGGTGAAGCAGAGGTAAGTCGGTAAGTAAAATGTGCGTATGTGTGGAGGTGTGCCTGGCTGGTGATTGGTGGATGGAGAGAGTGGTTGGTGTGTGAAGAGAGAAGCCTGAATGGTGGATAACAGAGTGGTTGGTGTGTCTGGGCAGAAAGAGTGAGGTTAGGCCCAGCCGAGTGGGAGTAGAGTCGAGGGGAGGAGCCACAGAGGGGGAGTGTGAGGAAGGAGGAAAGCAGAGAGAAGGGGGGGCAGAGTTGGGGGAGGAGCCTCGGGATAGGTGGTGGCATACAGCCTAGGGGAGGAGCCACAGAGGGGAAGTGTGAATGGGTGGAGTAAGAAAGGAAAGCAGAGAGAAGGGGGGGGGCATAGTTGAGGGGAGGAGCATAGGGGCAGGTGGTGGCATACAGCCGAGGGGAGGAGCCACAGAGGGGGAGTGTGAATTGGTGGAGTATGGAAAGAAGGGTGCGGGGGCATAGTTGGGGGGCGGAGCCTAGGGTGGTGGCATACAGCCTAGGAGGGACCAAGGGGAGGGGCATGTGTAGAGAGGGGTGGGGCCACAGAGGAAAGGGAGAAGTAGGCAGAGTCTGGGGCAATAGGTCAGGGGGCGGAGCATAGGGGAGTGAGCCCAACAAGGAAAGAGTGCCCCTCCCCCTTCAGCAAACAGAGGGGGGTGACCTGATAGGAGGGGCACTACCATAGTAGACCCCAACATTTTATGACCGCTCCCTCCCCCTCCCCAACTACAGAGTGGGGGGGGACAAATTTTGGGGAGCAGTATAAAAAAGGGGTGTTGGGGTGCATTACAAAATAGGGTGCTAGAAGGCACAGAATGATGTGGTTTGGCTTTGGGTGCGCTACCCATCGTTTTTTTTTGCCCCCCCCCCCTTTTCCAGGGAGAGGGGGCGTACCCCAAAAGTATAGGGGCAACAGAGGGAACTTAGGGGAACAGGCTTAGGGCACTTTTTTATTACCGACCACAAGGGGGGCACCACACAGACATACTGTAGTTATGGTATTGAAAGAGGTGACAGCAAGGAGCACGTGGTAAGACATGGTGAGGGGGGAACAAGGCACCCCAAGTTTTTATTACCCCCCCCCCACCCTCGCAGGATCTGTTATGAGGTCTCTTGGGGTAGTTGTATTGAAAACAGATGCTTAAGACACTGAAGGGAAGGGACATGTAGACAAGTGTCCCCCCCATTGTGTGGGTACTTTCTTGTGCGATACCCTCTTCTTCATTCACTCACCACAAAGGAGCAGCCACAAAATGACAATTGCTGTGATGGTAGTACTGAAAGGGGCTTTATAAGGTAGAGAACCAGAAGGAAGGCGAGCTTCAAGTGGCACTTGGAGGATTGGCCATCTGAGCACAGGTGGGCTACTAAGAAAGAAGGGGAAAAGTGGGTGAACAGGAAGCAGAGATGCCCGCTATGACAGCTGAGAGCATTCAAATTTGGTGAATAAGGCGGGTGGTTTGGGGAAGTAGATGAATGAGTCAGGGAGACGGCGCATGCGGCAATTGGTTGGATGTGGCATAGAGAATAATCATGGCATGCAAACTAGGCAGTAGTCCCTGAATTGGCAGCGTCTGCAGAGACTTTGGGGTGCTCGACAAGTGATTTGTCCTCCTTGGATTGGGTATATAATCCACAGAGGGAAGGTCACAGCTTATAGTGAGGCAGATCGTGTATATCATATTTAAAGAAGGGTAGTTTGAGTGTGCGGAGAGGAGCTGCACGGAGTGGTAAGTGGATGGGGTGCTAAGCAATGTGCATCCAGCTGGTCACTGGAGGCTGGGCAGTGGCAAAGCACCTGGGTTACTGGGAGAATTACAAAAGGAGGGCGAAAAGGAAGGGTGTTTATGGTCATTCAGATACTAGGACGGAACACTTGAGTGGCAATGAGATGGGGGTATTGAAAAGTCACAAATGGTGTCCCAGGGGTAGAGGTATGGGGATCAGATATTCCTGCTAGGGTGTAATGTGCCACCCTGCCCCTTTTTTTGTGCAGCCTGGTTCCCTCTCTAGTTTCTCTCCATTGTCCTTCTATCCTGCAGATGATTAGAGCAAGCTTCCTAATGTTTTTCTTGGCCTCATATCCCCAATTACGTGCCTGACATGCCTGGCCTAAGGATATTCCCAAAGAGTATGCTACTTATATTCTGGGAAGAGCCTCACTAGTTCTGCCTATTTATGCAGCAACAAGGCAAATCTTACAACCTGCAAAGTTGGAAGCTTTGAGATGAAGTAAAGGTTTTTATTTTGGGGGAAATGCTCTTCTATGCTTCTTCTCTCATGTGAAGGCCATGGGCTCCTGTTCTTCTCTCACGTGTCCTTTCAAAGAGACAGATGACACACTCGCCCAATCACTCAGCAAACATCTATGCTTTAACTCTGTCATCTTGCCGTTTTCCCTCCAAGTGCTTTCCCTTCCCCACAAATGCAGGATAATCTTTCCTCATTACTCATTCACTCGCTTATTGTAGTCCCCCGCTCCACAGGCCCAGCAAAGACCACCAAAGACAAGCGGTACTTCAGCAAACAGATTTAACACTTCTCTCTTCTATTATGGTCATACTGCTGCCCTCTAGTAACACTACATGGCAACTGCAGCATGATGATGTGATTTTGAAGGGGGCTGTCCTATGCAAATAATGTCCTCCCATGCTTACTTTGGCCTGAGACATTCACAGGCTTCCATCATGATATGGCCTCCAACATATGGCTTTCAGCAGAATTTTAAGCTTGACAACTTGTCTTACGCTAAAGCTTTTGCCGCTCATGGGAGAGCACCCTCATTTAGCAGGGTGCCAAATTGTCTGCAGTCTTCCTCTAAACAGAACATGGGCGTTCGTGGGCGTTCGGGGGCCTTGCTTGCTAGCTAAAGACTGAGCGCTGGGTTGTTTAAAGACTCAGGGCCAGGCAAGGCCAGCTGCTGCAACAGGCATGATGCAGGCCCAGTGAAGCACACGCCGGACTTTACCCTTTTCAGCCTCTTGAAAACTTCAACATGTCTGTCTTCTGATTGCACCTAATAAAGGGAGTTTGACCAGCTCCAAACTTTACCCATCATTTCGTGAGTGAGAGCTAACACTAGGGCAATATGCCTAGCCAGCAGCACAGGCACTATCCCCCTGATTACACAGCTCTGTTCACACCAAAATGAAAAATCCCCACCACTCAACCTATTTTACTATTTGTGGGAGGCTTACTTCTGCTCAGTTATGCCCCCTAGGCCACATTCGCGCTACAAAATGCCAAATTCAAAGACAAAAAATCAATAGATTGATAACTGAAGGTAATGCTTTACCCATATTTCACCTACTAATGAAAAAGGGGGCTGCATGGGAGTCAGGAGAGAAAATATTTATAATTTTCAGGCACTCGTGCAAAAAAGAGTGTCTGAAATTGCTCTTGGTTTTTATAAAATCGAAATATTAGTTAATGGAAAAAAAAAAAGAAAATGCTATTTTTACCACCCATGGCGGGATTTGAACTCTCGGCCAGGGGAGCTTTCAGCATCAGAGGCAGGTGACATTACCACTGAGCTACTGCTCCTTACTGGTAAGCAGGGATTCAGGAGCATCTATAAGCTACATACAGGCCCCCTAGTCCACATGACACACCATAGCCATGATATAGGGACTATTGGAAAGAATACAAACATGGAAGCCCGTGTGGTCCAGTGGGTAAGTTCCTGCCTTCCACCCAGGCGACCAGGGTTCAAATCCCGGGTTCGGCACCAGATGACTGATGGCGGTGAAGCAGAGGTAAGTCGGTAAGTAAAATGTGCGTATGTGTGGAGGTGTGCCTGGCTGGTGATTGGTGGATGGAGAGAGTGGTTGGTGTGTGAAGAGAGAAGCCTGAATGGTGGATAACAGAGTGGTTGGTGTGTCAGGGCAGAAAGAGTGAGGTTAGGCCCAGGCCGAGTGGGAGTAGAGTCGAGGGGAGGAGCCACAGAGGGGGAGTGTGAGGAAGGAGGAAAGCAGAGAGAAGGGGGGGCAGAGTTGGGGGAGGAGCCTCGGGATAGGTGGTGGCATACAGCCTAGGGGAGGAGCCACAGAGGGGGAGTGTGAATGGGTGGAGTAAGAAAGGAAAGCAGAGAGAAGGGGGGGCATAGTTGAGGGGAGGAGCATAGGGGCAGGTGGTGGCATACAGCCTAGGGGAGGAGCCACAGAGGGGGAGTGTGAATGGGTGGAGTATGGAAAGAAGGTTGGGCATAGTTAGGGGGTGGAGCCTAGGGTGGTGGCATACAGCCTAGGAGGGACCAAGGGGAGGGGCATGTGTAGAGAGGGGTGGGGCCACAGAGGAAAGGGAGAAGTAGGCAGAGTCTGGGGCAATAGGTCAGGGGGCGGAGCATAGGGGAGTGAGCCCAACAAGGAAAGAGTGCCCCTCCCCCTTCAGCAAACAGAGGGGGGTGACCTGATAGGAGGGGCACTACCATAGTAGACCCCAACATTTTATGACCGCTCCCTCCCCCTCCCCAACTACAGAGTGGGGGGGACAAATTTTGGGGAGCAGTATAAAAAAGGGGTGTTGGGGTGCATTACAAAATAGGGTGCTGGAAGGCACAGAATGATGTGGTTTGGCTTTGGGTGCGCTACCCATCGTTTTTTTTTGCCCCCCCCCCCCTTTTCCAGGGAGAGGGGGCGTACCCCAAAAGTATAGGGGCAACAGAGGGAACTTAGGGGAACAGGCTTAGGGCACTTTTTTATTACCGACCACAAGGGGGGCACCACACAGACATACTGTAGTTATGGTATTGAAAGAGGTGACAGCAAGGAGCACGTGGTAAGACACGGTGAGGGGGGAACAAGGCACCCCAAGTTTTTATTACCCCCCCCACCCTCGCAGGATCTGTTATGAGGTCTCTTGGGGTAGTTGTATTGAAAACAGATGCTTAAGACACTGAAGGGAAGGGACATGTAGACAAGTGTCCCCCCCATTGTGTGGGTACTTTCTTGTGCGATACCCTCTTCTTCATTCACTCACCACAAAGGAGCAGCCACAAAATGACAATTGCTGTGATGGTAGTACTGAAAGGGGCTTTATAAGGTAGAGAACCAGAAGGAAGGCGAGCTTCAAGTGGCACTTGGAGGATTGGCCATCTGAGCACAGGTGGGCTACTAAGAAAGAAGGGGAAAAGTGGGTGAACAGGAAGCAGAGATGCCCGCTATGACAGCTGAGAGCATTCAAATTTGGTGAATAAGGCGGGTGGTTTGGGGAAGTAGATGAATGAGTCAGGGAGACGGCGCATGCGGCAATTGGTTGGATGTGGCATAGAGAATAATCATGGCATGCAAACTAGGCAGTAGTCCCTGAATTGGCAGCGTCTGCAGAGACTTTGGGGTGCTCGACAAGTGATTTGTCCTACTTGGATTGGGTATATAATCCACAGAGGGAAGGTCACAGCTAATAGTGAGGCAGATCGTGTATATCATATTTAAAGAAGGGTAGTTTGAGTGTGCGGAGAGGGGCTGCACGGAGTGGTAAGTGGATGGGGTGCTGAGCAATGTGCATCCAACTGGTCACTGGAGGCTGGGCAGTGGCAAAGCACCTGGGTTACTGGGAGAATTACAAAAGGAGGGCGAAAAGGAAGGGTGTTTATGGTCATTCAGATACTAGGACGGAACACTTGAGTGGCAATGAGATGGGGGTATTGAAAAGTCACAAATGGTGTCCCAGGGGTAGAGGTATGGGGATCAGATATTCCTGCTAGGGTGTAATGTGCCACCCTGCCCCTTTTTTTGTGCAGCCTGGTTCCCTCTCTAGTTTCTCTCCATTGTCCTTCTATCCTGCAGATGATTAGAGCAAGCTTCCTAATGTTTTTCTTGGCCTCATATCCCCAATTACGTGCCTGACATGCCTGGCCTAAGGATATTCCCAAAGAGTATGCTACTTATATTCTGGGAAGAGCCTCACTAGTTCTGCCTATTTATGCAGCAACAAGGCAAATCTTACAACCTGCAAAGTTGGAAGCTTTGAGATGAAGTAAAGGTTTTTATTTTGGGGGAAATGCTCTTCTATGCTTCTTCTCTCATGTGAAGGCCATGGGCTCCTGTTCTTCTCTCACGTGTCCTTTCAAAGAGACAGATGACACACTCGCCCAATCACTCAGCAAACATCTATGCTTTAACTCTGTCATCTTGCCGTTTTCCCTCCAAGTGCTTTCCCTTCCCCACAAATGCAGGATAATCTTTCCTCATTACTCATTCACTCGCTTATTGTAGTCCCCCGCTCCACAGGCCCAGCAAAGACCACCAAAGACAAGCGGTACTTCAGCAAACAGATTTAACACTTCTCTCTTCTATTATGGTCATACTGCTGCCCTCTAGTAACACTACATGGCAACTGCAGCATGATGATGTGATTTTGAAGGGGGCTGTCCTATGCAAATAATGTCCTCCCATGCTTACTTTGGCCTGAGACATTCACAGGCTTCCATCATGATATGGCCTCCAACATATGGCTTTCAGCAGAATTTTAAGCTTGACAACTTGTCTTACGCTAAAGCTTTTGCCGCTCATGGGAGAGCACCCTCATTTAGCAGGGTGCCAAATTGTCTGCAGTCTTCCTCTAAACAGAACATGGGCGTTCGTGGGCGTTCGGGGGCCTTGCTTGCTAGCTAAAGACTGAGCGCTGGGTTGTTTAAAGACTCAGGGCCAGGCAAGGCCAGCTGCTGCAACAGGCATGATGCAGGCCCAGTGAAGCACACGCCGGACTTTACCCTTTTCTGCCTCTTGAAAACTTCAACATGTCTGTCTTCTGATTGCACCTAATAAAGGGAGTTTGACCAGCTCCAAACTTTACCCATCATTTCGTGAGTGAGAGCTAACACTAGGCCAATATGCCTAGCCAGCAGCACAGGCACTATCCCCCTGATTACACAGCTCTGTTCACACCAAAATGAAAAATCCCCACCACTCAACCTATTTTACTATTTGTGGGAGGCTTACTTCTGCTCAGTTATGCCCCCTAGGCCACATTCGCGCTACAAAATGCCAAATTCAAAGACACAAAATCAATAGATTGATAACTGAAGGTAATGCTTTACCCATATTTCACCTACTAATGAAAAAGGGGGCTGCATGGGAGTCAGGAGAGAAAATATTTATAATTTTCAGGCACTCGTGCAAAAAAGAGTGTCTGAAATTGCTCTTGGTTTTTATAAAATCGAAATATTAGTTAATGGAAAAAAAAAAAGAAAATGCTATTTTTACCACCCATGGCGGGATTTGAACTCTCGGCCAGGGGAGCTTTCAGCATCAGAGGCAGGTGACATTACCACTGAGCTACTGCTCCTTACTGGTAAGCAGGGATTCAGGAGCATCTATAAGCTACATACAGGCCCCCTAGTCCACATGACACACCATAGCCATGATATAGGGACTATTGGAAAGAATACAAACATGGAAGCCCGTGTGGTCCAGTGGGTAAGTTCCTGCCTTCCACCCAGGCGACCAGGGTTCAAATCCCGGGTTCGGCACCAGATGACTGATGGCGGTGAAGCAGAGGTAAGTCGGTAAGTAAAATGTGTGGAGGTGTGCCTGGCTGGTGATTGGTGGATGGAGAGAGTGGTTGGTGTGTGAAGAGAGAAGCCTGAATGGTGGATAACAGAGTGGTTGGTGTGTCAGGGCAGAAAGAGTGAGGTTAGGCCCAGGCCGAGTGGGAGTAGAGGCGAGGGGAGGAGCCACAGAGGGGGAGTGTGAATGGGTGGAGGAAGGAGGAAAGCAGAGAGAAGGGGGGGCAGAGTTGGGGGAGGAGCCTCGGGATAGGTGGTGGCATACAGCCTAGGGGAGGAGCCACAGAGGGGGAGTGTGAATGGGTGGAGTAAGAAAGGAAAGCAGAGAGAAGGGGGGGGCATAGTTGAGGGGAGGAGCATAGGGGCAGGTGGTGGCATACAGCCTAGGGGAGGAGCCACAGAGGGGGAGTGTGAATGGGTGGAGTATGGAAAGAAGGTTGGGCATAGTTAGGGGGTGGAGCCTAGGGTGGTGGCATACAGCCTAGGAGGGACCAAGGGGAGGGGCATGTGTAGAGAGGGGTGGGGCCACAGAGGAAAGGGAGAAGTAGGCAGAGTCTGGGGCAATAGGTCAGGGGGCGGAGCATAGGGGAGTGAGCCCAACAAGGAAAGAGTGCCCCTCCCCCTTCAGCAAACAGAGGGGGGTGACCTGATAGGAGGGGCACTACCATAGTAGACCCCAACATTTTATGACCGCTCCCTCCCCCTTCCCAACTACAGAGTGGGGGGGACAAATTTTGGGGAGCAGTATAAAAAAGGGGTGTTGGGGTGCATTACAAAATAGGGTGCTGGAAGGCACAGAATGATGTGGTTTGGCTTTGGGTGCGCTACCCATCGTTTTTTTTTGCCCCCCCCCCTTTTCCAGGGAGAGGGGGCGTACCCCAAAAGTATAGGGGCAACAGAGGGAACTTAGGGGAACAGGCTTAGGGCACTTTTTTATTACCGACCACAAGGGGGGCACCACACAGACATACTGTAGTTATGGTATTGAAAGAGGTGACAGCAAGGAGCACGTGGTAAGACACGGTGAGGGGGGAACAAGGCACCCCAAGTTTTTATTACCCCCCCCACCCTCGCAGGATCTGTTATGAGGTCTCTTGGGGTAGTTGTATTGAAAACAGATGCTTAAGACACTGAAGGGAAGGGACATGTAGACAAGTGTCCCCCCCATTGTGTGGGTACTTTCTTGTGCGATACCCTCTTCTTCATTCACTCACCACAAAGGAGCAGCCACAAAATGACAATTGCTGTGATGGTAGTACTGAAAGGGGCTTTATAAGGTAGAGAACCAGAAGGAAGGCGAGCTTCAAGTGGCACTTGGAGGATTGGCCATCTGAGCACAGGTGGGCTACTAAGAAAGAAGGGGAAAAGTGGGTGAACAGGAAGCAGAGATGCCCGCTATGACAGCTGAGAGCATTCAAATTTGGTGAATAAGGCGGGTGGTTTGGGGAAGTAGATGAATGAGTCAGGGAGACGGCGCATGCGGCAATTGGTTGGATGTGGCATAGAGAATAATCATGGCATGCAAACTAGGCAGTAGTCCCTGAATTGGCAGCGTCTGCAGAGACTTTGGGGTGCTCGACAAGTGATTTGTCCTCCTTGGATTGGGTATATAATCCACAGAGGGAAGGTCACAGCTTATAGTGAGGCAGATCGTGTATATCATATTTAAAGAAGGGTAGTTTGAGTGTGCGGAGAGGAGCTGCACGGAGTGGTAAGTGGATGGGGTGCTAAGCAATGTGCATCCAGCTGGTCACTGGAGGCTGGGCAGTGGCAAAGCACCTGGGTTACTGGGAGAATTACAAAAGGAGGGCCAAAAGGAAGGGTGTTTATGGTCATTCAGATACTAGGACGGAACACTTGAGTGGCAATGAGATGGGGGTATTGAAAAGTCACAAATGGTGTCCCAGGGGTAGAGGTATGGGGATCAGATATTCCTGCTAGGGTGTAATGTGCCACCCTGCCCCTTTTTTTGTGCAGCCTGGTTCCCTCTCTAGTTTCTCTCCATTGTCCTTCTATCCTGCAGATGATTAGAGCAAGCTTCCTAATGTTTTTCATGGCCTCATATCCCCAATTACGTGCCTGACATGCCTGGCCTAAGGATATTCCCAAAGAGTATGCTACTTATATTCTGGGAAGAGCCTCACTAGTTCTGCCTATTTATGCAGCAACAAGGCAAATCTTACAACCTGCAAAGTTGGAAGCTTTGAGATGAAGTAAAGGTTTTTATTTTGGGGGAAATGCTCTTCTATGCTTCTTCTCTCATGTGAAGGCCATGGGCTCCTGTTCTTCTCTCACGTGTCCTTTCAAAGAGACAGATGACACACTCGCCCAATCACTCAGCAAACATCTATGCTTTAACTCTGTCATCTTGCCGTTTTCCCTCCAAGTGCTTTCCCTTCCCCACAAATGCAGGATAATCTTTCCTCATTACTCATTCACTCGCTTATTGTAGTCCCCCGCTCCACAGGCCCAGCAAAGACCACCAAAGACAAGCGGTACTTCAGCAAACAGATTTAACACTTCTCTCTTCTATTATGGTCATACTGCTGCCCTCTAGTAACACTACATGGCAACTGCAGCATGATGATGTGATTTTGAAGGGGGCTGTCCTATGCAAATAATGTCCTCCCATGCTTACTTTGGCCTGAGACATTCACAGGCTTCCATCATGATATGGCCTCCAACATATGGCTTTCAGCAGAATTTTAAGCTTGACAACTTGTCTTACGCTAAAGCTTTTGCCGCTCATGGGAGAGCACCCTCATTTAGCAGGGTGCCAAATTGTCTGCAGTCTTCCTCTAAACAGAACATGGGCGTTCGTGGGCGTTCGGGGGCCTTGCTTGCTAGCTAAAGACTGAGCGCTGGGTTGTTTAAAGACCCAGGGCCAGGCAAGGCCAGCTGCTGCAACAGGCATGATGCAGGCCCAATGAAGCACACGCCGGACTTTACCCTTTTCTGCCTCTTGAAAACTTCAACATGTCTGTCTTCTGATTGCACCTAATAAAGGGAGTTTGACCAGCTCCAAACTTTACCCATCATTTCGTGAGTGAGAGCTAACACTAGGCCAATATGCCTAGCCAGCAGCACAGGCACTATCCCCCTGATTACACAGCTCTGTTCACACCAAAATGAAAAATCCCCACCACTCAACCTATTTTACTATTTGTGGGAGGCTTACTTCTGCTCAGTTATGCCCCCTAGGCCACATTCGCGCTACAAAATGCCAAATTCAAAGACACAAAATCAATAGATTGATAACTGAAGGTAATGCTTTACCCATATTTCACCTACTAATGAAAAAGGGGGCTGCATGGGAGTCAGGAGAGAAAATATTTATAATTTTCAGGCACTCGTGCAAAAAAGAGTGTCTGAAATTGCTCTTGGTTTTTATAAAATCGAAATATTAGTTAATGGAAAAAAAAAAGAAAATGCTATTTTTACCACCCATGGCGGGATTTGAACTCTCGGCCAGGGGAGCTTTCAGCATCAGAGGCAGGTGACATTACCACTGAGCTACTGCTCCTTACTGGTAAGCAGGGATTCAGGAGCATCTATAAGCTACATACAGGCCCCCTAGTCTACATGACACACCATAGCCATGATATAGGGACTATTGGAAAGAATACAAACATGGAAGCCCGTGTGGTCCAGTGGGTAAGTTCCTGCCTTCCACCCAGGCGACCAGGGTTCAAATCCCGGGTTCGGCACCAGATGACTGATGGCGGTGAAGCAGAGGTAAGTCGGTAAGTAAAATGTGCGTATGTGTGGAGGTGTGCCTGGCTGGTGATTGGTGGATGGAGAGAGTGGTTGGTGTGAGAAGCCTGAATGGTGGATAACAGAGTGGTTGGTGTGTCAGGGCAGAAAGAGTGAGGTTAGGCCCAGGCCGAGTGGGAGTAGAGTCGAGGGGAGGAGCCACAGAGGGGGAGTGTGAATGGGTGGAGGAAGGAGGAAAGCAGAGAGAAGGGGGGGCAGAGTTGGGGGAGGAGCCTCGGGATAGGTGGTGGCATACAGCCTAGGGGAGGAGCCACAGAGGGGGAGTGTGAATGGGTGGAGTAAGAAAGGAAAGCAGAGAGAAGGGGGGGCATAGTTGAGGGGAGGAGCATAGGGGCAGGTGGTGGCATACAGCCTAGGGGAGGAGCCACAGAGGGGGAGTGTGAATGGGTGGAGTATGGAAAGAAGGTTGGGCATAGTTAGGGGGTGGAGCCTAGGGTGGTGGCATACAGCCTAGGAGGGACCAAGGGGAGGGGCATGTGTAGAGAGGGGTGGGGCCACAGAGGAAAGGGAGAAGTAGGCAGAGTCTGGGGCAATAGGTCAGGGGGCGGAGCATAGGGGAGTGAGCCCAACAAGGAAAGAGTGCCCCTCCCCCTTCAGCAAACAGAGGGGGGTGACCTGATAGGAGGGGCACTACCATAGTAGACCCCAACATTTTATGACCGCTCCCTCCCCCTCCCCAACTACAGAGTGGGGGGGACAAATTTTGGGGAGCAGTATAAAAAAGGGGTGTTGGGGTGCATTACAAAATAGGGTGCTGGAAGGCACAGAATGATGTGGTTTGGCTTTGGGTGCGCTACCCATCGTTTTTTTTTGCCCCCCCCCCCTTTTCCAGGGAGAGGGGGCGTACCCCAAAAGTATAGGGGCAACAGAGGGAACTTAGGGGAACAGGCTTAGGGCACTTTTTTATTACCGACCACAAGGGGGGCACCACACAGACATACTGTAGTTATGGTATTGAAAGAGGTGACAGCAAGGAGCACGTGGTAAGACACGGTGAGGGGGGAACAAGGCACCCCAAGTTTTTATTACCCCCCCCACCCTCGCAGGATCTGTTATGAGGTCTCTTGGGGTAGTTGTATTGAAAACAGATGCTTAAGACACTGAAGGGAAGGGACATGTAGACAAGTGTCCCCCCCATTGTGTGGGTACTTTCTTGTGCGATACCCTCTTCTTCATTCACTCACCACAAAGGAGCAGCCACAAAATGACAATTGCTGTGATGGTAGTACTGAAAGGGGCTTTATAAGGTAGAGAACCAGAAGGAAGGCGAGCTTCAAGTGGCACTTGGAGGATTGGCCATCTGAGCACAGGTGGGCTACTAAGAAAGAAGGGGAAAAGTGGGTGAACAGGAAGCAGAGATGCCCGCTATGACAGCTGAGAGCATTCAAATTTGGTGAATAAGGCGGGTGGTTTGGGGAAGTAGATGAATGAGTCAGGGAGACGGCGCATGCGGCAATTGGTTGGATGTGGCATAGAGAATAATCATGGCATGCAAACTAGGCAGTAGTCCCTGAATTGGCAGCGTCTGCAGAGACTTTGGGGTGCTCGACAAGTGATTTGTCCTACTTGGATTGGGTATATAATCCACAGAGGGAAGGTCACAGCTAATAGTGAGGCAGATCGTGTATATCATATTTAAAGAAGGGTAGTTTGAGTGTGCGGAGAGGGGCTGCACGGAGTGGTAAGTGGATGGGGTGCTGAGCAATGTGCATCCAACTGGTCACTGGAGGCTGGGCAGTGGCAAAGCACCTGGGTTACTGGGAGAATTACAAAAGGAGGGCGAAAAGGAAGGGTGTTTATGGTCATTCAGATACTAGGACGGAACACTTGAGTGGCAATGAGATGGGGGTATTGAAAAGTCACAAATGGTGTCCCAGGGGTAGAGGTATGGGGATCAGATATTCCTGCTAGGGTGTAATGTGCCACCCTGCCCCTTTTTTTGTGCAGCCTGGTTCCCTCTCTAGTTTCTCTCCATTGTCCTTCTATCCTGCAGATGATTAGAGCAAGCTTCCTAATGTTTTTCTTGGCCTCATATCCCCAATTACGTGCCTGACATGCCTGGCCTAAGGATATTCCCAAAGAGTATGCTACTTATATTCTGGGAAGAGCCTCACTAGTTCTGCCTATTTATGCAGCAACAAGGCAAATCTTACAACCTGCAAAGTTGGAAGCTTTGAGATGAAGTAAAGGTTTTTATTTTGGGGGAAATGCTCTTCTATGCTTCTTCTCTCATGTGAAGGCCATGGGCTCCTGTTCTTCTCTCACGTGTCCTTTCAAAGAGACAGATGACACACTCGCCCAATCACTCAGCAAACATCTATGCTTTAACTCTGTCATCTTGCCGTTTTCCCTCCAAGTGCTTTCCCTTCCCCACAAATGCAGGATAATCTTTCCTCATTACTCATTCACTCGCTTATTGTAGTCCCCCGCTCCACAGGCCCAGCAAAGACCACCAAAGACAAGCGGTACTTCAGCAAACAGATTTAACACTTCTCTCTTCTATTATGGTCATACTGCTGCCCTCTAGTAACACTACATGGCAACTGCAGCATGATGATGTGATTTTGAAGGGGGCTGTCCTATGCAAATAATGTCCTCCCATGCTTACTTTGGCCTGAGACATTCACAGGCTTCCATCATGATATGGCCTCCAACATATGGCTTTCAGCAGAATTTTAAGCTTGACAACTTGTCTTACGCTAAAGCTTTTGCCGCTCATGGGAGAGCACCCTCATTTAGCAGGGTGCCAAATTGTCTGCAGTCTTCCTCTAAACAGAACATGGGCGTTCGTGGGCGTTCGGGGGCCTTGCTTGCTAGCTAAAGACTGAGCGCTGGGTTGTTTAAAGACTCAGGGCCAGGCAAGGCCAGCTGCTGCAACAGGCATGATGCAGGCCCAGTGAAGCACACGCCGGACTTTACCCTTTTCTGCCTCTTGAAAACTTCAACATGTCTGTCTTCTGATTGCACCTAATAAAGGGAGTTTGACCAGCTCCAAACTTTACCCATCATTTCGTGAGTGAGAGCTAACACTAGGCCAATATGCCTAGCCAGCAGCACAGGCACTATCCCCCTGATTACACAGCTCTGTTCACACCAAAATGAAAAATCCCCACCACTCAACCTATTTTACTATTTGTGGGAGGCTTACTTCTGCTCAGTTATGCCCCCTAGGCCACATTCGCGCTACAAAATGCCAAATTCAAAGACACAAAATCAATAGATTGATAACTGAAGGTAATGCTTTACCCATATTTCACCTACTAATGAAAAAGGGGGCTGCATGGGAGTCAGGAGAGAAAATATTTATAATTTTCAGGCACTCGTGCAAAAAAGAGTGTCTGAAATTGCTCTTGGTTTTTATAAAATCGAAATATTAGTTAATGGAAAAAAAAAAAGAAAATGCTATTTTTACCACCCATGGCGGGATTTGAACTCTCGGCCAGGGGAGCTTTCAGCATCAGAGGCAGGTGACATTACCACTGAGCTACTGCTCCTTACTGGTAAGCAGGGATTCAGGAGCATCTATAAGCTACATACAGGCCCCCTAGTCCACATGACACACCATAGCCATGATATAGGGACTATTGGAAAGAATACAAACATGGAAGCCCGTGTGGTCCAGTGGGTAAGTTCCTGCCTTCCACCCAGGCGACCAGGGTTCAAATCCCGGGTTCGGCACCAGATGACTGATGGCGGTGAAGCAGAGGTAAGTCGGTAAGTAAAATGTGTGGAGGTGTGCCTGGCTGGTGATTGGTGGATGGAGAGAGTGGTTGGTGTGTGAAGAGAGAAGCCTGAATGGTGGATAACAGAGTGGTTGGTGTGTCAGGGCAGAAAGAGTGAGGTTAGGCCCAGGCCGAGTGGGAGTAGAGGCGAGGGGAGGAGCCACAGAGGGGGAGTGTGAATGGGTGGAGGAAGGAGGAAAGCAGAGAGAAGGGGGGGCAGAGTTGGGGGAGGAGCCTCGGGATAGGTGGTGGCATACAGCCTAGGGGAGGAGCCACAGAGGGGGAGTGTGAATGGGTGGAGTAAGAAAGGAAAGCAGAGAGAAGGGGGGGCATAGTTGAGGGGAGGAGCATAGGGGCAGGTGGTGGCATACAGCCTAGGGGAGGAGCCACAGAGGGGGAGTGTGAATGGGTGGAGTATGGAAAGAAGGTTGGGCATAGTTAGGGGGTGGAGCCTAGGGTGGTGGCATACAGCCTAGGAGGGACCAAGGGGAGGGGCATGTGTAGAGAGGGGTGGGGCCACAGAGGAAAGGGAGAAGTAGGCAGAGTCTGGGGCAATAGGTCAGGGGGCGGAGCATAGGGGAGTGAGCCCAACAAGGAAAGAGTGCCCCTCCCCCTTCAGCAAACAGAGGGGGGTGACCTGATAGGAGGGGCACTACCATAGTAGACCCCAACATTTTATGACCGCTCCCTCCCCCTTCCCAACTACAGAGTGGGGGGGACAAATTTTGGGGAGCAGTATAAAAAAGGGGTGTTGGGGTGCATTACAAAATAGGGTGCTGGAAGGCACAGAATGATGTGGTTTGGCTTTGGGTGCGCTACCCATCGTTTTTTTTTGCCCCCCCCCCTTTTCCAGGGAGAGGGGGCGTACCCCAAAAGTATAGGGGCAACAGAGGGAACTTAGGGGAACAGGCTTAGGGCACTTTTTTATTACCGACCACAAGGGGGGCACCACACAGACATACTGTAGTTATGGTATTGAAAGAGGTGACAGCAAGGAGCACGTGGTAAGACACGGTGAGGGGGGAACAAGGCACCCCAAGTTTTTATTACCCCCCCCACCCTCGCAGGATCTGTTATGAGGTCTCTTGGGGTAGTTGTATTGAAAACAGATGCTTAAGACACTGAAGGGAAGGGACATGTAGACAAGTGTCCCCCCCATTGTGTGGGTACTTTCTTGTGCGATACCCTCTTCTTCATTCACTCACCACAAAGGAGCAGCCACAAAATGACAATTGCTGTGATGGTAGTACTGAAAGGGGCTTTATAAGGTAGAGAACCAGAAGGAAGGCGAGCTTCAAGTGGCACTTGGAGGATTGGCCATCTGAGCACAGGTGGGCTACTAAGAAAGAAGGGGAAAAGTGGGTGAACAGGAAGCAGAGATGCCCGCTATGACAGCTGAGAGCATTCAAATTTGGTGAATAAGGCGGGTGGTTTGGGGAAGTAGATGAATGAGTCAGGGAGACGGCGCATGCGGCAATTGGTTGGATGTGGCATAGAGAATAATCATGGCATGCAAACTAGGCAGTAGTCCCTGAATTGGCAGCGTCTGCAGAGACTTTGGGGTGCTCGACAAGTGATTTGTCCTCCTTGGATTGGGTATATAATCCACAGAGGGAAGGTCACAGCTTATAGTGAGGCAGATCGTGTATATCATATTTAAAGAAGGGTAGTTTGAGTGTGCGGAGAGGAGCTGCACGGAGTGGTAAGTGGATGGGGTGCTAAGCAATGTGCATCCAGCTGGTCACTGGAGGCTGGGCAGTGGCAAAGCACCTGGGTTACTGGGAGAATTACAAAAGGAGGGCCAAAAGGAAGGGTGTTTATGGTCATTCAGATACTAGGACGGAACACTTGAGTGGCAATGAGATGGGGGTATTGAAAAGTCACAAATGGTGTCCCAGGGGTAGAGGTATGGGGATCAGATATTCCTGCTAGGGTGTAATGTGCCACCCTGCCCCTTTTTTGTGCAGCCTGGTTCCCTCTCTAGTTTCTCTCCATTGTCCTTCTATCCTGCAGATGATTAGAGCAAGCTTCCTAATGTTTTTCATGGCCTCATATCCCCAATTACGTGCCTGACATGCCTGGCCTAAGGATATTCCCAAAGAGTATGCTACTTATATTCTGGGAAGAGCCTCACTAGTTCTGCCTATTTATGCAGCAACAAGGCAAATCTTACAACCTGCAAAGTTGGAAGCTTTGAGATGAAGTAAAGGTTTTTATTTTGGGGGAAATGCTCTTCTATGCTTCTTCTCTCATGTGAAGGCCATGGGCTCCTGTTCTTCTCTCACGTGTCCTTTCAAAGAGACAGATGACACACTCGCCCAATCACTCAGCAAACATCTATGCTTTAACTCTGTCATCTTGCCGTTTTCCCTCCAAGTGCTTTCCCTTCCCCACAAATGCAGGATAATCTTTCCTCATTACTCATTCACTCGCTTATTGTAGTCCCCCGCTCCACAGGCCCAGCAAAGACCACCAAAGACAAGCGGTACTTCAGCAAACAGATTTAACACTTCTCTCTTCTATTATGGTCATACTGCTGCCCTCTAGTAACACTACATGGCAACTGCAGCATGATGATGTGATTTTGAAGGGGGCTGTCCTATGCAAATAATGTCCTCCCATGCTTACTTTGGCCTGAGACATTCACAGGCTTCCATCATGATATGGCCTCCAACATATGGCTTTCAGCAGAATTTTAAGCTTGACAACTTGTCTTACGCTAAAGCTTTTGCCGCTCATGGGAGAGCACCCTCATTTAGCAGGGTGCCAAATTGTCTGCAGTCTTCCTCTAAACAGAACATGGGCGTTCGTGGGCGTTCGGGGGCCTTGCTTGCTAGCTAAAGACTGAGCGCTGGGTTGTTTAAAGACTCAGGGCCAGGCAAGGCCAGCTGCTGCAACAGGCATGATGCAGGCCCAGTGAAGCACACGCCGGACTTTACCCTTTTCTGCCTCTTGAAAACTTCAACATGTCTGTCTTCTGATTGCACCTAATAAAGGGAGTTTGACCAGCTCCAAACTTTACCCATCATTTTGTGAGTGAGAGCTAACACTAGGGCAATATGCCTAGCCAGCAGCACAGGCACTATCCCCCTGATTACACAGCTCTGTTCACACCAAAATGAAAAATCCCCACCACTCAACCTATTTTACTATTTGTGGGAGGCTTACTTCTGCTCAGTTATGCCCCCTAGGCCACATTCGCGCTACAAAATGCCAAATTCAAAGACACAAAATCAATAGATTGATAACTGAAGGTAATGCTTTACCCATATTTCACCTACTAATGAAAAAGGGGGCTGCATGGGAGTCAGGAGAGAAAATATTTATAATTTTCAGGCACTCGTGCAAAAAAGAGTGTCTGAAATTGCTCTTGGTTTTTATAAAATCGAAATATTAGTTAATGGAAAAAAAAAAGAAAATGCTATTTTTACCACCCATGGCGGGATTTGAACTCTCGGCCAGGGGAGCTTTCAGCATCAGAGGCAGGTGACATTACCACTGAGCTACTGCTCCTTACTGGTAAGCAGGGATTCAGGAGCATCTATAAGCTACATACAGGCCCCCTAGTCTACATGACACACCATAGCCATGATATAGGGACTATTGGAAAGAATACAAACATGGAAGCCCGTGTGGTCCAGTGGGTAAGTTCCTGCCTTCCACCCAGGCGACCAGGGTTCAAATCCCGGGTTCGGCACCAGATGACTGATGGCGGTGAAGCAGAGGTAAGTCGGTAAGTAAAATGTGCGTATGTGTGGAGGTGTGCCTGGCTGGTGATTGGTGGATGGAGAGAGTGGTTGGTGTGTGAAGAGAGAAGCCTGAATGGTGGATAACAGAGTGGTTGGTGTGTCAGGGCAGAAAGAGTGAGGTTAGGCCCAGGCCGAGTGGGAGTAGAGTCGAGGGGAGGAGCCACAGAGGGGGAGTGTGAATGGGTGGAGGAAGGAGGAAAGCAGAGAGAAGGGGGGGCAGAGTTGGGGGAGGAGCCTCGGGATAGGTGGTGGCATACAGCCTAGGGGAGGAGCCACAGAGGGGGAGTGTGAATGGGTGGAGTAAGAAAGGAAAGCAGAGAGAAGGGGGGGCATAGTTGAGGGGAGGAGCATAGGGGCAGGTGGTGGCATACAGCCTAGGGGAGGAGCCACAGAGGGGGAGTGTGAATGGGTGGAGTATGGAAAGAAGGTTGGGCATAGTTAGGGGGTGGAGCCTAGGGTGGTGGCATACAGCCTAGGAGGGACCAAGGGGAGGGGCATGTGTAGAGAGGGGTGGGGCCACAGAGGAAAGGGAGAAGTAGGCAGAGTCTGGGGCAATAGGTCAGGGGGCGGAGCATAGGGGAGTGAGCCCAACAAGGAAAGAGTGCCCCTCCCCCTTCAGCAAACAGAGGGGGGTGACCTGATAGGAGGGGCACTACCATAGTAGACCCCAACATTTTATGACCGCTCCCTCCCCCTCCCCAACTACAGAGTGGGGGGGACAAATTTTGGGGAGCAGTATAAAAAAGGGGTGTTGGGGTGCATTACAAAATAGGGTGCTGGAAGGCACAGAATGATGTGGTTTGGCTTTGGGTGCGCTACCCATCGTTTTTTTTTGCCCCCCCCCTTTTCCAGGGAGAGGGGGCGTACCCCAAAAGTATAGGGGCAACAGAGGGAACTTAGGGGAACAGGCTTAGGGCACTTTTTTATTACCGACCACAAGGGGGGCACCACACAGACATACTGTAGTTATGGTATTGAAAGAGGTGACAGCAAGGAGCACGTGGTAAGACACGGTGAGGGGGGAACAAGGCACCCCAAGTTTTTATTACCCCCCCCACCCTCGCAGGATCTGTTATGAGGTCTCTTGGGGTAGTTGTATTGAAAACAGATGCTTAAGACACTGAAGGGAAGGGACATGTAGACAAGTGTCCCCCCCATTGTGTGGGTACTTTCTTGTGCGATACCCTCTTCTTCATTCACTCACCACAAAGGAGCAGCCACAAAATGACAATTGCTGTGATGGTAGTACTGAAAGGGGCTTTATAAGGTAGAGAACCAGAAGGAAGGCGAGCTTCAAGTGGCACTTGGAGGATTGGCCATCTGAGCACAGGTGGGCTACTAAGAAAGAAGGGGAAAAGTGGGTGAACAGGAAGCAGAGATGCCCGCTATGACAGCTGAGAGCATTCAAATTTGGTGAATAAGGCGGGTGGTTTGGGGAAGTAGATGAATGAGTCAGGGAGACGGCGCATGCGGCAATTGGTTGGATGTGGCATAGAGAATAATCATGGCATGCAAACTAGGCAGTAGTCCCTGAATTGGCAGCGTCTGCAGAGACTTTGGGGTGCTCGACAAGTGATTTGTCCTACTTGGATTGGGTATATAATCCACAGAGGGAAGGTCACAGCTAATAGTGAGGCAGATCGTGTATATCATATTTAAAGAAGGGTAGTTTGAGTGTGCGGAGAGGGGCTGCACGGAGTGGTAAGTGGATGGGGTGCTGAGCAATGTGCATCCAACTGGTCACTGGAGGCTGGGCAGTGGCAAAGCACCTGGGTTACTGGGAGAATTACAAAAGGAGGGCGAAAAGGAAGGGTGTTTATGGTCATTCAGATACTAGGACGGAACACTTGAGTGGCAATGAGATGGGGGTATTGAAAAGTCACAAATGGTGTCCCAGGGGTAGAGGTATGGGGATCAGATATTCCTGCTAGGGTGTAATGTGCCACCCTGCCCCTTTTTTTGTGCAGCCTGGTTCCCTCTCTAGTTTCTCTCCATTGTCCTTCTATCCTGCAGATGATTAGAGCAAGCTTCCTAATGTTTTTCTTGGCCTCATATCCCCAATTACGTGCCTGACATGCCTGGCCTAAGGATATTCCCAAAGAGTATGCTACTTATATTCTGGGAAGAGCCTCACTAGTTCTGCCTATTTATGCAGCAACAAGGCAAATCTTACAACCTGCAAAGTTGGAAGCTTTGAGATGAAGTAAAGGTTTTTATTTTGGGGGAAATGCTCTTCTATGCTTCTTCTCTCATGTGAAGGCCATGGGCTCCTGTTCTTCTCTCACGTGTCCTTTCAAAGAGACAGATGACACACTCGCCCAATCACTCAGCAAACATCTATGCTTTAACTCTGTCATCTTGCCGTTTTCCCTCCAAGTGCTTTCCCTTCCCCACAAATGCAGGATAATCTTTCCTCATTACTCATTCACTCGCTTATTGTAGTCCCCCGCTCCACAGGCCCAGCAAAGACCACCAAAGACAAGCGGTACTTCAGCAAACAGATTTAACACTTCTCTCTTCTATTATGGTCATACTGCTGCCCTCTAGTAACACTACATGGCAACTGCAGCATGATGATGTGATTTTGAAGGGGGCTGTCCTATGCAAATAATGTCCTCCCATGCTTACTTTGGCCTGAGACATTCACAGGCTTCCATCATGATATGGCCTCCAACATATGGCTTTCAGCAGAATTTTAAGCTTGACAACTTGTCTTACGCTAAAGCTTTTGCCGCTCATGGGAGAGCACCCTCATTTAGCAGGGTGCCAAATTGTCTGCAGTCTTCCTCTAAACAGAACATGGGCGTTCGTGGGCGTTCGGGGGCCTTGCTTGCTAGCTAAAGACTGAGCGCTGGGTTGTTTAAAGACTCAGGGCCAGGCAAGGCCAGCTGCTGCAACAGGCATGATGCAGGCCCAGTGAAGCACACGCCGGACTTTACCCTTTTCTGCCTCTTGAAAACTTCAACATGTCTGTCTTCTGATTGCACCTAATAAAGGGAGTTTGACCAGCTCCAAACTTTACCCATCATTTCGTGAGTGAGAGCTAACACTAGGCCAATATGCCTAGCCAGCAGCACAGGCACTATCCCCCTGATTACACAGCTCTGTTCACACCAAAATGAAAAATCCCCACCACTCAACCTATTTTACTATTTGTGGGAGGCTTACTTCTGCTCAGTTATGCCCCCTAGGCCACATTCGGGCTACAAAATGCCAAATTCAAAGACACAAAATCAATAGATTGATAACTGAAGGTAATGCTTTACCCATATTTCACCTACTAATGAAAAAGGGGGCTGCATGGGAGTCAGGAGAGAAAATATTTATAATTTTCAGGCACTCGTGCAAAAAAGAGTGTCTGAAATTGCTCTTGGTTTTTATAAAATCGAAATATTAGTTAATGGAAAAAAAAAAAGAAAATGCTATTTTTACCACCCATGGCGGGATTTGAACTCTCGGCCAGGGGAGCTTTCAGCATCAGAGGCAGGTGACATTACCACTGAGCTACTGCTCCTTACTGGTAAGCAGGGATTCAGGAGCATCTATAAGCTACATACAGGCCCCCTAGTCTACATGACACACCATAGCCATGATATAGGGACTATTGGAAAGAATACAAACATGGAAGCCCGTGTGGTCCAGTGGGTAAGTTCCTGCCTTCCACCCAGGCGACCAGGGTTCAAATCCCGGGTTCGGCACCAGATGACTGATGGCGGTGAAGCAGAGGTAAGTCGGTAAGTAAAATGTGCGTATGTGTGGAGGTGTGCCTGGCTGGTGATTGGTGGATGGAGAGAGTGGTTGGTGTGTGAAGAGAGAAGCCTGAATGGTGGATAACAGAGTGGTTGGTGTGTCAGGGCAGAAAGAGTGAGGTTAGGCCCAGGCCGAGTGGGAGTAGAGTCGAGGGGAGGAGCCACAGAGGGGGAGTGTGAATGGGTGGAGGAAGGAGGAAAGCAGAGAGAAGGGGGGGCAGAGTTGGGGGAGGAGCCTCGGGATAGGTGGTGGCATACAGCCTAGGGGAGGAGCCACAGAGGGGGAGTGTGAATGGGTGGAGTAAGAAAGGAAAGCAGAGAGAAGGGGGGGCATAGTTGAGGGGAGGAGCATAGGGGCAGGTGGTGGCATACAGCCTAGGGGAGGAGCCACAGAGGGGGAGTGTGAATGGGTGGAGTATGGAAAGAAGGTTGGGCATAGTTAGGGGGTGGAGCCTAGGGTGGTGGCATACAGCCTAGGAGGGACCAAGGGGAGGGGCATGTGTAGAGAGGGGTGGGGCCACAGAGGAAAGGGAGAAGTAGGCAGAGTCTGGGGCAATAGGTCAGGGGGCGGAGCATAGGGGAGTGAGCCCAACAAGGAAAGAGTGCCCCTCCCCCTTCAGCAAACAGAGGGGGGTGACCTGATAGGAGGGGCACTACCATAGTAGACCCCAACATTTTATGACCGCTCCCTCCCCCTCCCCAACTACAGAGTGGGGGGGACAAATTTTGGGGAGCAGTATAAAAAAGGGGTGTTGGGGTGCATTACAAAATAGGGTGCTGGAAGGCACAGAATGATGTGGTTTGGCTTTGGGTGCGCTACCCATCGTTTTTTTTTGCCCCCCCCCCTTTTCCAGGGAGAGGGGGCGTACCCCAAAAGTATAGGGGCAACAGAGGGAACTTAGGGGAACAGGCTTAGGGCACTTTTTTATTACCGACCACAAGGGGGGCACCACACAGACATACTGTAGTTATGGTATTGAAAGAGGTGACAGCAAGGAGCACGTGGTAAGACACGGTGAGGGGGGAACAAGGCACCCCAAGTTTTTATTACCCCCCCCACCCTCGCAGGATCTGTTATGAGGTCTCTTGGGGTAGTTGTATTGAAAACAGATGCTTAAGACACTGAAGGGAAGGGACATGTAGACAAGTGTCCCCCCCATTGTGTGGGTACTTTCTTGTGCGATACCCTCTTCTTCATTCACTCACCACAAAGGAGCAGCCACAAAATGACAATTGCTGTGATGGTAGTACTGAAAGGGGCTTTATAAGGTAGAGAACCAGAAGGAAGGCGAGCTTCAAGTGGCACTTGGAGGATTGGCCATCTGAGCACAGGTGGGCTACTAAGAAAGAAGGGGAAAAGTGGGTGAACAGGAAGCAGAGATGCCCGCTATGACAGCTGAGAGCATTCAAATTTGGTGAATAAGGCGGGTGGTTTGGGGAAGTAGATGAATGAGTCAGGGAGACGGCGCATGCGGCAATTGGTTGGATGTGGCATAGAGAATAATCATGGCATGCAAACTAGGCAGTAGTCCCTGAATTGGCAGCGTCTGCAGAGACTTTGGGGTGCTCGACAAGTGATTTGTCCTACTTGGATTGGGTATATAATCCACAGAGGGAAGGTCACAGCTAATAGTGAGGCAGATCGTGTATATCATATTTAAAGAAGGGTAGTTTGAGTGTGCGGAGAGGGGCTGCACGGAGTGGTAAGTGGATGGGGTGCTGAGCAATGTGCATCCAACTGGTCACTGGAGGCTGGGCAGTGGCAAAGCACCTGGGTTACTGGGAGAATTACAAAAGGAGGGCGAAAAGGAAGGGTGTTTATGGTCATTCAGATACTAGGACGGAACACTTGAGTGGCAATGAGATGGGGGTATTGAAAAGTCACAAATGGTGTCCCAGGGGTAGAGGTATGGGGATCAGATATTCCTGCTAGGGTGTAATGTGCCACCCTGCCCCTTTTTTTGTGCAGCCTGGTTCCCTCTCTAGTTTCTCTCCATTGTCCTTCTATCCTGCAGATGATTAGAGCAAGCTTCCTAATGTTTTTCTTGGCCTCATATCCCCAATTACGTGCCTGACATGCCTGGCCTAAGGATATTCCCAAAGAGTATGCTACTTATATTCTGGGAAGAGCCTCACTAGTTCTGCCTATTTATGCAGCAACAAGGCAAATCTTACAACCTGCAAAGTTGGAAGCTTTGAGATGAAGTAAAGGTTTTTATTTTGGGGGAAATGCTCTTCTATGCTTCTTCTCTCATGTGAAGGCCATGGGCTCCTGTTCTTCTCTCACGTGTCCTTTCAAAGAGACAGATGACACACTCGCCCAATCACTCAGCAAACATCTATGCTTTAACTCTGTCATCTTGCCGTTTTCCCTCCAAGTGCTTTCCCTTCCCCACAAATGCAGGATAATCTTTCCTCATTACTCATTCACTCGCTTATTGTAGTCCCCCGCTCCACAGGCCCAGCAAAGACCACCAAAGACAAGCGGTACTTCAGCAAACAGATTTAACACTTCTCTCTTCTATTATGGTCATACTGCTGCCCTCTAGTAACACTACATGGCAACTGCAGCATGATGATGTGATTTTGAAGGGGGCTGTCCTATGCAAATAATGTCCTCCCATGCTTACTTTGGCCTGAGACATTCACAGGCTTCCATCATGATATGGCCTCCAACATATGGCTTTCAGCAGAATTTTAAGCTTGACAACTTGTCTTACGCTAAAGCTTTTGCCGCTCATGGGAGAGCACCCTCATTTAGCAGGGTGCCAAATTGTCTGCAGTCTTCCTCTAAACAGAACATGGGCGTTCGTGGGCGTTCGGGGGCCTTGCTTGCTAGCTAAAGACTGAGCGCTGCGTTGTTTAAAGACCCAGGGCCAGGCAAGGCCAGCTGCTGCAACAGGCATGATGCAGGCCCAATGAAGCACACGCCGGACTTTAGCCTTTTCTGCCTCTTGAAAACTTCAACATGTCTGTCTTCTGATTGCACCTAATAAAGGGAGTTTGACCAGCTCCAAACTTTACCCATCATTTCGTGAGTGAGAGCTAACACTAGGCCAATATGCCTAGCCAGCAGCACAGGCACTATCCCCCTGATTACACAGCTCTGTTCACACCAAAATGAAAAATCCCCACCACTCAACCTATTTTACTATTTGTGGGAGGCTTACTTCTGCTCAGTTATGCCCCCTAGGCCACATTCGCGCTACAAAATGCCAAATTCAAAGACACAAAATCAATAGATTGATAACTGAAGGTAATGCTTTACCCATATTTCACCTACTAATGAAAAAGGGGGCTGCATGGGAGTCAGGAGAGAAAATATTTATAATTTTCAGGCACTCGTGCAAAAAAGAGTGTCTGAAATTGCTCTTGGTTTTTATAAAATCGAAATATTAGTTAATGGAAAAAAAAAAGAAAATGCTATTTTTACCACCCATGGCGGGATTTGAACTCTCGGCCAGGGGAGCTTTCAGCATCAGAGGCAGGTGACATTACCACTGAGCTACTGCTCCTTACTGGTAAGCAGGGATTCAGGAGCATCTATAAGCTACATACAGGCCCCCTAGTCTACATGACACACCATAGCCATGATATAGGGACTATTGGAAAGAATACAAACATGGAAGCCCGTGTGGTCCAGTGGGTAAGTTCCTGCCTTCCACCCAGGCGACCAGGGTTCAAATCCCGGGTTCGGCACCAGATGACTGATGGCGGTGAAGCAGAGGTAAGTCGGTAAGTAAAATGTGCGTATGTGTGGAGGTGTGCCTGGCTGGTGATTGGTGGATGGAGAGAGTGGTTGGTGTGTGAAGAGAGAAGCCTGAATGGTGGATAACAGAGTGGTTGGTGTGTCAGGGCAGAAAGAGTGAGGTTAGGCCCAGGCCGAGTGGGAGTAGAGTCGAGGGGAGGAGCCACAGAGGGGGAGTGTGAATGGGTGGAGGAAGGAGGAAAGCAGAGAGAAGGGGGGGCAGAGTTGGGGGAGGAGCCTCGGGATAGGTGGTGGCATACAGCCTAGGGGAGGAGCCACAGAGGGGGAGTGTGAATGGGTGGAGTAAGAAAGGAAAGCAGAGAGAAGGGGGGGCATAGTTGAGGGGAGGAGCATAGGGGCAGGTGGTGGCATACAGCCTAGGGGAGGAGCCACAGAGGGGGAGTGTGAATGGGTGGAGTATGGAAAGAAGGTTGGGCATAGTTAGGGGGTGGAGCCTAGGGTGGTGGCATACAGCCTAGGAGGGACCAAGGGGAGGGGCATGTGTAGAGAGGGGTGGGGCCACAGAGGAAAGGGAGAAGTAGGCAGAGTCTGGGGCAATAGGTCAGGGGGCGGAGCATAGGGGAGTGAGCCCAACAAGGAAAGAGTGCCCCTCCCCCTTCAGCAAACAGAGGGGGGTGACCTGATAGGAGGGGCACTACCATAGTAGACCCCAACATTTTATGACCGCTCCCTCCCCCTCCCCAACTACAGAGTGGGGGGGACAAATTTTGGGGAGCAGTATAAAAAAGGGGTGTTGGGGTGCATTACAAAATAGGGTGCTGGAAGGCACAGAATGATGTGGTTTGGCTTTGGGTGCGCTACCCATCGTTTTTTTTTGCCCCCCCCCCTTTTCCAGGGAGAGGGGGCGTACCCCAAAAGTATAGGGGCAACAGAGGGAACTTAGGGGAACAGGCTTAGGGCACTTTTTTATTACCGACCACAAGGGGGGCACCACACAGACATACTGTAGTTATGGTATTGAAAGAGGTGACAGCAAGGAGCACGTGGTAAGACACGGTGAGGGGGGAACAAGGCACCCCAAGTTTTTATTACCCCCCCCACCCTCGCAGGATCTGTTATGAGGTCTCTTGGGGTAGTTGTATTGAAAACAGATGCTTAAGACACTGAAGGGAAGGGACATGTAGACAAGTCCCCCCCCCATTGTGTGGGTACTTTCTTGTGCGATACCCTCTTCTTCATTCACTCACCACAAAGGAGCAGCCACAAAATGACAATTGCTGTGATGGTAGTACTGAAAGGGGCTTTATAAGGTAGAGAACCAGAAGGAAGGCGAGCTTCAAGTGGCACTTGGAGGATTGGCCATCTGAGCACAGGTGGGCTACTAAGAAAGAAGGGGAAAAGTGGGTGAACAGGAAGCAGAGATGCCCGCTATGACAGCTGAGAGCATTCAAATTTGGTGAATAAGGCGGGTGGTTTGGGGAAGTAGATGAATGAGTCAGGGAGACGGCGCATGCGGCAATTGGTTGGATGTGGCATAGAGAATAATCATGGCATGCAAACTAGGCAGTAGTCCCTGAATTGGCAGCGTCTGCAGAGACTTTGGGGTGCTCGACAAGTGATTTGTCCTACTTGGATTGGGTATATAATCCACAGAGGGAAGGTCACAGCTAATAGTGAGGCAGATCGTGTATATCATATTTAAAGAAGGGTAGTTTGAGTGTGCGGAGAGGGGCTGCACGGAGTGGTAAGTGGATGGGGTGCTGAGCAATGTGCATCCAACTGGTCACTGGAGGCTGGGCAGTGGCAAAGCACCTGGGTTACTGGGAGAATTACAAAAGGAGGGCCAAAAGGAAGGGTGTTTATGGTCATTCAGATACTAGGACGGAACACTTGAGTGGCAATGAGATGGGGGTATTGAAAAGTCACAAATGGTGTCCCAGGGGTAGAGGTATGGGGATCAGATATTCCTGCTAGGGTGTAATGTGCCACCCTGCCCCTTTTTTTGTGCAGCCTGGTTCCCTCTCTAGTTTCTCTCCATTGTCCTTCTATCCTGCAGATGATTAGAGCAAGCTTCCTAATGTTTTTCTTGGCCTCATATCCCCAATTACGTGCCTGACATGCCTGGCCTAAGGATATTCCCAAAGAGTATGCTACTTATATTCTGGGAAGAGCCTCACTAGTTCTGCCTATTTATGCAGCAACAAGGCAAATCTTACAACCTGCAAAGTTGGAAGCTTTGAGATGAAGTAAAGGTTTTTATTTTGGGGGAAATGCTCTTCTATGCTTCTTCTCTCATGTGAAGGCCATGGGCTCCTGTTCTTCTCTCACGTGTCCTTTCAAAGAGACAGATGACACACTCGCCCAATCACTCAGCAAACATCTATGCTTTAACTCTGTCATCTTGCCGTTTTCCCTCCAAGTGCTTTCCCTTCCCCACAAATGCAGGATAATCTTTCCTCATTACTCATTCACTCGCTTATTGTAGTCCCCCGCTCCACAGGCCCAGCAAAGACCACCAAAGACAAGCGGTACTTCAGCAAACAGATTTAACACTTCTCTCTTCTATTATGGTCATACTGCTGCCCTCTAGTAACACTACATGGCAACTGCAGCATGATGATGTGATTTTGAAGGGGGCTGTCCTATGCAAATAATGTCCTCCCATGCTTACTTTGGCCTGAGACATTCACAGGCTTCCATCATGATATGGCCTCCAACATATGGCTTTCAGCAGAATTTTAAGCTTGACAACTTGTCTTACGCTAAAGCTTTTGCCGCTCATGGGAGAGCACCCTCATTTAGCAGGGTGCCAAATTGTCTGCAGTCTTCCTCTAAACAGAACATGGGCGTTCGTGGGCGTTCGGGGGCCTTGCTTGCTAGCTAAAGACTGAGCGCTGGGTTGTTTAAAGACTCAGGGCCAGGCAAGGCCAGCTGCTGCAACAGGCATGATGCAGGCCCAGTGAAGCACACGCCGGACTTTACCCTTTTCTGCCTCTTGAAAACTTCAACATGTCTGTCTTCTGATTGCACCTAATAAAGGGAGTTTGACCAGCTCCAAACTTTACCCATCATTTTGTGAGTGAGAGCTAACACTAGGGCAATATGCCTAGCCAGCAGCACAGGCACTATCCCCCTGATTACACAGCTCTGTTCACACCAAAATGAAAAATCCCCACCACTCAACCTATTTTACTATTTGTGGGAGGCTTACTTCTGCTCAGTTATGCCCCCTAGGCCACATTCGCGCTACAAAATGCCAAATTCAAAGACACAAAATCAATAGATTGATAACTGAAGGTAATGCTTTACCCATATTTCACCTACTAATGAAAAAGGGGGCTGCATGGGAGTCAGGAGAGAAAATATTTATAATTTTCAGGCACTCGTGCAAAAAAGAGTGTCTGAAATTGCTCTTGGTTTTTATAAAATCGAAATATTAGTTAATGGAAAAAAAAAAGAAAATGCTATTTTTACCACCCATGGCGGGATTTGAACTCTCGGCCAGGGGAGCTTTCAGCATCAGAGGCAGGTGACATTACCACTGAGCTACTGCTCCTTACTGGTAAGCAGGGATTCAGGAGCATCTATAAGCTACATACAGGCCCCCTAGTCTACATGACACACCATAGCCATGATATAGGGACTATTGGAAAGAATACAAACATGGAAGCCCGTGTGGTCCAGTGGGTAAGTTCCTGCCTTCCACCCAGGCGACCAGGGTTCAAATCCCGGGTTCGGCACCAGATGACTGATGGCGGTGAAGCAGAGGTAAGTCGGTAAGTAAAATGTGCGTATGTGTGGAGGTGTGCCTGGCTGGTGATTGGTGGATGGAGAGAGTGGTTGGTGTGTGAAGAGAGAAGCCTGAATGGTGGATAACAGAGTGGTTGGTGTGTCAGGGCAGAAAGAGTGAGGTTAGGCCCAGGCCGAGTGGGAGTAGAGTCGAGGGGAGGAGCCACAGAGGGGGAGTGTGAATGGGTGGAGGAAGGAGGAAAGCAGAGAGAAGGGGGGGCAGAGTTGGGGGAGGAGCCTCGGGATAGGTGGTGGCATACAGCCTAGGGGAGGAGCCACAGAGGGGGAGTGTGAATGGGTGGAGTAAGAAAGGAAAGCAGAGAGAAGGGGGGGCATAGTTGAGGGGAGGAGCATAGGGGCAGGTGGTGGCATACAGCCTAGGGGAGGAGCCACAGAGGGGGAGTGTGAATGGGTGGAGTATGGAAAGAAGGTTGGGCATAGTTAGGGGGTGGAGCCTAGGGTGGTGGCATACAGCCTAGGAGGGACCAAGGGGAGGGGCATGTGTAGAGAGGGGTGGGGCCACAGAGGAAAGGGAGAAGTAGGCAGAGTCTGGGGCAATAGGTCAGGGGGCGGAGCATAGGGGAGTGAGCCCAACAAGGAAAGAGTGCCCCTCCCCCTTCAGCAAACAGAGGGGGGTGACCTGATAGGAGGGGCACTACCATAGTAGACCCCAACATTTTATGACCGCTCCCTCCCCCTCCCCAACTACAGAGTGGGGGGGACAAATTTTGGGGAGCAGTATAAAAAAGGGGTGTTGGGGTGCATTACAAAATAGGGTGCTGGAAGGCACAGAATGATGTGGTTTGGCTTTGGGTGCGCTACCCATCGTTTTTTTTTGCCCCCCCCCCTTTTCCAGGGAGAGGGGGCGTACCCCAAAAGTATAGGGGCAACAGAGGGAACTTAGGGGAACAGGCTTAGGGCACTTTTTTATTACCGACCACAAGGGGGGCACCACACAGACATACTGTAGTTATGGTATTGAAAGAGGTGACAGCAAGGAGCACGTGGTAAGACACGGTGAGGGGGGAACAAGGCACCCCAAGTTTTTATTACCCCCCCCACCCTCGCAGGATCTGTTATGAGGTCTCTTGGGGTAGTTGTATTGAAAACAGATGCTTAAGACACTGAAGGGAAGGGACATGTAGACAAGTGTCCCCCCCATTGTGTGGGTACTTTCTTGTGCGATACCCTCTTCTTCATTCACTCACCACAAAGGAGCAGCCACAAAATGACAATTGCTGTGATGGTAGTACTGAAAGGGGCTTTATAAGGTAGAGAACCAGAAGGAAGGCGAGCTTCAAGTGGCACTTGGAGGATTGGCCATCTGAGCACAGGTGGGCTACTAAGAAAGAAGGGGAAAAGTGGGTGAACAGGAAGCAGAGATGCCCGCTATGACAGCTGAGAGCATTCAAATTTGGTGAATAAGGCGGGTGGTTTGGGGAAGTAGATGAATGAGTCAGGGAGACGGCGCATGCGGCAATTGGTTGGATGTGGCATAGAGAATAATCATGGCATGCAAACTAGGCAGTAGTCCCTGAATTGGCAGCGTCTGCAGAGACTTTGGGGTGCTCGACAAGTGATTTGTCCTCCTTGGATTGGGTATATAATCCACAGAGGGAAGGTCACAGCTTATAGTGAGGCAGATCGTGTATATCATATTTAAAGAAGGGTAGTTTGAGTGTGCGGAGAGGAGCTGCACGGAGTGGTAAGTGGATGGGGTGCTAAGCAATGTGCATCCAGCTGGTCACTGGAGGCTGGGCAGTGGCAAAGCACCTGGGTTACTGGGAGAATTACAAAAGGAGGGCCAAAAGGAAGGGTGTTTATGGTCATTCAGATACTAGGACGGAACACTTGAGTGGCAATGAGATGGGGGTATTGAAAAGTCACAAATGGTGTCCCAGGGGTAGAGGTATGGGGATCAGATATTCCTGCTAGGGTGTAATGTGCCACCCTGCCCCTTTTTTTGTGCAGCCTGGTTCCCTCTCTAGTTTCTCTCCATTGTCCTTCTATCCTGCAGATGATTAGAGCAAGCTTCCTAATGTTTTTCTTGGCCTCATATCCCCAATTACGTGCCTGACATGCCTGGCCTAAGGATATTCCCAAAGAGTATGCTACTTATATTCTGGGAAGAGCCTCACTAGTTCTGCCTATTTATGCAGCAACAAGGCAAATCTTACAACCTGCAAAGTTGGAAGCTTTGAGATGAAGTAAAGGTTTTTATTTTGGGGGAAATGCTCTTCTATGCTTCTTCTCTCATGTGAAGGCCATGGGCTCCTGTTCTTCTCTCACGTGTCCTTTCAAAGAGACAGATGACACACTCGCCCAATCACTCAGCAAACATCTATGCTTTAACTCTGTCATCTTGCCGTTTTCCCTCCAAGTGCTTTCCCTTCCCCACAAATGCAGGATAATCTTTCCTCATTACTCATTCACTCGCTTATTGTAGTCCCCCGCTCCACAGGCCCAGCAAAGACCACCAAAGACAAGCGGTACTTCAGCAAACAGATTTAACACTTCTCTCTTCTATTATGGTCATACTGCTGCCCTCTAGTAACACTACATGGCAACTGCAGCATGATGATGTGATTTTGAAGGGGGCTGTCCTATGCAAATAATGTCCTCCCATGCTTACTTTGGCCTGAGACATTCACAGGCTTCCATCATGATATGGCCTCCAACATATGGCTTTCAGCAGAATTTTAAGCTTGACAACTTGTCTTACGCTAAAGCTTTTGCCGCTCATGGGAGAGCACCCTCATTTAGCAGGGTGCCAAATTGTCTGCAGTCTTCCTCTAAACAGAACATGGGCGTTCGTGGGCGTTCGGGGGCCTTGCTTGCTAGCTAAAGACTGAGCGCTGGGTTGTTTAAAGACTCAGGGCCAGGCAAGGCCAGCTGCTGCAACAGGCATGATGCAGGCCCAGTGAAGCACACGCCGGACTTTACCCTTTTCTGCCTCTTGAAAACTTCAACATGTCTGTCTTCTGATTGCACCTAATAAAGGGAGTTTGACCAGCTCCAAACTTTACCCATCATTTCGTGAGTGAGAGCTAACACTAGGCCAATATGCCTAGCCAGCAGCACAGGCACTATCCCCCTGATTACACAGCTCTGTTCACACCAAAATGAAAAATCCCCACCACTCAACCTATTTTACTATTTGTGGGAGGCTTACTTCTGCTCAGTTATGCCCCCTAGGCCACATTCGCGCTACAAAATGCCAAATTCAAAGACACAAAATCAATAGATTGATAACTGAAGGTAATGCTTTACCCATATTTCACCTACTAATGAAAAAGGGGGCTGCATGGGAGTCAGGAGAGAAAATATTTATAATTTTCAGGCACTCGTGCAAAAAAGAGTGTCTGAAATTGCTCTTGGTTTTTATAAAATCGAAATATTAGTTAATGAAAAAAAAAAAAGAAAATGCTATTTTTACCACCCATGGCGGGATTTGAACTCTCGGCCAGGGGAGCTTTCAGCATCAGAGGCAGGTGACATTACCACTGAGCTACTGCTCCTTACTGGTAAGCAGGGATTCAGGAGCATCTATAAGCTACATACAGGCCCCCTAGTCCACATGACACACCATAGCCATGATATAGGGACTATTGGAAAGAATACAAACATGGAAGCCCGTGTGGTCCAGTGGGTAAGTTCCTGCCTTCCACCCAGGCGACCAGGGTTCAAATCCCGGGTTCGGCACCAGATGACTGATGGCGGTGAAGCAGAGGTAAGTCGGTAAGTAAAATGTGCGTATGTGTGGAGGTGTGCCTGGCTGGTGATTGGTGGATGGAGAGAGTGGTTGGTGTGTGAAGAGAGAAGCCTGAATGGTGGATAACAGAGTGGTTGGTGTGTCTGGGCAGAAAGAGTGAGGTTAGGCCCAGCCGAGTGGGAGTAGAGTCGAGGGGAGGAGCCACAGAGGGGGAGTGTGAGGAAGGAGGAAAGCAGAGAGAAGGGGGGGCAGAGTTGGGGGAGGAGCCTCGGGATAGGTGGTGGCATACAGCCTAGGGGAGGAGCCACAGAGGGGAAGTGTGAATGGGTGGAGTAAGAAAGGAAAGCAGAGAGAAGGGGGGGGGCATAGTTGAGGGGAGGAGCATAGGGGCAGGTGGTGGCATACAGCCTAGGGGAGGAGCCACAGAGGGGGAGTGTGAATTGGTGGAGTATGGAAAGAAGGGTGCGGGGGCATAGTTGGGGGGCGGAGCCTAGGGTGGTGGCATACAGCCTAGGAGGGACCAAGGGGAGGGGCATGTGTAGAGAGGGGTGGGGCCACAGAGGAAAGGGAGAAGTAGGCAGAGTCTGGGGCAATAGGTCAGGGGGCGGAGCATAGGGGAGTGAGCCCAACAAGGAAAGAGTGCCCCTCCCCCTTCAGCAAACAGAGGGGGGTGACCTGATAGGAGGGGCACTACCATAGTAGACCCCAACATTTTATGACCGCTCCCTCCCCCTCCCCAACTACAGAGTGGGGGGGACACATTTTGGGGAGCAGTATAAAAAAGGGGTGTTGGGGTGCATTACAAAATAGGGTGCTAGAAGGCACAGAATGATGTGGTTTGGCTTTGGGTGCGCTACCCATGGTTTTTTTTTGCCCCCCCCCCTTTTCCAGGGAGAGGGGGCGTACCCCAAAAGTATAGGGCAACAGAGGGAACTTAGGGGAACAGGCTTAGGGCACTTTTTTATTACCGACCACAAGGGGGGCACCACACAGACATACTGTAGTTATGGTATTGAAAGAGGTGACAGCAAGGAGCACGTGGTAAGACACGGTGAGGGGGGAACAAGGCACCCCAAGTTTTTATTACCCCCCCCCCACCCTCGCAGGATCTGTTATGAGGTCTCTTGGGGTAGTTGTATTGAAAACAGATGCTTAAGACACTGAAGGGAAGGGACATGTAGACAAGTCCCCCCCCCATTGTGTGGGTACTTTCTTGTGCGATACCCTCTTCTTCATTCACTCACCACAAAGGAGCAGCCACAAAATGACAATTGCTGTGATGGTAGTACTGAAAGGGGCTTTATAAGGTAGAGAACCAGAAGGAAGGCGAGCTTCAAGTGGCACTTGGAGGATTGGCCATCTGAGCACAGGTGGGCTACTAAGAAAGAAGGGGAAAAGTGGGTGAACAGGAAGCAGAGATGCCCGCTATGACAGCTGAGAGCATTCAAATTTGGTGAATAAGGCGGGTGGTTTGGGGAAGTAGATGAATGAGTCAGGGAGACGGCGCATGCGGCAATTGGTTGGATGTGGCATAGAGAATAATCATGGCATGCAAACTAGGCAGTAGTCCCTGAATTGGCAGCGTCTGCAGAGACTTTGGGGTGCTCGACAAGTGATTTGTCCTACTTGGATTGGGTATATAATCCACAGAGGGAAGGTCACAGCTAATAGTGAGGCAGATCGTGTATATCATATTTAAAGAAGGGTAGTTTGAGTGTGCGGAGAGGGGCTGCACGGAGTGGTAAGTGGATGGGGTGCTGAGCAATGTGCATCCAACTGGTCACTGGAGGCTGGGCAGTGGCAAAGCACCTGGGTTACTGGGAGAATTACAAAAGGAGGGCGAAAAGGAAGGGTGTTTATGGTCATTCAGATACTAGGACGGAACACTTGAGTGGCAATGAGATGGGGGTATTGAAAAGTCACAAATGGTGTCCCAGGGGTAGAGGTATGGGGATCAGATATTCCTGCTAGGGTGTAATGTGCCACCCTGCCCCTTTTTTTGTGCAGCCTGGTTCCCTCTCTAGTTTCTCTCCATTGTCCTTCTATCCTGCAGATGATTAGAGCAAGCTTCCTAATGTTTTTCTTGGCCTCATATCCCCAATTACGTGCCTGACATGCCTGGCCTAAGGATATTCCCAAAGAGTATGCTACTTATATTCTGGGAAGAGCCTCACTAGTTCTGCCTATTTATGCAGCAACAAGGCAAATCTTACAACCTGCAAAGTTGGAAGCTTTGAGATGAAGTAAAGGTTTTTATTTTGGGGGAAATGCTCTTCTATGCTTCTTCTCTCATGTGAAGGCCATGGGCTCCTGTTCTTCTCTCACGTGTCCTTTCAAAGAGACAGATGACACACTCGCCCAATCACTCAGCAAACATCTATGCTTTAACTCTGTCATCTTGCCGTTTTCCCTCCAAGTGCTTTCCCTTCCCCACAAATGCAGGATAATCTTTCCTCATTACTCATTCACTCGCTTATTGTAGTCCCCCGCTCCACAGGCCCAGCAAAGACCACCAAAGACAAGCGGTACTTCAGCAAACAGATTTAACACTTCTCTCTTCTATTATGGTCATACTGCTGCCCTCTAGTAACACTACATGGCAACTGCAGCATGATGATGTGATTTTGAAGGGGGCTGTCCTATGCAAATAATGTCCTCCCATGCTTACTTTGGCCTGAGACATTCACAGGCTTCCATCATGATATGGCCTCCAACATATGGCTTTCAGCAGAATTTTAAGCTTGACAACTTGTCTTACGCTAAAGCTTTTGCCGCTCATGGGAGAGCACCCTCATTTAGCAGGGTGCCAAATTGTCTGCAGTCTTCCTCTAAACAGAACATGGGCGTTCGTGGGCGTTCGGGGGCCTTGCTTGCTAGCTAAAGACTGAGCGCTGGGTTGTTTAAAGACTCAGGGCCAGGCAAGGCCAGCTGCTGCAACAGGCATGATGCAGGCCCAGTGAAGCACACGCCGGACTTTACCCTTTTCTGCCTCTTGAAAACTTCAACATGTCTGTCTTCTGATTGCACCTAATAAAGGGAGTTTGACCAGCTCCAAACTTTACCCATCATTTTGTGAGTGAGAGCTAACACTAGGGCAATATGCCTAGCCAGCAGCACAGGCACTATCCCCCTGATTACACAGCTCTGTTCACACCAAAATGAAAAATCCCCACCACTCAACCTATTTTACTATTTGTGGGAGGCTTACTTCTGCTCAGTTATGCCCCCTAGGCCACATTCGCGCTACAAAATGCCAAATTCAAAGACACAAAATCAATAGATTGATAACTGAAGGTAATGCTTTACCCATATTTCACCTACTAATGAAAAAGGGGGCTGCATGGGAGTCAGGAGAGAAAATATTTATAATTTTCAGGCACTCGTGCAAAAAAGAGTGTCTGAAATTGCTCTTGGTTTTTATAAAATCGAAATATTAGTTAATGGAAAAAAAAAAGAAAATGCTATTTTTACCACCCATGGCGGGATTTGAACTCTCGGCCAGGGGAGCTTTCAGCATCAGAGGCAGGTGACATTACCACTGAGCTACTGCTCCTTACTGGTAAGCAGGGATTCAGGAGCATCTATAAGCTACATACAGGCCCCCTAGTCTACATGACACACCATAGCCATGATATAGGGACTATTGGAAAGAATACAAACATGGAAGCCCGTGTGGTCCAGTGGGTAAGTTCCTGCCTTCCACCCAGGCGACCAGGGTTCAAATCCCGGGTTCGGCACCAGATGACTGATGGCGGTGAAGCAGAGGTAAGTCGGTAAGTAAAATGTGCGTATGTGTGGAGGTGTGCCTGGCTGGTGATTGGTGGATGGAGAGAGTGGTTGGTGTGTGAAGAGAGAAGCCTGAATGGTGGATAACAGAGTGGTTGGTGTGTCAGGGCAGAAAGAGTGAGGTTAGGCCCAGGCCGAGTGGGAGTAGAGTCGAGGGGAGGAGCCACAGAGGGGGAGTGTGAATGGGTGGAGGAAGGAGGAAAGCAGAGAGAAGGGGGGGCAGAGTTGGGGGAGGAGCCTCGGGATAGGTGGTGGCATACAGCCTAGGGGAGGAGCCACAGAGGGGGAGTGTGAATGGGTGGAGTAAGAAAGGAAAGCAGAGAGAAGGGGGGGCATAGTTGAGGGGAGGAGCATAGGGGCAGGTGGTGGCATACAGCCTAGGGGAGGAGCCACAGAGGGGGAGTGTGAATGGGTGGAGTATGGAAAGAAGGTTGGGCATAGTTAGGGGGTGGAGCCTAGGGTGGTGGCATACAGCCTAGGAGGGACCAAGGGGAGGGGCATGTGTAGAGAGGGGTGGGGCCACAGAGGAAAGGGAGAAGTAGGCAGAGTCTGGGGCAATAGGTCAGGGGGCGGAGCATAGGGGAGTGAGCCCAACAAGGAAAGAGTGCCCCTCCCCCTTCAGCAAACAGAGGGGGGTGACCTGATAGGAGGGGCACTACCATAGTAGACCCCAACATTTTATGACCGCTCCCTCCCCCTCCCCAACTACAGAGTGGGGGGGACAAATTTTGGGGAGCAGTATAAAAAAGGGGTGTTGGGGTGCATTACAAAATAGGGTGCTGGAAGGCACAGAATGATGTGGTTTGGCTTTGGGTGCGCTACCCATCGTTTTTTTTTGCCCCCCCCCCTTTTCCAGGGAGAGGGGGCGTACCCCAAAAGTATAGGGGCAACAGAGGGAACTTAGGGGAACAGGCTTAGGGCACTTTTTTATTACCGACCACAAGGGGGGCACCACACAGACATACTGTAGTTATGGTATTGAAAGAGGTGACAGCAAGGAGCACGTGGTAAGACACGGTGAGGGGGGAACAAGGCACCCCAAGTTTTTATTACCCCCCCCACCCTCGCAGGATCTGTTATGAGGTCTCTTGGGGTAGTTGTATTGAAAACAGATGCTTAAGACACTGAAGGGAAGGGACATGTAGACAAGTGTCCCCCCCATTGTGTGGGTACTTTCTTGTGCGATACCCTCTTCTTCATTCACTCACCACAAAGGAGCAGCCACAAAATGACAATTGCTGTGATGGTAGTACTGAAAGGGGCTTTATAAGGTAGAGAACCAGAAGGAAGGCGAGCTTCAAGTGGCACTTGGAGGATTGGCCATCTGAGCACAGGTGGGCTACTAAGAAAGAAGGGGAAAAGTGGGTGAACAGGAAGCAGAGATGCCCGCTATGACAGCTGAGAGCATTCAAATTTGGTGAATAAGGCGGGTGGTTTGGGGAAGTAGATGAATGAGTCAGGGAGACGGCGCATGCGGCAATTGGTTGGATGTGGCATAGAGAATAATCATGGCATGCAAACTAGGCAGTAGTCCCTGAATTGGCAGCGTCTGCAGAGACTTTGGGGTGCTCGACAAGTGATTTGTCCTCCTTGGATTGGGTATATAATCCACAGAGGGAAGGTCACAGCTTATAGTGAGGCAGATCGTGTATATCATATTTAAAGAAGGGTAGTTTGAGTGTGCGGAGAGGAGCTGCACGGAGTGGTAAGTGGATGGGGTGCTAAGCAATGTGCATCCAGCTGGTCACTGGAGGCTGGGCAGTGGCAAAGCACCTGGGTTACTGGGAGAATTACAAAAGGAGGGCCAAAAGGAAGGGTGTTTATGGTCATTCAGATACTAGGACGGAACACTTGAGTGGCAATGAGATGGGGGTATTGAAAAGTCACAAATGGTGTCCCAGGGGTAGAGGTATGGGGATCAGATATTCCTGCTAGGGTGTAATGTGCCACCCTGCCCCTTTTTTTGTGCAGCCTGGTTCCCTCTCTAGTTTCTCTCCATTGTCCTTCTATCCTGCAGATGATTAGAGCAAGCTTCCTAATGTTTTTCTTGGCCTCATATCCCCAATTACGTGCCTGACATGCCTGGCCTAAGGATATTCCCAAAGAGTATGCTACTTATATTCTGGGAAGAGCCTCACTAGTTCTGCCTATTTATGCAGCAACAAGGCAAATCTTACAACCTGCAAAGTTGGAAGCTTTGAGATGAAGTAAAGGTTTTTATTTTGGGGGAAATGCTCTTCTATGCTTCTTCTCTCATGTGAAGGCCATGGGCTCCTGTTCTTCTCTCACGTGTCCTTTCAAAGAGACAGATGACACACTCGCCCAATCACTCAGCAAACATCTATGCTTTAACTCTGTCATCTTGCCGTTTTCCCTCCAAGTGCTTTCCCTTCCCCACAAATGCAGGATAATCTTTCCTCATTACTCATTCACTCGCTTATTGTAGTCCCCCGCTCCACAGGCCCAGCAAAGACCACCAAAGACAAGCGGTACTTCAGCAAACAGATTTAACACTTCTCTCTTCTATTATGGTCATACTGCTGCCCTCTAGTAACACTACATGGCAACTGCAGCATGATGATGTGATTTTGAAGGGGGCTGTCCTATGCAAATAATGTCCTCCCATGCTTACTTTGGCCTGAGACATTCACAGGCTTCCATCATGATATGGCCTCCAACATATGGCTTTCAGCAGAATTTTAAGCTTGACAACTTGTCTTACGCTAAAGCTTTTGCCGCTCATGGGAGAGCACCCTCATTTAGCAGGGTGCCAAATTGTCTGCAGTCTTCCTCTAAACAGAACATGGGCGTTCGTGGGCGTTCGGGGGCCTTGCTTGCTAGCTAAAGACTGAGCGCTGGGTTGTTTAAAGACTCAGGGCCAGGCAAGGCCAGCTGCTGCAACAGGCATGATGCAGGCCCAGTGAAGCACACGCCGGACTTTACCCTTTTCTGCCTCTTGAAAACTTCAACATGTCTGTCTTCTGATTGCACCTAATAAAGGGAGTTTGACCAGCTCCAAACTTTACCCATCATTTCGTGAGTGAGAGCTAACACTAGGCCAATATGCCTAGCCAGCAGCACAGGCACTATCCCCCTGATTACACAGCTCTGTTCACACCAAAATGAAAAATCCCCACCACTCAACCTATTTTACTATTTGTGGGAGGCTTACTTCTGCTCAGTTATGCCCCCTAGGCCACATTCGCGCTACAAAATGCCAAATTCAAAGACACAAAATCAATAGATTGATAACTGAAGGTAATGCTTTACCCATATTTCACCTACTAATGAAAAAGGGGGCTGCATGGGAGTCAGGAGAGAAAATATTTATAATTTTCAGGCACTCGTGCAAAAAAGAGTGTCTGAAATTGCTCTTGGTTTTTATAAAATCGAAATATTAGTTAATGAAAAAAAAAAAAGAAAATGCTATTTTTACCACCCATGGCGGGATTTGAACTCTCGGCCAGGGGAGCTTTCAGCATCAGAGGCAGGTGACATTACCACTGAGCTACTGCTCCTTACTGGTAAGCAGGGATTCAGGAGCATCTATAAGCTACATACAGGCCCCCTAGTCCACATGACACACCATAGCCATGATATAGGGACTATTGGAAAGAATACAAACATGGAAGCCCGTGTGGTCCAGTGGGTAAGTTCCTGCCTTCCACCCAGGCGACCAGGGTTCAAATCCCGGGTTCGGCACCAGATGACTGATGGCGGTGAAGCAGAGGTAAGTCGGTAAGTAAAATGTGCGTATGTGTGGAGGTGTGCCTGGCTGGTGATTGGTGGATGGAGAGAGTGGTTGGTGTGTGAAGAGAGAAGCCTGAATGGTGGATAACAGAGTGGTTGGTGTGTCTGGGCAGAAAGAGTGAGGTTAGGCCCAGCCGAGTGGGAGTAGAGTCGAGGGGAGGAGCCACAGAGGGGGAGTGTGAGGAAGGAGGAAAGCAGAGAGAAGGGGGGGCAGAGTTGGGGGAGGAGCCTCGGGATAGGTGGTGGCATACAGCCTAGGGGAGGAGCCACAGAGGGGAAGTGTGAATGGGTGGAGTAAGAAAGGAAAGCAGAGAGAAGGGGGGGGGCATAGTTGAGGGGAGGAGCATAGGGGCAGGTGGTGGCATACAGCCTAGGGGAGGAGCCACAGAGGGGGAGTGTGAATTGGTGGAGTATGGAAAGAAGGGTGCGGGGGCATAGTTGGGGGGCGGAGCCTAGGGTGGTGGCATACAGCCTAGGAGGGACCAAGGGGAGGGGCATGTGTAGAGAGGGGTGGGGCCACAGAGGAAAGGGAGAAGTAGGCAGAGTCTGGGGCAATAGGTCAGGGGGCGGAGCATAGGGGAGTGAGCCCAACAAGGAAAGAGTGCCCCTCCCCCTTCAGCAAACAGAGGGGGGTGACCTGATAGGAGGGGCACTACCATAGTAGACCCCAACATTTTATGACCGCTCCCTCCCCCTCCCCAACTACAGAGTGGGGGGGACACATTTTGGGGAGCAGTATAAAAAAGGGGTGTTGGGGTGCATTACAAAATAGGGTGCTAGAAGGCACAGAATGATGTGGTTTGGCTTTGGGTGCGCTACCCATGGTTTTTTTTTGCCCCCCCCCCTTTTCCAGGGAGAGGGGGCGTACCCCAAAAGTATAGGGCAACAGAGGGAACTTAGGGGAACAGGCTTAGGGCACTTTTTTATTACCGACCACAAGGGGGGCACCACACAGACATACTGTAGTTATGGTATTGAAAGAGGTGACAGCAAGGAGCACGTGGTAAGACACGGTGAGGGGGGAACAAGGCACCCCAAGTTTTTATTACCCCCCCCCCACCCTCGCAGGATCTGTTATGAGGTCTCTTGGGGTAGTTGTATTGAAAACAGATGCTTAAGACACTGAAGGGAAGGGACATGTAGACAAGTGTCCCCCCCATTGTGTGGGTACTTTCTTGTGCGATACCCTCTTCTTCATTCACTCACCACAAAGGAGCAGCCACAAAATGACAATTGCTGTGATGGTAGTACTGAAAGGGGCTTTATAAGGTAGAGAACCAGAAGGAAGGCGAGCTTCAAGTGGCACTTGGAGGATTGGCCATCTGAGCACAGGTGGGCTACTAAGAAAGAAGGGGAAAAGTGGGTGAACAGGAAGCAGAGATGCCCGCTATGACAGCTGAGAGCATTCAAATTTGGTGAATAAGGCGGGTGGTTTGGGGAAGTAGATGAATGAGTCAGGGAGACGGCGCATGCGGCAATTGGTTGGATGTGGCATAGAGAATAATCATGGCATGCAAACTAGGCAGTAGTCCCTGAATTGGCAGCGTCTGCAGAGACTTTGGGGTGCTCGACAAGTGATTTGTCCTCCTTGGATTGGGTTTATAATCCACAGAGGGAAGGTCACAGCTTATAGTGAGGCAGATCGTGTATATCATATTTAAAGAAGGGTAGTTTGAGTGTGCGGAGAGGAGCTGCACGGAGTGGTAAGTGGATGGGGTGCTAAGCAATGTGCATCCAGCTGGTCACTGGAGGCTGGGCAGTGGCAAAGCACCTGGGTTACTGGGAGAATTACAAAAGGAGGGCCAAAAGGAAGGGTGTTTATGGTCATTCAGATACTAGGACGGAACACTTGAGTGGCAATGAGATGGGGGTATTGAAAAGTCACAAATGGTGTCCCAGGGGTAGAGGTATGGGGATCAGATATTCCTGCTAGGGTGTAATGTGCCACCCTGCCCCTTTTTTTGTGCAGCCTGGTTCCCTCTCTAGTTTCTCTCCATTGTCCTTCTATCCTGCAGATGATTAGAGCAAGCTTCCTAATGTTTTTCATGGCCTCATATCCCCAATTACGTGCCTGACATGCCTGGCCTAAGGATATTCCCAAAGAGTATGCTACTTATATTCTGGGAAGAGCCTCACTAGTTCTGCCTATTTATGCAGCAACAAGGCAAATCTTACAACCTGCAAAGTTGGAAGCTTTGAGATGAAGTAAAGGTTTTTATTTTGGGGGAAATGCTCTTCTATGCTTCTTCTCTCATGTGAAGGCCATGGGCTCCTGTTCTTCTCTCACGTGTCCTTTCAAAGAGACAGATGACACACTCGCCCAATCACTCAGCAAACATCTATGCTTTAACTCTGTCATCTTGCCGTTTTCCCTCCAAGTGCTTTCCCTTCCCCACAAATGCAGGATAATCTTTCCTCATTACTCATTCACTCGCTTATTGTAGTCCCCCGCTCCACAGGCCCAGCAAAGACCACCAAAGACAAGCGGTACTTCAGCAAACAGATTTAACACTTCTCTCTTCTATTATGGTCATACTGCTGCCCTCTAGTAACACTACATGGCAACTGCAGCATGATGATGTGATTTTGAAGGGGGCTGTCCTATGCAAATAATGTCCTCCCATGCTTACTTTGGCCTGAGACATTCACAGGCTTCCATCATGATATGGCCTCCAACATATGGCTTTCAGCAGAATTTTAAGCTTGACAACTTGTCTTACGCTAAAGCTTTTGCCGCTCATGGGAGAGCACCCTCATTTAGCAGGGTGCCAAATTGTCTGCAGTCTTCCTCTAAACAGAACATGGGCGTTCGTGGGCGTTCGGGGGCCTTGCTTGCTAGCTAAAGACTGAGCGCTGGGTTGTTTAAAGACTCAGGGCCAGGCAAGGCCAGCTGCTGCAACAGGCATGATGCAGGCCCAGTGAAGCACACGCCGGACTTTACCCTTTTCTGCCTCTTGAAAACTTCAACATGTCTGTCTTCTGATTGCACCTAATAAAGGGAGTTTGACCAGCTCCAAACTTTACCCATCATTTTGTGAGTGAGAGCTAACACTAGGGCAATATGCCTAGCCAGCAGCACAGGCACTATCCCCCTGATTACACAGCTCTGTTCACACCAAAATGAAAAATCCCCACCACTCAACCTATTTTACTATTTGTGGGAGGCTTACTTCTGCTCAGTTATGCCCCCTAGGCCACATTCGCGCTACAAAATGCCAAATTCAAAGACACAAAATCAATAGATTGATAACTGAAGGTAATGCTTTACCCATATTTCACCTACTAATGAAAAAGGGGGCTGCATGGGAGTCAGGAGAGAAAATATTTATAATTTTCAGGCACTCGTGCAAAAAAGAGTGTCTGAAATTGCTCTTGGTTTTTATAAAATCGAAATATTAGTTAATGGAAAAAAAAAAGAAAATGCTATTTTTACCACCCATGGCGGGATTTGAACTCTCGGCCAGGGGAGCTTTCAGCATCAGAGGCAGGTGACATTACCACTGAGCTACTGCTCCTTACTGGTAAGCAGGGATTCAGGAGCATCTATAAGCTACATACAGGCCCCCTAGTCTACATGACACACCATAGCCATGATATAGGGACTATTGGAAAGAATACAAACATGGAAGCCCGTGTGGTCCAGTGGGTAAGTTCCTGCCTTCCACCCAGGCGACCAGGGTTCAAATCCCGGGTTCGGCACCAGATGACTGATGGCGGTGAAGCAGAGGTAAGTCGGTAAGTAAAATGTGCGTATGTGTGGAGGTGTGCCTGGCTGGTGATTGGTGGATGGAGAGAGTGGTTGGTGTGTGAAGAGAGAAGCCTGAATGGTGGATAACAGAGTGGTTGGTGTGTCAGGGCAGAAAGAGTGAGGTTAGGCCCAGGCCGAGTGGGAGTAGAGTCGAGGGGAGGAGCCACAGAGGGGGAGTGTGAATGGGTGGAGGAAGGAGGAAAGCAGAGAGAAGGGGGGGCAGAGTTGGGGGAGGAGCCTCGGGATAGGTGGTGGCATACAGCCTAGGGGAGGAGCCACAGAGGGGGAGTGTGAATGGGTGGAGTAAGAAAGGAAAGCAGAGAGAAGGGGGGGCATAGTTGAGGGGAGGAGCATAGGGGCAGGTGGTGGCATACAGCCTAGGGGAGGAGCCACAGAGGGGGAGTGTGAATGGGTGGAGTATGGAAAGAAGGTTGGGCATAGTTAGGGGGTGGAGCCTAGGGTGGTGGCATACAGCCTAGGAGGGACCAAGGGGAGGGGCATGTGTAGAGAGGGGTGGGGCCACAGAGGAAAGGGAGAAGTAGGCAGAGTCTGGGGCAATAGGTCAGGGGGCGGAGCATAGGGGAGTGAGCCCAACAAGGAAAGAGTGCCCCTCCCCCTTCAGCAAACAGAGGGGGGTGACCTGATAGGAGGGGCACTACCATAGTAGACCCCAACATTTTATGACCGCTCCCTCCCCCTCCCCAACTACAGAGTGGGGGGGACAAATTTTGGGGAGCAGTATAAAAAAGGGGTGTTGGGGTGCATTACAAAATAGGGTGCTGGAAGGCACAGAATGATGTGGTTTGGCTTTGGGTGCGCTACCCATCGTTTTTTTTTGCCCCCCCCCCTTTTCCAGGGAGAGGGGGCGTACCCCAAAAGTATAGGGGCAACAGAGGGAACTTAGGGGAACAGGCTTAGGGCACTTTTTTATTACCGACCACAAGGGGGGCACCACACAGACATACTGTAGTTATGGTATTGAAAGAGGTGACAGCAAGGAGCACGTGGTAAGACACGGTGAGGGGGGAACAAGGCACCCCAAGTTTTTATTACCCCCCCCACCCTCGCAGGATCTGTTATGAGGTCTCTTGGGGTAGTTGTATTGAAAACAGATGCTTAAGACACTGAAGGGAAGGGACATGTAGACAAGTGTCCCCCCCATTGTGTGGGTACTTTCTTGTGCGATACCCTCTTCTTCATTCACTCACCACAAAGGAGCAGCCACAAAATGACAATTGCTGTGATGGTAGTACTGAAAGGGGCTTTATAAGGTAGAGAACCAGAAGGAAGGCGAGCTTCAAGTGGCACTTGGAGGATTGGCCATCTGAGCACAGGTGGGCTACTAAGAAAGAAGGGGAAAAGTGGGTGAACAGGAAGCAGAGATGCCCGCTATGACAGCTGAGAGCATTCAAATTTGGTGAATAAGGCGGGTGGTTTGGGGAAGTAGATGAATGAGTCAGGGAGACGGCGCATGCGGCAATTGGTTGGATGTGGCATAGAGAATAATCATGGCATGCAAACTAGGCAGTAGTCCCTGAATTGGCAGCGTCTGCAGAGACTTTGGGGTGCTCGACAAGTGATTTGTCCTCCTTGGATTGGGTATATAATCCACAGAGGGAAGGTCACAGCTAATAGTGAGGCAGATCGTGTATATCATATTTAAAGAAGGGTAGTTTGAGTGTGCGGAGAGGGGCTGCACGGAGTGGTAAGTGGATGGGGTGCTGAGCAATGTGCATCCAACTGGTCACTGGAGGCTGGGCAGTGGCAAAGCACCTGGGTTACTGGGAGAATTACAAAAGGAGGGCGAAAAGGAAGGGTGTTTATGGTCATTCAGATACTAGGACGGAACACTTGAGTGGCAATGAGATGGGGGTATTGAAAAGTCACAAATGGTGTCCCAGGGGTAGAGGTATGGGGATCAGATATTCCTGCTAGGGTGTAATGTGCCACCCTGCCCCTTTTTTTGTGCAGCCTGGTTCCCTCTCTAGTTTCTCTCCATTGTCCTTCTATCCTGCAGATGATTAGAGCAAGCTTCCTAATGTTTTTCTTGGCCTCATATCCCCAATTACGTGCCTGACATGCCTGGCCTAAGGATATTCCCAAAGAGTATGCTACTTATATTCTGGGAAGAGCCTCACTAGTTCTGCCTATTTATGCAGCAACAAGGCAAATCTTACAACCTGCAAAGTTGGAAGCTTTGAGATGAAGTAAAGGTTTTTATTTTGGGGGAAATGCTCTTCTATGCTTCTTCTCTCATGTGAAGGCCATGGGCTCCTGTTCTTCTCTCACGTGTCCTTTCAAAGAGACAGATGACACACTCGCCCAATCACTCAGCAAACATCTATGCTTTAACTCTGTCATCTTGCCGTTTTCCCTCCAAGTGCTTTCCCTTCCCCACAAATGCAGGATAATCTTTCCTCATTACTCATTCACTCGCTTATTGTAGTCCCCCGCTCCACAGGCCCAGCAAAGACCACCAAAGACAAGCGGTACTTCAGCAAACAGATTTAACACTTCTCTCTTCTATTATGGTCATACTGCTGCCCTCTAGTAACACTACATGGCAACTGCAGCATGATGATGTGATTTTGAAGGGGGCTGTCCTATGCAAATAATGTCCTCCCATGCTTACTTTGGCCTGAGACATTCACAGGCTTCCATCATGATATGGCCTCCAACATATGGCTTTCAGCAGAATTTTAAGCTTGACAACTTGTCTTACGCTAAAGCTTTTGCCGCTCATGGGAGAGCACCCTCATTTAGCAGGGTGCCAAATTGTCTGCAGTCTTCCTCTAAACAGAACATGGGCGTTCGTGGGCGTTCGGGGGCCTTGCTTGCTAGCTAAAGACTGAGCGCTGCGTTGTTTAAAGACCCAGGGCCAGGCAAGGCCAGCTGCTGCAACAGGCATGATGCAGGCCCAATGAAGCACACGCCGGACTTTAGCCTTTTCTGCCTCTTGAAAACTTCAACATGTCTGTCTTCTGATTGCACCTAATAAAGGGAGTTTGACCAGCTCCAAACTTTACCCATCATTTCGTGAGTGAGAGCTAACACTAGGCCAATATGCCTAGCCAGCAGCACAGGCACTATCCCCCTGATTACACAGCTCTGTTCACACCAAAATGAAAAATCCCCACCACTCAACCTATTTTACTATTTGTGGGAGGCTTACTTCTGCTCAGTTATGCCCCCTAGGCCACATTCGCGCTACAAAATGCCAAATTCAAAGACACAAAATCAATAGATTGATAACTGAAGGTAATGCTTTACCCATATTTCACCTACTAATGAAAAAGGGGGCTGCATGGGAGTCAGGAGAGAAAATATTTATAATTTTCAGGCACTCGTGCAAAAAAGAGTGTCTGAAATTGCTCTTGGTTTTTATAAAATCGAAATATTAGTTAATGGAAAAAAAAAAGAAAATGCTATTTTTACCACCCATGGCGGGATTTGAACTCTCGGCCAGGGGAGCTTTCAGCATCAGAGGCAGGTGACATTACCACTGAGCTACTGCTCCTTACTGGTAAGCAGGGATTCAGGAGCATCTATAAGCTACATACAGGCCCCCTAGTCTACATGACACACCATAGCCATGATATAGGGACTATTGGAAAGAATACAAACATGGAAGCCCGTGTGGTCCAGTGGGTAAGTTCCTGCCTTCCACCCAGGCGACCAGGGTTCAAATCCCGGGTTCGGCACCAGATGACTGATGGCGGTGAAGCAGAGGTAAGTCGGTAAGTAAAATGTGCGTATGTGTGGAGGTGTGCCTGGCTGGTGATTGGTGGATGGAGAGAGTGGTTGGTGTGTGAAGAGAGAAGCCTGAATGGTGGATAACAGAGTGGTTGGTGTGTCAGGGCAGAAAGAGTGAGGTTAGGCCCAGGCCGAGTGGGAGTAGAGTCGAGGGGAGGAGCCACAGAGGGGGAGTGTGAATGGGTGGAGGAAGGAGGAAAGCAGAGAGAAGGGGGGGCAGAGTTGGGGGAGGAGCCTCGGGATAGGTGGTGGCATACAGCCTAGGGGAGGAGCCACAGAGGGGGAGTGTGAATGGGTGGAGTAAGAAAGGAAAGCAGAGAGAAGGGGGGGCATAGTTGAGGGGAGGAGCATAGGGGCAGGTGGTGGCATACAGCCTAGGGGAGGAGCCACAGAGGGGGAGTGTGAATGGGTGGAGTATGGAAAGAAGGTTGGGCATAGTTAGGGGGTGGAGCCTAGGGTGGTGGCATACAGCCTAGGAGGGACCAAGGGGAGGGGCATGTGTAGAGAGGGGTGGGGCCACAGAGGAAAGGGAGAAGTAGGCAGAGTCTGGGGCAATAGGTCAGGGGGCGGAGCATAGGGGAGTGAGCCCAACAAGGAAAGAGTGCCCCTCCCCCTTCAGCAAACAGAGGGGGGTGACCTGATAGGAGGGGCACTACCATAGTAGACCCCAACATTTTATGACCGCTCCCTCCCCCTCCCCAACTACAGAGTGGGGGGGACAAATTTTGGGGAGCAGTATAAAAAAGGGGTGTTGGGGTGCATTACAAAATAGGGTGCTGGAAGGCACAGAATGATGTGGTTTGGCTTTGGGTGCGCTACCCATCGTTTTTTTTTGCCCCCCCCCCTTTTCCAGGGAGAGGGGGCGTACCCCAAAAGTATAGGGGCAACAGAGGGAACTTAGGGGAACAGGCTTAGGGCACTTTTTTATTACCGACCACAAGGGGGGCACCACACAGACATACTGTAGTTATGGTATTGAAAGAGGTGACAGCAAGGAGCACGTGGTAAGACACGGTGAGGGGGGAACAAGGCACCCCAAGTTTTTATTACCCCCCCCACCCTCGCAGGATCTGTTATGAGGTCTCTTGGGGTAGTTGTATTGAAAACAGATGCTTAAGACACTGAAGGGAAGGGACATGTAGACAAGTGTCCCCTCCATTGTGTGGGTACTTTCTTGTGCGATACCCTCTTCTTCATTCACTCACCACAAAGGAGCAGCCACAAAATGACAATTGCTGTGATGGTAGTACTGAAAGGGGCTTTATAAGGTAGAGAACCAGAAGGAAGGCGAGCTTCAAGTGGCACTTGGAGGATTGGCCATCTGAGCACAGGTGGGCTACTAAGAAAGAAGGGGAAAAGTGGGTGAACAGGAAGCAGAGATGCCCGCTATGACAGCTGAGAGCATTCAAATTTGGTGAATAAGGCGGGTGGTTTGGGGAAGTAGATGAATGAGTCAGGGAGACGGCGCATGCGGCAATTGGTTGGATGTGGCATAGAGAATAATCATGGCATGCAAACTAGGCAGTAGTCCCTGAATTGGCAGCGTCTGCAGAGACTTTGGGGTGCTCGACAAGTGATTTGTCCTACTTGGATTGGGTATATAATCCACAGAGGGAAGGTCACAGCTAATAGTGAGGCAGATCGTGTATATCATATTTAAAGAAGGGTAGTTTGAGTGTGCGGAGAGGGGCTGCACGGAGTGGTAAGTGGATGGGGTGCTGAGCAATGTGCATCCAACTGGTCACTGGAGGCTGGGCAGTGGCAAAGCACCTGGGTTACTGGGAGAATTACAAAAGGAGGGCGAAAAGGAAGGGTGTTTATGGTCATTCAGATACTAGGACGGAACACTTGAGTGGCAATGAGATGGGGGTATTGAAAAGTCACAAATGGTGTCCCAGGGGTAGAGGTATGGGGATCAGATATTCCTGCTAGGGTGTAATGTGCCACCCTGCCCCTTTTTTTGTGCAGCCTGGTTCCCTCTCTAGTTTCTCTCCATTGTCCTTCTATCCTGCAGATGATTAGAGCAAGCTTCCTAATGTTTTTCTTGGCCTCATATCCCCAATTACGTGCCTGACATGCCTGGCCTAAGGATATTCCCAAAGAGTATGCTACTTATATTCTGGGAAGAGCCTCACTAGTTCTGCCTATTTATGCAGCAACAAGGCAAATCTTACAACCTGCAAAGTTGGAAGCTTTGAGATGAAGTAAAGGTTTTTATTTTGGGGGAAATGCTCTTCTATGCTTCTTCTCTCATGTGAAGGCCATGGGCTCCTGTTCTTCTCTCACGTGTCCTTTCAAAGGGACAGATGACACACTCGCCCAATCACTCAGCAAACATCTATGCTTTAACTCTGTCATCTTGCCGTTTTCCCTCCAAGTGCTTTCCCTTCCCCACAAATGCAGGATAATCTTTCCTCATTACTCATTCACTCGCTTATTGTAGTCCCCCGCTCCACAGGCCCAGCAAAGACCACCAAAGACAAGCGGTACTTCAGCAAACAGATTTAACACTTCTCTCTTCTATTATGGTCATACTGCTGCCCTCTAGTAACACTACATGGCAACTGCAGCATGATGATGTGATTTTGAAGGGGGCTGTCCTATGCAAATAATGTCCTCCCATGCTTACTTTGGCCTGAGACATTCACAGGCTTCCATCATGATATGGCCTCCAACATATGGCTTTCAGCAGAATTTTAAGCTTGACAACTTGTCTTACGCTAAAGCTTTTGCCGCTCATGGGAGAGCACCCTCATTTAGCAGGGTGCCAAATTGTCTGCAGTCTTCCTCTAAACAGAACATGGGCGTTCGTGGGCGTTCGGGGGCCTTGCTTGCTAGCTAAAGACTGAGCGCTGGGTTGTTTAAAGACCCAGGGCCAGGCAAGGCCAGCTGCTGCAACAGGCATGATGCAGGCCCAGTGAAGCACACGCCGGACTTTACCCTTTTCTGCCTCTTGAAAACTTCAACATGTCTGTCTTCTGATTGCACCTAATAAAGGGAGTTTGACCAGCTCCAAACTTTACCCATCATTTTGTGAGTGAGAGCTAACACTAGGGCAATATGCCTAGCCAGCAGCACAGGCACTATCCCCCTGATTACACAGCTCTGTTCACACCAAAATGAAAAATCCCCACCACTCAACCTATTTTACTATTTGTGGGAGGCTTACTTCTGCTCAGTTATGCCCCCTAGGCCACATTCGCGCTACAAAATGCCAAATTCAAAGACACATAATCAATAGATTGATAACTGAAGGTAATGCTTTACCCATATTTCACCTACTAATGAAAAAGGGGGCTGCATGGGAGTCAGGAGAGAAAATATTTATAATTTTCAGGCACTCGTGCAAAAAAGAGTGTCTGAAATTGCTCTTGGTTTTTATAAAATCGAAATATTAGTTAATGGAAAAAAAAAAGAAAATGCTATTTTTACCACCCATGGCGGGATTTGAACTCTCGGCCAGGGGAGCTTTCAGCATCAGAGGCAGGTGACATTACCACTGAGCTACTGCTCCTTACTGGTAAGCAGGGATTCAGGAGCATCTATAAGCTACATACAGGCCCCCTAGTCTACATGACACACCATAGCCATGATATAGGGACTATTGGAAAGAATACAAACATGGAAGCCCGTGTGGTCCAGTGGGTAAGTTCCTGCCTTCCACCCAGGCGACCAGGGTTCAAATCCCGGGTTCGGCACCAGATGACTGATGGCGGTGAAGCAGAGGTAAGTCGGTAAGTAAAATGTGCGTATGTGTGGAGGTGTGCCTGGCTGGTGATTGGTGGATGGAGAGAGTGGTTGGTGTGTGAAGAGAGAAGCCTGAATGGTGGATAACAGAGTGGTTGGTGTGTCAGGGCAGAAAGAGTGAGGTTAGGCCCAGGCCGAGTGGGAGTAGAGTCGAGGGGAGGAGCCACAGAGGGGGAGTGTGAATGGGTGGAGGAAGGAGGAAAGCAGAGAGAAGGGGGGGCAGAGTTGGGGGAGGAGCCTCGGGATAGGTGGTGGCATACAGCCTAGGGGAGGAGCCACAGAGGGGGAGTGTGAATGGGTGGAGTAAGAAAGGAAAGCAGAGAGAAGGGGGGGCATAGTTGAGGGGAGGAGCATAGGGGCAGGTGGTGGCATACAGCCTAGGGGAGGAGCCACAGAGGGGGAGTGTGAATGGGTGGAGTATGGAAAGAAGGTTGGGCATAGTTAGGGGGTGGAGCCTAGGGTGGTGGCATACAGCCTAGGAGGGACCAAGGGGAGGGGCATGTGTAGAGAGGGGTGGGGCCACAGAGGAAAGGGAGAAGTAGGCAGAGTCTGGGGCAATAGGTCAGGGGGCGGAGCATAGGGGAGTGAGCCCAACAAGGAAAGAGTGCCCCTCCCCCTTCAGCAAACAGAGGGGGGTGACCTGATAGGAGGGGCACTACCATAGTAGACCCCAACATTTTATGACCGCTCCCTCCCCCTCCCCAACTACAGAGTGGGGGGGACAAATTTTGGGGAGCAGTATAAAAAAGGGGTGTTGGGGTGCATTACAAAATAGGGTGCTGGAAGGCACAGAATGATGTGGTTTGGCTTTGGGTGCGCTACCCATCGTTTTTTTTTGCCCCCCCCCTTTTCCAGGGAGAGGGGGCGTACCCCAAAAGTATAGGGGCAACAGAGGGAACTTAGGGGAACAGGCTTAGGGCACTTTTTTATTACCGACCACAAGGGGGGCACCACACAGACATACTGTAGTTATGGTATTGAAAGAGGTGACAGCAAGGAGCACGTGGTAAGACACGGTGAGGGGGGAACAAGGCACCCCAAGTTTTTATTACCCCCCCCACCCTCGCAGGATCTGTTATGAGGTCTCTTGGGGTAGTTGTATTGAAAACAGATGCTTAAGACACTGAAGGGAAGGGACATGTAGACAAGTGTCCCCTCCATTGTGTGGGTACTTTCTTGTGCGATACCCTCTTCTTCATTCACTCACCACAAAGGAGCAGCCACAAAATGACAATTGCTGTGATGGTAGTACTGAAAGGGGCTTTATAAGGTAGAGAACCAGAAGGAAGGCGAGCTTCAAGTGGCACTTGGAGGATTGGCCATCTGAGCACAGGTGGGCTACTAAGAAAGAAGGGGAAAAGTGGGTGAACAGGAAGCAGAGATGCCCGCTATGACAGCTGAGAGCATTCAAATTTGGTGAATAAGGCGGGTGGTTTGGGGAAGTAGATGAATGAGTCAGGGAGACGGCGCATGCGGCAATTGGTTGGATGTGGCATAGAGAATAATCATGGCATGCAAACTAGGCAGTAGTCCCTGAATTGGCAGCGTCTGCAGAGACTTTGGGGTGCTCGACAAGTGATTTGTCCTACTTGGATTGGGTATATAATCCACAGAGGGAAGGTCACAGCTAATAGTGAGGCAGATCGTGTATATCATATTTAAAGAAGGGTAGTTTGAGTGTGCGGAGAGGGGCTGCACGGAGTGGTAAGTGGATGGGGTGCTGAGCAATGTGCATCCAACTGGTCACTGGAGGCTGGGCAGTGGCAAAGCACCTGGGTTACTGGGAGAATTACAAAAGGAGGGCGAAAAGGAAGGGTGTTTATGGTCATTCAGATACTAGGACGGAACACTTGAGTGGCAATGAGATGGGGGTATTGAAAAGTCACAAATGGTGTCCCAGGGGTAGAGGTATGGGGATCAGATATTCCTGCTAGGGTGTAATGTGCCACCCTGCCCCTTTTTTTGTGCAGCCTGGTTCCCTCTCTAGTTTCTCTCCATTGTCCTTCTATCCTGCAGATGATTAGAGCAAGCTTCCTAATGTTTTTCTTGGCCTCATATCCCCAATTACGTGCCTGACATGCCTGGCCTAAGGATATTCCCAAAGAGTATGCTACTTATATTCTGGGAAGAGCCTCACTAGTTCTGCCTATTTATGCAGCAACAAGGCAAATCTTACAACCTGCAAAGTTGGAAGCTTTGAGATGAAGTAAAGGTTTTTATTTTGGGGGAAATGCTCTTCTATGCTTCTTCTCTCATGTGAAGGCCATGGGCTCCTGTTCTTCTCTCACGTGTCCTTTCAAAGAGACAGATGACACACTCGCCCAATCACTCAGCAAACATCTATGCTTTAACTCTGTCATCTTGCCGTTTTCCCTCCAAGTGCTTTCCCTTCCCCACAAATGCAGGATAATCTTTCCTCATTACTCATTCACTCGCTTATTGTAGTCCCCCGCTCCACAGGCCCAGCAAAGACCACCAAAGACAAGCGGTACTTCAGCAAACAGATTTAACACTTCTCTCTTCTATTATGGTCATACTGCTGCCCTCTAGTAACACTACATGGCAACTGCAGCATGATGATGTGATTTTGAAGGGGGCTGTCCTATGCAAATAATGTCCTCCCATGCTTACTTTGGCCTGAGACATTCACAGGCTTCCATCATGATATGGCCTCCAACATATGGCTTTCAGCAGAATTTTAAGCTTGACAACTTGTCTTACGCTAAAGCTTTTGCCGCTCATGGGAGAGCACCCTCATTTAGCAGGGTGCCAAATTGTCTGCAGTCTTCCTCTAAACAGAACATGGGCGTTCGTGGGCGTTCGGGGGCCTTGCTTGCTAGCTAAAGACTGAGCGCTGGGTTGTTTAAAGACCCAGGGCCAGGCAAGGCCAGCTGCTGCAACAGGCATGATGCAGGCCCAGTGAAGCACACGCCGGACTTTACCCTTTTCTGCCTCTTGAAAACTTCAACATGTCTGTCTTCTGATTGCACCTAATAAAGGGAGTTTGACCAGCTCCAAACTTTACCCATCATTTCGTGAGTGAGAGCTAACACTAGGGCAATATGCCTAGCCAGCAGCACAGGCACTATCCCCCTGATTACACAGCTCTGTTCACACCAAAATGAAAAATCCCCACCACTCAACCTATTTTACTATTTGTGGGAGGCTTACTTCTGCTCAGTTATGCCCCCTAGGCCACATTCGCGCTACAAAATGCCAAATTCAAAGACACAAAATCAATAGATTGATAACTGAAGGTAATGCTTTACCCATATTTCACCTACTAATGAAAAAGGGGGCTGCATGGGAGTCAGGAGAGAAAATATTTATAATTTTCAGGCACTCGTGCAAAAAAGAGTGTCTGAAATTGCTCTTGGTTTTTATAAAATCGAAATATTAGTTAATGGAAAAAAAAAAAGAAAATGCTATTTTTACCACCCATGGCGGGATTTGAACTCTCGGCCAGGGGAGCTTTCAGCATCAGAGGCAGGTGACATTACCACTGAGCTACTGCTCCTTACTGGTAAGCAGGGATTCAGGAGCATCTATAAGCTACATACAGGCCCCCTAGTCCACATGACACACCATAGCCATGATATAGGGACTATTGGAAAGAATACAAACATGGAAGCCCGTGTGGTCCAGTGGGTAAGTTCCTGCCTTCCACCCAGGCGACCAGGGTTCAAATCCCGGGTTCGGCACCAGATGACTGATGGCGGTGAAGCAGAGGTAAGTCGGTAAGTAAAATGTGCGTATGTGTAGAGGTGTGCCTGGCTGGTGATTGGTGGATGGAGAGAGTGGTTGGTGTGTGAAGAGAGAAGCCTGAATGGTGGATAACAGAGTGGTTGGTGTGTCTGGGCAGAAAGAGTGAGGTTAGGCCCAGCCGAGTGGGAGTAGAGTCGAGGGGAGGAGCAACAGAGGGGGAGTGGGAGGAGGGAGGAAAGCAGAGAGAAGGGGGGGCAGAGTTGGGGGAGGAGCCTCGGGATAGGTGGTGGCATACAGCCTAGGGGAGGAGCCACAGAGGGGGAGTGTGAATGGGTGGAGTAAGAAAGGAAAGCAGAGAGAAGGGGGGGCATAGTTGAGGGGAGGAGCATAGGGGCAGGTGGTGGCATACAGCCTAGGGGAGGAGCCACAGAGGGGGAGTGTGAATGGGTGGAGTATGGAAAGAAGGTTGGGCATAGTTAGGGGGTGGAGCCTAGGGTGGTGGCATACAGCCTAGGAGGGACCAAGGGGAGGGGCATGTGTAGAGAGGGGTGGGGCCACAGAGGAAAGGGAGAAGTAGGCAGAGTCTGGGGCAATAGGTCAGGGGGCGGAGCATAGGGGAGTGAGCCCAACAAGGAAAGAGAACCCCTCCCCCTTCAGCAAACAGAGGGGGGTGACCTGATAGGAGGGGCACTACCATAGTAGACCCCAACATGTTATGACCGCTCCCTCCCCCTCCCCAACTACAGAGTGGGGGGGACAAATTTTGGGGAGCAGTATAAAAAAGGGGTGTTGGGGTGCATTACAAAATAGGGTGCTAGAAGGCACAGAATGATGTGGTTTGGCTTTGGGTGCGCTACCCATCGTTTTTTTTTGCCCCCCCCCCCCCTTTTCCAGGGAGAGGGGGCGTACCCCAAAAGTATAGGGGCAACAGAGGGAACTTAGGGGAACAGGCTTAGGGCACTTTTTTATTACCGACCACAAGGGGGGCACCACACAGACATACTGTAGTTATGGTATTGAAAGAGGTGACAGCAAGGAGCACGTGGTAAGACACGGTGAGGGGGGAACAAGGCACCCCAAGTTTTTATTACCCCCCCCACCCTCGCAGGATCTGTTATGAGGTCTCTTGGGGTAGTTGTATTGAAAACAGATGCTTAAGACACTGAAGGGAAGGGACATGTAGACAAGTGTCCCCCCCATTGTGTGGGTACTTTCTTGTGCGATACCCTCTTCTTCATTCACTCACCACAAAGGAGCAGCCACAAAATGACAATTGCTGTGATGGTAGTACTGAAAGGGGCTTTATAAGGTAGAGAACCAGAAGGAAGGCGAGCTTCAAGTGGCACTTGGAGGATTGGCCATCTGAGCACAGGTGGGCTACTAAGAAAGAAGGGGAAAAGTGGGTGAACAGGAAGCAGAGATGCCCGCTATGACAGCTGAGAGCATTCAAATTTGGTGAATAAGGCGGGTGGTTTGGGGAAGTAGATGAATGAGTCAGGGAGACGGCGCATGCGGCAATTGGTTGGATGTGGCATAGAGAATAATCATGGCATGCAAACTAGGCAGTAGTCCCTGAATTGGCAGCGTCTGCAGAGACTTTGGGGTGCTCGACAAGTGATTTGTCCTCCTTGGATTGGGTATATAATCCACAGAGGGAAGGTCACAGCTTATAGTGAGGCAGATCGTGTATATCATATTTAAAGAAGGGTAGTTTGAGTGTGCGGAAAGGGGCTGCACGGAGTGGTAAGTGGATGGGGTGCTGAGCAATGTGCATCCAACTGGTCACTGGAGGCTGGGCAGTGGCAAAGCACCTGGGTTACTGGGAGAATTACAAAAGGAGGGCCAAAAGGAAGGGTGTTTATGGTCATTCAGATACTAGGACGGAACACTTGAGTGGCAATGAGATGGGGGTATTGAGAAGTCACAAATGGTGTCCCAGGGGTAGAGGTGTGGGGATCAGATATTCCTGCTAGGGTGTAATGTGCCACCCTGCCCCTTTTTTTTGTGCAGCCTGGTTCCCTCTCTAGTTTCTCTCCATTGTCCTTCTATCCTGCAGATGATTAGAGCAAGCTTCCTAATGTTTTTCTTGGCCTCATATCCCCAATTACGTGCCTGACATGCCTGGCCTAAGGATATTCCCAAAGAGTATGCTACTTATATTCTGGGAAGAGCCTCACTAGTTCTGCCTATTTATGCAGCAACAAGGCAAATCTTACAACCTGCAAAGTTGGAAGCTTTGAGATGAAGTAAAGGTTTTTATTTTGGGGGAAATGCTCTTCTATGCTTCTTCTCTCATGTGAAGGCCATGGGCTCCTGTTCTTCTCTCACGTGTCCTTTCAAAGAGACAGATGACACACTCGCCCAATCACTCAGCAAACATCTATGCTTTAACTCTGTCATCTTGCCGTTTTCCCTCCAAGTGCTTTCCCTTCCCCACAAATGCAGGATAATCTTTCCTCATTACTCATTCACTCGCTTATTGTAGTCCCCCGCTCCACAGGCCCAGCAAAGACCACCAAAGACAAGCGGTACTTCAGCAAACAGATTTAACACTTCTCTCTTCTATTATGGTCATACTGCTGCCCTCTAGTAACACTACATGGCAACTGCAGCATGATGATGTGATTTTGAAGGGGGCTGTCCTATGCAAATAATGTCCTCCCATGCTTACTTTGGCCTGAGACATTCACAGGCTTCCATCATGATATGGCCTCCAACATATGGCTTTCAGCAGAATTTTAAGCTTGACAACTTGTCTTACGCTAAAGCTTTTGCCGCTCATGGGAGAGCACCCTCATTTAGCAGGGTGCCAAATTGTCTGCAGTCTTCCTCTAAACAGAACATGGGCGTTCGTGGGCGTTCGGGGGCCTTGCTTGCTAGCTAAAGACTGAGCGCTGGGTTGTTTAAAGACCCAGGGCCAGGCAAGGCCAGCTGCTGCAACAGGCATGATGCAGGCCCAGTGAAGCACACGCCGGACTTTACCCTTTTCTGCCTCTTGAAAACTTCAACATGTCTGTCTTCTGATTGCACCTAATAAAGGGAGTTTGACCAGCTCCAAACTTTACCCATCATTTCGTGAGTGAGAGCTAACACTAGGGCAATATGCCTAGCCAGCAGCACAGGCACTATCCCCCTGATTACACAGCTCTGTTCACACCAAAATGAAAAATCCCCACCACTCAACCTATTTTACTATTTGTGGGAGGCTTACTTCTGCTCAGTTATGCCCCCTAGGCCACATTCGCGCTACAAAATGCCAAATTCAAAGACACAAAATCAATAGATTGATAACTGAAGGTAATGCTTTACCCATATTTCACCTACTAATGAAAAAGGGGGCTGCATGGGAGTCAGGAGAGAAAATATTTATAATTTTCAGGCACTCGTGCAAAAAAGAGTGTCTGAAATTGCTCTTGGTTTTTATAAAATCGAAATATTAGTTAATGGAAAAAAAAAAAGAAAATGCTATTTTTACCACCCATGGCGGGATTTGAACTCTCGGCCAGGGGAGCTTTCAGCATCAGAGGCAGGTGACATTACCACTGAGCTACTGCTCCTTACTGGTAAGCAGGGATTCAGGAGCATCTATAAGCTACATACAGGCCCCCTAGTCCACATGACACACCATAGCCATGATATAGGGACTATTGGAAAGAATACAAACATGGAAGCCCGTGTGGTCCAGTGGGTAAGTTCCTGCCTTCCACCCAGGCGACCAGGGTTCAAATCCCGGGTTCGGCACCAGATGACTGATGGCGGTGAAGCAGAGGTAAGTCGGTAAGTAAAATGTGCGTATGTGTAGAGGTGTGCCTGGCTGGTGATTGGTGGATGGAGAGAGTGGTTGGTGTGTGAAGAGAGAAGCCTGAATGGTGGATAACAGAGTGGTTGGTGTGTCTGGGCAGAAAGAGTGAGGTTAGGCCCAGCCGAGTGGGAGTAGAGTCGAGGGGAGGAGCAACAGAGGGGGAGTGGGAGGAGGGAGGAAAGCAGAGAGAAGGGGGGGCAGAGTTGGGGGAGGAGCCTCGGGATAGGTGGTGGCATACAGCCTAGGGGAGGAGCCACAGAGGGGGAGTGTGAATGGGTGGAGTAAGAAAGGAAAGCAGAGAGAAGGGGGGGCATAGTTGAGGGGAGGAGCATAGGGGCAGGTGGTGGCATACAGCCTAGGGGAGGAGCCACAGAGGGGGAGTGTGAATGGGTGGAGTATGGAAAGAAGGTTGGGCATAGTTAGGGGGTGGAGCCTAGGGTGGTGGCATACAGCCTAGGAGGGACCAAGGGGAGGGGCATGTGTAGAGAGGGGTGGGGCCACAGAGGAAAGGGAGAAGTAGGCAGAGTCTGGGGCAATAGGTCAGGGGGCGGAGCATAGGGGAGTGAGCCCAACAAGGAAAGAGAACCCCTCCCCTTCAGCAAACAGAGGGGGGTGACCTGATAGGAGGGGCACTACCATAGTAGACCCCAACATGTTATGACCGCTCCCTCCCCCTCCCCAACTACAGAGTGGGGGGGACAAATTTTGGGGAGCAGTATAAAAAAGGGGTGTTGGGGTGCATTACAAAATAGGGTGCTAGAAGGCACAGAATGATGTGGTTTGGCTTTGGGTGCGCTACCCATCGTTTTTTTTTGCCCCCCCCCCCCTTTTCCAGGGAGAGGGGGCGTACCCCAAAAGTATAGGGGCAACAGAGGGAACTTAGGGGAACAGGCTTAGGGCACTTTTTTATTACCGACCACAAGGGGGGCACCACACAGACATACTGTAGTTATGGTATTGAAAGAGGTGACAGCAAGGAGCACGTGGTAAGACACGGTGAGGGGGGAACAAGGCACCCCAAGTTTTTATTACCCCCCCCACCCTCGCAGGATCTGTTATGAGGTCTCTTGGGGTAGTTGTATTGAAAACAGATGCTTAAGACACTGAAGGGAAGGGACATGTAGACAAGTGTCCCCCCCATTGTGTGGGTACTTTCTTGTGCGATACCCTCTTCTTCATTCACTCACCACAAAGGAGCAGCCACAAAATGACAATTGCTGTGATGGTAGTACTGAAAGGGGCTTTATAAGGTAGAGAACCAGAAGGAAGGCGAGCTTCAAGTGGCACTTGGAGGATTGGCCATCTGAGCACAGGTGGGCTACTAAGAAAGAAGGGGAAAAGTGGGTGAACAGGAAGCAGAGATGCCCGCTATGACAGCTGAGAGCATTCAAATTTGGTGAATAAGGCGGGTGGTTTGGGGAAGTAGATGAATGAGTCAGGGAGACGGCGCATGCGGCAATTGGTTGGATGTGGCATAGAGAATAATCATGGCATGCAAACTAGGCAGTAGTCCCTGAATTGGCAGCGTCTGCAGAGACTTTGGGGTGCTCGACAAGTGATTTGTCCTCCTTGGATTGGGTATATAATCCACAGAGGGAAGGTCACAGCTTATAGTGAGGCAGATCGTGTATATCATATTTAAAGAAGGGTAGTTTGAGTGTGCGGAAAGGGGCTGCACGGAGTGGTAAGTGGATGGGGTGCTGAGCAATGTGCATCCAACTGGTCACTGGAGGCTGGGCAGTGGCAAAGCACCTGGGTTACTGGGAGAATTACAAAAGGAGGGCCAAAAGGAAGGGTGTTTATGGTCATTCAGATACTAGGACGGAACACTTGAGTGGCAATGAGATGGGGGTATTGAGAAGTCACAAATGGTGTCCCAGGGGTAGAGGTGTGGGGATCAGATATTCCTGCTAGGGTGTAATGTGCCACCCTGCCCCTTTTTTTTGTGCAGCCTGGTTCCCTCTCTAGTTTCTCTCCATTGTCCTTCTATCCTGCAGATGATTAGAGCAAGCTTCCTAATGTTTTTCTTGGCCTCATATCCCCAATTACGTGCCTGACATGCCTGGCCTAAGGATATTCCCAAAGAGTATGCTACTTATATTCTGGGAAGAGCCTCACTAGTTCTGCCTATTTATGCAGCAACAAGGCAAATCTTACAACCTGCAAAGTTGGAAGCTTTGAGATGAAGTAAAGGTTTTTATTTTGGGGGAAATGCTCTTCTATGCTTCTTCTCTCATGTGAAGGCCATGGGCTCCTGTTCTTCTCTCACGTGTCCTTTCAAAGAGACAGATGACACACTCGCCCAATCACTCAGCAAACATCTATGCTTTAACTCTGTCATCTTGCCGTTTTCCCTCCAAGTGCTTTCCCTTCCCCACAAATGCAGGATAATCTTTCCTCATTACTCATTCACTCGCTTATTGTAGTCCCCCGCTCCACAGGCCCAGCAAAGACCACCAAAGACAAGCGGTACTTCAGCAAACAGATTTAACACTTCTCTCTTCTATTATGGTCATACTGCTGCCCTCTAGTAACACTACATGGCAACTGCAGCATGATGATGTGATTTTGAAGGGGGCTGTCCTATGCAAATAATGTCCTCCCATGCTTACTTTGGCCTGAGACATTCACAGGCTTCCATCATGATATGGCCTCCAACATATGGCTTTCAGCAGAATTTTAAGCTTGACAACTTGTCTTACGCTAAAGCTTTTGCCGCTCATGGGAGAGCACCCTCATTTAGCAGGGTGCCAAATTGTCTGCAGTCTTCCTCTAAACAGAACATGGGCGTTCGTGGGCGTTCGGGGGCCTTGCTTGCTAGCTAAAGACTGAGCGCTGGGTTGTTTAAAGACCCAGGGCCAGGCAAGGCCAGCTGCTGCAACAGGCATGATGCAGGCCCAGTGAAGCACACGCCGGACTTTACCCTTTTCTGCCTCTTGAAAACTTCAACATGTCTGTCTTCTGATTGCACCTAATAAAGGGAGTTTGACCAGCTCCAAACTTTACCCATCATTTCGTGAGTGAGAGCTAACACTAGGGCAATATGCCTAGCCAGCAGCACAGGCACTATCCCCCTGATTACACAGCTCTGTTCACACCAAAATGAAAAATCCCCACCACTCAACCTATTTTACTATTTGTGGGAGGCTTACTTCTGCTCAGTTATGCCCCCTAGGCCACATTCGCGCTACAAAATGCCAAATTCAAAGACACAAAATCAATAGATTGATAACTGAAGGTAATGCTTTACCCATATTTCACCTACTAATGAAAAAGGGGGCTGCATGGGAGTCAGGAGAGAAAATATTTATAATTTTCAGGCACTCGTGCAAAAAAGAGTGTCTGAAATTGCTCTTGGTTTTTATAAAATCGAAATATTAGTTAATGGAAAAAAAAAAAGAAAATGCTATTTTTACCACCCATGGCGGGATTTGAACTCTCGGCCAGGGGAGCTTTCAGCATCAGAGGCAGGTGACATTACCACTGAGCTACTGCTCCTTACTGGTAAGCAGGGATTCAGGAGCATCTATAAGCTACATACAGGCCCCCTAGTCCACATGACACACCATAGCCATGATATAGGGACTATTGGAAAGAATACAAACATGGAAGCCCGTGTGGTCCAGTGGGTAAGTTCCTGCCTTCCACCCAGGCGACCAGGGTTCAAATCCCGGGTTCGGCACCAGATGACTGATGGCGGTGAAGCAGAGGTAAGTCGGTAAGTAAAATGTGCGTATGTGTAGAGGTGTGCCTGGCTGGTGATTGGTGGATGGAGAGAGTGGTTGGTGTGTGAAGAGAGAAGCCTGAATGGTGGATAACAGAGTGGTTGGTGTGTCTGGGCAGAAAGAGTGAGGTTAGGCCCAGCCGAGTGGGAGTAGAGTCGAGGGGAGGAGCAACAGAGGGGGAGTGGGAGGAGGGAGGAAAGCAGAGAGAAGGGGGGGCAGAGTTGGGGGAGGAGCCTCGGGATAGGTGGTGGCATACAGCCTAGGGGAGGAGCCACAGAGGGGGAGTGTGAATGGGTGGAGTAAGAAAGGAAAGCAGAGAGAAGGGGGGGCATAGTTGAGGGGAGGAGCATAGGGGCAGGTGGTGGCATACAGCCTAGGGGAGGAGCCACAGAGGGGGAGTGTGAATGGGTGGAGTATGGAAAGAAGGTTGGGCATAGTTAGGGGGTGGAGCCTAGGGTGGTGGCATACAGCCTAGGAGGGACCAAGGGGAGGGGCATGTGTAGAGAGGGGTGGGGCCACAGAGGAAAGGGAGAAGTAGGCAGAGTCTGGGGCAATAGGTCAGGGGGCGGAGCATAGGGGAGTGAGCCCAACAAGGAAAGAGAACCCCTCCCCTTCAGCAAACAGAGGGGGGTGACCTGATAGGAGGGGCACTACCATAGTAGACCCCAACATGTTATGACCGCTCCCTCCCCCTCCCCAACTACAGAGTGGGGGGGACAAATTTTGGGGAGCAGTATAAAAAAGGGGTGTTGGGGTGCATTACAAAATAGGGTGCTAGAAGGCACAGAATGATGTGGTTTGGCTTTGGGTGCGCTACCCATCGTTTTTTTTTGCCCCCCCCCCCCTTTTCCAGGGAGAGGGGGCGTACCCCAAAAGTATAGGGGCAACAGAGGGAACTTAGGGGAACAGGCTTAGGGCACTTTTTTATTACCGACCACAAGGGGGGCACCACACAGACATACTGTAGTTATGGTATTGAAAGAGGTGACAGCAAGGAGCACGTGGTAAGACACGGTGAGGGGGGAACAAGGCACCCCAAGTTTTTATTACCCCCCCCACCCTCGCAGGATCTGTTATGAGGTCTCTTGGGGTAGTTGTATTGAAAACAGATGCTTAAGACACTGAAGGGAAGGGACATGTAGACAAGTGTCCCCCCCATTGTGTGGGTACTTTCTTGTGCGATACCCTCTTCTTCATTCACTCACCACAAAGGAGCAGCCACAAAATGACAATTGCTGTGATGGTAGTACTGAAAGGGGCTTTATAAGGTAGAGAACCAGAAGGAAGGCGAGCTTCAAGTGGCACTTGGAGGATTGGCCATCTGAGCACAGGTGGGCTACTAAGAAAGAAGGGGAAAAGTGGGTGAACAGGAAGCAGAGATGCCCGCTATGACAGCTGAGAGCATTCAAATTTGGTGAATAAGGCGGGTGGTTTGGGGAAGTAGATGAATGAGTCAGGGAGACGGCGCATGCGGCAATTGGTTGGATGTGGCATAGAGAATAATCATGGCATGCAAACTAGGCAGTAGTCCCTGAATTGGCAGCGTCTGCAGAGACTTTGGGGTGCTCGACAAGTGATTTGTCCTCCTTGGATTGGGTATATAATCCACAGAGGGAAGGTCACAGCTTATAGTGAGGCAGATCGTGTATATCATATTTAAAGAAGGGTAGTTTGAGTGTGCGGAAAGGGGCTGCACGGAGTGGTAAGTGGATGGGGTGCTGAGCAATGTGCATCCAACTGGTCACTGGAGGCTGGGCAGTGGCAAAGCACCTGGGTTACTGGGAGAATTACAAAAGGAGGGCCAAAAGGAAGGGTGTTTATGGTCATTCAGATACTAGGACGGAACACTTGAGTGGCAATGAGATGGGGGTATTGAGAAGTCACAAATGGTGTCCCAGGGGTAGAGGTGTGGGGATCAGATATTCCTGCTAGGGTGTAATGTGCCACCCTGCCCCTTTTTTTTGTGCAGCCTGGTTCCCTCTCTAGTTTCTCTCCATTGTCCTTCTATCCTGCAGATGATTAGAGCAAGCTTCCTAATGTTTTTCTTGGCCTCATATCCCCAATTACGTGCCTGACATGCCTGGCCTAAGGATATTCCCAAAGAGTATGCTACTTATATTCTGGGAAGAGCCTCACTAGTTCTGCCTATTTATGCAGCAACAAGGCAAATCTTACAACCTGCAAAGTTGGAAGCTTTGAGATGAAGTAAAGGTTTTTATTTTGGGGGAAATGCTCTTCTATGCTTCTTCTCTCATGTGAAGGCCATGGGCTCCTGTTCTTCTCTCACGTGTCCTTTCAAAGAGACAGATGACACACTCGCCCAATCACTCAGCAAACATCTATGCTTTAACTCTGTCATCTTGCCGTTTTCCCTCCAAGTGCTTTCCCTTCCCCACAAATGCAGGATAATCTTTCCTCATTACTCATTCACTCGCTTATTGTAGTCCCCCGCTCCACAGGCCCAGCAAAGACCACCAAAGACAAGCGGTACTTCAGCAAACAGATTTAACACTTCTCTCTTCTATTATGGTCATACTGCTGCCCTCTAGTAACACTACATGGCAACTGCAGCATGATGATGTGATTTTGAAGGGGGCTGTCCTATGCAAATAATGTCCTCCCATGCTTACTTTGGCCTGAGACATTCACAGGCTTCCATCATGATATGGCCTCCAACATATGGCTTTCAGCAGAATTTTAAGCTTGACAACTTGTCTTACGCTAAAGCTTTTGCCGCTCATGGGAGAGCACCCTCATTTAGCAGGGTGCCAAATTGTCTGCAGTCTTCCTCTAAACAGAACATGGGCGTTCGTGGGCGTTCGGGGGCCTTGCTTGCTAGCTAAAGACTGAGCGCTGGGTTGTTTAAAGACCCAGGGCCAGGCAAGGCCAGCTGCTGCAACAGGCATGATGCAGGCCCAGTGAAGCACACGCCGGACTTTACCCTTTTCTGCCTCTTGAAAACTTCAACATGTCTGTCTTCTGATTGCACCTAATAAAGGGAGTTTGACCAGCTCCAAACTTTACCCATCATTTCGTGAGTGAGAGCTAACACTAGGGCAATATGCCTAGCCAGCAGCACAGGCACTATCCCCCTGATTACACAGCTCTGTTCACACCAAAATGAAAAATCCCCACCACTCAACCTATTTTACTATTTGTGGGAGGCTTACTTCTGCTCAGTTATGCCCCCTAGGCCACATTCGCGCTACAAAATGCCAAATTCAAAGACACAAAATCAATAGATTGATAACTGAAGGTAATGCTTTACCCATATTTCACCTACTAATGAAAAAGGGGGCTGCATGGGAGTCAGGAGAGAAAATATTTATAATTTTCAGGCACTCGTGCAAAAAAGAGTGTCTGAAATTGCTCTTGGTTTTTATAAAATCGAAATATTAGTTAATGGAAAAAAAAAAAGAAAATGCTATTTTTACCACCCATGGCGGGATTTGAACTCTCGGCCAGGGGAGCTTTCAGCATCAGAGGCAGGTGACATTACCACTGAGCTACTGCTTCTTACTGGTAAGCAGGGATTCAGGAGCATCTATAAGCTACATACAGGCCCCCTAGTCCACATGACACACCATAGCCATGATATAGGGACTATTGGAAAGAATACAAACATGGAAGCCCGTGTGGTCCAGTGGGTAAGTTCCTGCCTTCCACCCAGGCGACCAGGGTTCAAATCCCGGGTTCGGCACCAGATGACTGATGGCGGTGAAGCAGAGGTAAGTCGGTAAGTAAAATGTGCGTATGTGTAGAGGTGTGCCTGGCTGGTGATTGGTGGATGGAGAGAGTGGTTGGTGTGTGAAGAGAGAAGCCTGAATGGTGGATAACAGAGTGGTTGGTGTGTCTGGGCAGAAAGAGTGAGGTTAGGCCCAGCCGAGTGGGAGTAGAGTCGAGGGGAGGAGCCACAGAGGGGGAGTGTGAGGAAGGAGGAAAGCAGAGAGAAGGGGGGGCAGAGTTGGGGGAGGAGCCTCGGGATAGGTGGTGGCATACAGCCTAGGGGAGGAGCCACAGAGGGGAAGTGTGAATGGGTGGAGTAAGAAAGGAAAGCAGAGAGAAGGGGGGGGGCATAGTTGAGGGGAGGAGCATAGGGGCAGGTGGTGGCATACAGCCTAGGGGAGGAGCCACAGAGGGGGAGTGTGAATTGGTGGAGTATGGAAAGAAGGGTGCGGGGGCATAGTTGGGGGGCGGAGCCTAGGGTGGTGGCATACAGCCTAGGAGGGACCAAGGGGAGGGGCATGTGTAGAGAGGGGTGGGGCCACAGAGGAAAGGGAGAAGTAGGCAGAGTCTGGGGCAATAGGTCAGGGGGCGGAGCATAGGGGAGTGAGCCCAACAAGGAAAGAGTGCCCCTCCCCCTTCAGGAAACAGAGGGGGGTGACCTGATAGGAGGGGCACTACCATAGTAGACCCCAACATTTTATGACCGCTCCCTCCCCCTCCCCAACTACAGAGTGGGGGGGACAAATTTTGGGGAGCAGTATAAAAAAGGGGTGTTGGGGTGCATTACAAAATAGGGTGCTAGAAGGCACAGAATGATGTGGTTTGGCTTTGGGTGCGCTACCCATCGTTTTTTTTTGCCCCCCCCCCTTTTCCAGGGAGAGGGGGCGTACCCCAAAAGTATAGGGGCAACAGAGGGAACTTAGGGGAACAGGCTTAGGGCACTTTTTTATTACCGACCACAAGGGGGGCACCACACAGACATACTGTAGTTATGGTATTGAAAGAGGTGACAGCAAGGAGCACGTGGTAAGACACGGTGAGGGGGGAACAAGGCACCCCAAGTTTTTATTACCCCCCCCCACCCTCGCAGGATCTGTTATGAGGTCTCTTGGGGTAGTTGTATTGAAAACAGATGCTTAAGACACTGAAGGGAAGGGACATGTAGACAAGTGTCCCCCCCATTGTGTGGGTACTTTCTTGTGCGATACCCTCTTCTTCATTCACTCACCACAAAGGAGCAGCCACAAAATGACAATTGCTGTGATGGTAGTACTGAAAGGGGCTTTATAAGGTAGAGAACCAGAAGGAAGGCGAGCTTCAAGTGGCACTTGGAGGATTGGCCATCTGAGCACAGGTGGGCTACTAAGAAAGAAGGGGAAAAGTGGGTGAACAGGAAGCAGAGATGCCCGCTATGACAGCTGAGAGCATTCAAATTTGGTGAATAAGGCGGGTGGTTTGGGGAAGTAGATGAATGAGTCAGGGAGACGGCGCATGCGGCAATTGGTTGGATGTGGCATAGAGAATAATCATGGCATGCAAACTAGGCAGTAGTCCCTGAATTGGCAGCGTCTGCAGAGACTTTGGGGTGCTCGACAAGTGATTTGTCCTCCTTGGATTGGGTATATAATCCACAGAGGGAAGGTCACAGCTTATAGTGAGGCAGATCGTGTATATCATATTTAAAGAAGGGTAGTTTGAGTGTGCGGAGAGGAGCTGCACGGAGTGGTAAGTGGATGGGGTGCTAAGCAATGTGCATCCAGCTGGTCACTGGAGGCTGGGCAGTGGCAAAGCACCTGGGTTACTGGGAGAATTACAAAAGGAGGGCCAAAAGGAAGGGTGTTTATGGTCATTCAGATACTAGGACGGAACACTTGAGTGGCAATGAGATGGGGGTATTGAAAAGTCACAAATGGTGTCCCAGGGGTAGAGGTATGGGGATCAGATATTCCTGCTAGGGTGTAATGTGCCACCCTGCCCCTTTTTTTGTGCAGCCTGGTTCCCTCTCTAGTTTCTCTCCATTGTCCTTCTATCCTGCAGATGATTAGAGCAAGCTTCCTAATGTTTTTCTTGGCCTCATATCCCCAATTACGTGCCTGACATGCCTGGCCTAAGGATATTCCCAAAGAGTATGCTACTTATATTCTGGGAAGAGCCTCACTAGTTCTGCCTATTTATGCAGCAACAAGGCAAATCTTACAACCTGCAAAGTTGGAAGCTTTGAGATGAAGTAAAGGTTTTTATTTTGGGGGAAATGCTCTTCTATGCTTCTTCTCTCATGTGAAGGCCATGGGCTCCTGTTCTTCTCTCACGTGTCCTTTCAAAGAGACAGATGACACACTCGCCCAATCACTCAGCAAACATCTATGCTTTAACTCTGTCATCTTGCCGTTTTCCCTCCAAGTGCTTTCCCTTCCCCACAAATGCAGGATAATCTTTCCTCATTACTCATTCACTCGCTTATTGTAGTCCCCCGCTCCACAGGCCCAGCAAAGACCACCAAAGACAAGCGGTACTTCAGCAAACAGATTTAACACTTCTCTCTTCTATTATGGTCATACTGCTGCCCTCTAGTAACACTACATGGCAACTGCAGCATGATGATGTGATTTTGAAGGGGGCTGTCCTATGCAAATAATGTCCTCCCATGCTTACTTTGGCCTGAGACATTCACCGGCTTCCATCATGATATGGCCTCCAACATATGGCTTTCAGCAGAATTTTAAGCTTGACAACTTGTCTTACGCTAAAGCTTTTGCCGCTCATGGGAGAGCACCCTCATTTAGCAGGGTGCCAAATTGTCTGCAGTCTTCCTCTAAACAGAACATGGGCGTTCGTGGGCGTTCGGGGGCCTTGCTTGCTAGCTAAAGACTGAGCGCTGGGTTGTTTAAAGACCCAGGGCCAGGCAAGGCCAGCTGCTGCAACAGGCATGATGCAGGCCCAATGAAGCACACGCCGGACTTTACCCTTTTCTGCCTCTTGAAAACTTCAACATGTCTGTCTTCTGATTGCACCTAATAAAGGGAGTTTGACCAGCTCCAAACTTTACCCATCATTTCGTGAGTGAGAGCTAACACTAGGCCAATATGCCTAGCCAGCAGCACAGGCACTATCCCCCTGATTACACAGCTCTGTTCACACCAAAATGAAAAATCCCCACCACTCAACCTATTTTACTATTTGTGGGAGGCTTACTTCTGCTCACTTATGCCCCCTAGGCCACATTCGCGCTACAAAATGCCAAATTCAAAGACACAAAATCAATAGATTGATAACTGAAGGTAATGCTTTACCCATATTTCACCTACTAATGAAAAAGGGGGCTGCATGGGAGTCAGGAGAGAAAATATTTATAATTTTCAGGCACTCGTGCAAAAAAGAGTGTCTGAAATTGCTCTTGGTTTTTATAAAATCGAAATATTAGTTAATGGGAAAAAAAAAGAAAATACAATTTTTACCACCCAATGCGGGACATGAACCCTCGGCCAGGAGAGCTTTCAGCATCAGAGGCAGGTGACATTACCACTGAGCTACTGCTCCTTACTGGTAAGCAGGGATTCAGGATCATCTATAAGCTACATACAGGCCCCCTAGTCTACATGACACACCATAGCCATGATATAGGGACTATTGGAAAGAATACAAACATGGAGGCCCGTGTGGTCCAGTGGGTAAGTTCCTGCCTTCCACCCAGGCGACCAGGGTTCAAATCCCGGGTTCGGCACCAGATGACTGATGGCGGTGAAGCAGAGGTAAGTCGGTAAGTAAAATGTGCGTATGTGTGGAGGTGTGCCTGGCTGGTGATTGGTGGATGGAAAGAGTGGTTGGTGTGTGAAGAGAGAAGCCTGAATGGTGGATAACAGAGTGGTTGGTGTGTCTGGGCAGAAAGAGTGAGGTTAGGCCCAGGCCGAGTGGGAGTAGAGTCGAGGGGAGGAGCCACAGAGGGGGAGTGTGAATGGGTGGAGGAAGGAGGAAAGCAGAGAGAAGGGGGGGCAGAGTTGGGGGAGGAGCCTCGGGATAGGTGGTGGCATACAGCCTAGGGGAGGAGCCACAGAGGGGGAGTGTGAATGGGTGGAGTAAGAAAGGAAAGCAGAGAGAAGGGGGGGCATAGTTGAGGGGAGGAGCATAGGGGCAGGTGGTGGCATACAGCCTAGGGGAGGAGCCACAGAGGGGGAGTGTGAATGGGTGGAGTATGGAAAGAAGGTTGGGCATAGTTAGGGGGTGGAGCCTAGGGTGGTGGCATACAGCCTAGGAGGGACCAAGGGGAGGGGCATGTGTAGAGAGGGGTGGGGCCACAGAGGAAAGGGAGAAGTAGGCAGAGTCTGGGGCAATAGGTCAGGGGGCGGAGCATAGGGGAGTGAGCCCAACAAGGAAAGAGAACCCCTCCCCCTTCAGCAAACAGAGGGGGGTGACCTGATAGGAGGGGCACTACCATAGTAGACCCCAACATGTTATGACCGCTCCCTCCCCCTCCCCAACTACAGAGTGGGGGGGACAAATTTTGGGGAGCAGTATAAAAAAGGGGTGTTGGGGTGCATTACAAAATAGGGTGCTAGAAGGCACAGAATGATGTGGTTTGGCTTTGGGTGCGCTACCCATCGTTTTTTTTTGCCCCCCCCCCCCCTTTTCCAGGGAGAGGGGGCGTACCCCAAAAGTATAGGGGCAACAGAGGGAACTTAGGGGAACAGGCTTAGGGCACTTTTTTATTACCGACCACAAGGGGGGCACCACACAGACATACTGTAGTTATGGTATTGAAAGAGGTGACAGCAAGGAGCACGTGGTAAGACACGGTGAGGGGGGAACAAGGCACCCCAAGTTTTTATTACCCCCCCCACCCTCGCAGGATCTGTTATGAGGTCTCTTGGGGTAGTTGTATTGAAAACAGATGCTTAAGACACTGAAGGGAAGGGACATGTAGACAAGTGTCCCCCCCATTGTGTGGGTACTTTCTTGTGCGATACCCTCTTCTTCATTCACTCACCACAAAGGAGCAGCCACAAAATGACAATTGCTGTGATGGTAGTACTGAAAGGGGCTTTATAAGGTAGAGAACCAGAAGGAAGGCGAGCTTCAAGTGGCACTTGGAGGATTGGCCATCTGAGCACAGGTGGGCTACTAAGAAAGAAGGGGAAAAGTGGGTGAACAGGAAGCAGAGATGCCCGCTATGACAGCTGAGAGCATTCAAATTTGGTGAATAAGGCGGGTGGTTTGGGGAAGTAGATGAATGAGTCAGGGAGACGGCGCATGCGGCAATTGGTTGGATGTGGCATAGAGAATAATCATGGCATGCAAACTAGGCAGTAGTCCCTGAATTGGCAGCGTCTGCAGAGACTTTGGGGTGCTCGACAAGTGATTTGTCCTCCTTGGATTGGGTATATAATCCACAGAGGGAAGGTCACAGCTTATAGTGAGGCAGATCGTGTATATCATATTTAAAGAAGGGTAGTTTGAGTGTGCGGAGAGGGGCTGCACGGAGTGGTAAGTGGATGGGGTGCTGAGCAATGTGCATCCAACTGGTCACTGGAGGCTGGGCAGTGGCAAAGCACCTGGGTTACTGGGAGAATTACAAAAGGAGGGCCAAAAGGAAGGGTGTTTATGGTCATTCAGATACTAGGACGGAACACTTGAGTGGCAATGAGATGGGGGTATTGAGAAGTCACAAATGGTGTCCCAGGGGTAGAGGTGTGGGGATCAGATATTCCTGCTAGGGTGTAATGTGCCACCCTGCCCCTTTTTTTTGTGCAGCCTGGTTCCCTCTCTAGTTTCTCTCCATTGTCCTTCTATCCTGCAGATGATTAGAGCAAGCTTCCTAATGTTTTTCTTGGCCTCATATCCCCAATTACGTGCCTGACATGCCTGGCCTAAGGATATTCCCAAAGAGTATGCTACTTATATTCTGGGAAGAGCCTCACTAGTTCTGCCTATTTATGCAGCAACAAGGCAAATCTTACAACCTGCAAAGTTGGAAGCTTTGAGATGAAGTAAAGGTTTTTATTTTGGGGGAAATGCTCTTCTATGCTTCTTCTCTCATGTGAAGGCCATGGGCTCCTGTTCTTCTCTCACGTGTCCTTTCAAAGAGACAGATGACACACTCGCCCAATCACTCAGCAAACATCTATGCTTTAACTCTGTCATCTTGCCGTTTTCCCTCCAAGTGCTTTCCCTTCCCCACAAATGCAGGATAATCTTTCCTCATTACTCATTCACTCGCTTATTGTAGTCCCCCGCTCCACAGGCCCAGCAAAGACCACCAAAGACAAGCGGTACTTCAGCAAACAGATTTAACACTTCTCTCTTCTATTATGGTCATACTGCTGCCCTCTAGTAACACTACATGGCAACTGCAGCATGATGATGTGATTTTGAAGGGGGCTGTCCTATGCAAATAATGTCCTCCCATGCTTACTTTGGCCTGAGACATTCACAGGCTTCCATCATGATATGGCCTCCAACATATGGCTTTCAGCAGAATTTTAAGCTTGACAACTTGTCTTACGCTAAAGCTTTTGCCGCTCATGGGAGAGCACCCTCATTTAGCAGGGTGCCAAATTGTCTGCAGTCTTCCTCTAAACAGAACATGGGCGTTCGTGGGCGTTCGGGGGCCTTGCTTGCTAGCTAAAGACTGAGCGCTGGGTTGTTTAAAGACCCAGGGCCAGGCAAGGCCAGCTGCTGCAACAGGCATGATGCAGGCCCAGTGAAGCACACGCCGGACTTTACCCTTTTCTGCCTCTTGAAAACTTCAACATGTCTGTCTTCTGATTGCACCTAATAAAGGGAGTTTGACCAGCTCCAAACTTTACCCATCATTTCGTGAGTGAGAGCTAACACTAGGGCAATATGCCTAGCCAGCAGCACAGGCACTATCCCCCTGATTACACAGCTCTGTTCACACCAAAATGAAAAATCCCCACCACTCAACCTATTTTACTATTTGTGGGAGGCTTACTTCTGCTCAGTTATGCCCCCTAGGCCACATTCGCGCTACAAAATGCCAAATTCAAAGACACAAAATCAATAGATTGATAACTGAAGGTAATGCTTTACCCATATTTCACCTACTAATGAAAAAGGGGGCTGCATGGGAGTCAGGAGAGAAAATATTTATAATTTTCAGGCACTCGTGCAAAAAAGAGTGTCTGAAATTGCTCTTGGTTTTTATAAAATCGAAATATTAGTTAATGGAAAAAAAAAAAGAAAATGCTATTTTTACCACCCATGGCGGGATTTGAACTCTCGGCCAGGGGAGCTTTCAGCATCAGAGGCAGGTGACATTACCACTGAGCTACTGCTCCTTACTGGTAAGCAGGGATTCAGGAGCATCTATAAGCTACATACAGGCCCCCTAGTCCACATGACACACCATAGCCATGATATAGGGACTATTGGAAAGAATACAAACATGGAAGCCCGTGTGGTCCAGTGGGTAAGTTCCTGCCTTCCACCCAGGCGACCAGGGTTCAAATCCCGGGTTCGGCACCAGATGACTGATGGCGGTGAAGCAGAGGTAAGTCGGTAAGTAAAATGTGCGTATGTGTAGAGGTGTGCCTGGCTGGTGATTGGTGGATGGAGAGAGTGGTTGGTGTGTGAAGAGAGAAGCCTGAATGGTGGATAACAGAGTGGTTGGTGTGTCTGGGCAGAAAGAGTGAGGTTAGGCCCAGCCGAGTGGGAGTAGAGTCGAGGGGAGGAGCAACAGAGGGGGAGTGGGAGGAGGGAGGAAAGCAGAGAGAAGGGGGGGCAGAGTTGGGGGAGGAGCCTCGGGATAGGTGGTGGCATACAGCCTAGGGGAGGAGCCACAGAGGGGAAGTGTGAATGGGTGGAGTAAGAAAGGAAAGCAGAGAGAAGGGGGGGGGCATAGTTGAGGGGAGGAGCATAGGGGCAGGTGGTGGCATACAGCCTAGGGGAGAAGCCACAGAGGGGGAGTGTGAATTGGTGGAGTATGGAAAGAAGGGTGCGGGGGCATAGTTGGGGGGCGGAGCCTAGGGTGGTGGCATACAGCCTAGGAGGGACCAAGGGGAGGGGCATGTGTAGAGAGGGGTGGGGCCACAGAGGAAAGGGAGAAGTAGGCAGAGTCTGGGGCAATAGGTCAGGGGGCGGAGCATAGGGGAGTGAGCCCAACAAGGAAAGAGTGCCCCTCCCCCTTCAGCAAACAGAGGGGGGTGACCTGATAGGAGGGGCACTACCATAGTAGACCCCAACATTTTATGACCGCTCCCTCCCCCTCCCCAACTATAGAGTGGGGGGGACAAATTTTGGGGAGCAGTATAAAAAAGGGGTGTTGGGGTGCATTACAAAATAGGGTGCTAGAAGGCACAGAATGATGTGGTTTGGCTTTGGGTGCGCTACCCATCGTTTTTTTTTGCCCCCCCCCCTTTTCCAGGGAGAGGGGGCGTACCCCAAAAGTATAGGGGCAACAGAGGGAACTTAGGGGAACAGGCTTAGGGCACTTTTTTATTACCGACCACAAGGGGGGCACCACACAGACATACTGTAGTTATGGTATTGAAAGAGGTGACAGCAAGGAGCACGTGGTAAGACACGGTGAGGGGGGAACAAGGCACCCCAAGTTTTTATTACCCCCCCCCCCACCCTCGCAGGATCTGTTATGAGGTCTCTTGGGGTAGTTGTATTGAAAACAGATGCTTAAGACACTGAAGGGAAGGGACATGTAGACAAGTGTCCCCCCCATTGTGTGGGTACTTTCTTGTGCGATACCCTCTTCTTCATTCACTCACCACAAAGGAGCAGCCACAAAATGACAATTGCTGTGATGGTAGTACTGAAAGGGGCTTTATAAGGTAGAGAACCAGAAGGAAGGCGAGCTTCAAGTGGCACTTGGAGGATTGGCCATCTGAGCACAGGTGGGCTACTAAGAAAGAAGGGGAAAAGTGGGTGAACAGGAAGCAGAGATGCCCGCTATGACAGCTGAGAGCATTCAAATTTGGTGAATAAGGCGGGTGGTTTGGGGAAGTAGATGAATGAGTCAGGGAGACGGCGCATGCGGCAATTGGTTGGATGTGGCATAGAGAATAATCATGGCATGCAAACTAGGCAGTAGTCCCTGAATTGGCAGCGTCTGCAGAGACTTTGGGGTGCTCGACAAGTGATTTGTCCTCCTTGGATTGGGTATATAATCCACATTGGGAAGGTCACAGCTTATAGTGAGGCAGATCGTGTATATCATATTTAAAGAAGGGTAGTTTGAGTGTGCGGAGAGGAGCTGCACGGAGTGGTAAGTGGATGGGGTGCTAAGCAATGTGCATCCAGCTGGTCACTGGAGGCTGGGCAGTGGCAAAGCACCTGGGTTACTGGGAGAATTACAAAAGGAGGGCCAAAAGGAAGGGTGTTTATGGTCATTCAGATACTAGGACGGAACACTTGAGTGGCAATGAGATGGGGGTATTGAAAAGTCACAAATGGTGTCCCAGGGGTAGAGGTATGGGGATCAGATATTCCTGCTAGGGTGTAATGTGCCACCCTGCCCCTTTTTTTGTGCAGCCTGGTTCCCTCTCTAGTTTCTCTCCATTGTCCTTCTATCCTGCAGATGATTAGAGCAAGCTTCCTAATGTTTTTCTTGGCCTCATATCCCCAATTACGTGCCTGACATGCCTGGCCTAAGGATATTCCCAAAGAGTATGCTACTTATATTCTGGGAAGAGCCTCACTAGTTCTGCCTATTTATGCAGCAACAAGGCAAATCTTACAACCTGCAAAGTTGGAAGCTTTGAGATGAAGTAAAGGTTTTTATTTTGGGGGAAATGCTCTTCTATGCTTCTTCTCTCATGTGAAGGCCATGGGCTCCTGTTCTTCTCTCACGTGTCCTTTCAAAGAGACAGATGACACACTCGCCCAATCACTCAGCAAACATCTATGCTTTAACTCTGTCATCTTGCCGTTTTCCCTCCAAGTGCTTTCCCTTCCCCACAAATGCAGGATAATCTTTCCTCATTACTCATTCACTCGCTTATTGTAGTCCCCCGCTCCACAGGCCCAGCAAAGACCACCAAAGACAAGCGGTACTTCAGCAAACAGATTTAACACTTCTCTCTTCTATTATGGTCATACTGCTGCCCTCTAGTAACACTACATGGCAACTGCAGCATGATGATGTGATTTTGAAGGGGGCTGTCCTATGCAAATAATGTCCTCCCATGCTTACTTTGGCCTGAGACATTCACAGGCTTCCATCATGATATGGCCTCCAACATATGGCTTTCAGCAGAATTTTAAGCTTGACAACTTGTCTTACGCTAAAGCTTTTGCCGCTCATGGGAGAGCACCCTCATTTAGCAGGGTGCCAAATTGTCTGCAGTCTTCCTCTAAACAGAACATGGGCGTTCGTGGGCGTTCGGGGGCCTTGCTTGCTAGCTAAAGACTGAGCGCTGGGTTGTTTAAAGACTCAGGGCCAGGCAAGGCCAGCTGCTGCAACAGGCATGATGCAGGCCCAGTGAAGCACACGCCGGACTTTACCCTTTTCTGCCTCTTGAAAACTTCAACATGTCTGTCTTCTGATTGCACCTAATAAAGGGAGTTTGACCAGCTCCAAACTTTACCCATCATTTCGTGAGTGAGAGCTAACACTAGGGCAATATGCCTAGCCAGCAGCACAGGCACTATCCCCCTGATTACACAGCTCTGTTCACACCAAAATGAAAAATCCCCACCACTCAACCTATTTTACTATTGGTGGGAGGCTTACTTCTGCTCAGTTATGCCCCCTAGGCCACATTCGCGCTACAAAATGCCAAATTCAAAGACACAAAATCAATAGATTGATAACTGAAGGTAATGCTTTACCCATATTTCACCTACTAATGAAAAAGGGGGCTGCATGGGAGTCAGGAGAGAAAATATTTATAATTTTCAGGCACTCGTGCAAAAAAGAGTGTCTGAAATTGCTCTTGGTTTTTATAAAATCGAAATATTAGTTAATGGAAAAAAAAAGAAAATGCTATTTTTACCACCCATGGCGGGATTTGAACTCTCGGCCAGGGGAGCTTTCAGCATCAGAGGCAGGTGACATTATCACTGAGCTACTGCTCCTTACTGGTAAGCAGGGATTCAGGAGCATCTATAAGCTACATACAGGCCCCCTAGTCTACATGACACACCATAGCCATGATATAGGGACTATTGGAAAGAATACAAACATGGAAGCCCGTGTGGTCCAGTGGGTAAGTTCCTGCCTTCCACCCAGGCGACCAGGGTTCAAATCCGGGGTTCGGCACCAGATGACTGATGGCGGTGAAGCAGAGGTAAGTCGGTAAGTAAAATGTGCGTATGTGTGGAGGTGTGCCTGGCTGGTGATTGGTGGATGGAGAGAGTGGTTGGTGTGTGAAGAGAGAAGCCTGAATGGTGGATAACAGAGTGGTTGGTGTGTCAGGGCAGAAAGAGAGAGGTTAGGCCCAGGCCGAGTGGGAGTAGAGTCGAGGGGAGGAGCCACAGAGGGGGAGTGTGAATGGGTGGAGGAAGGAGGAAAGCAGAGAGAAGGGGGGGCAGAGTTGGGGGAGGAGCCTCGGGATAGGTGGTGGCATACAGCCTAGGGGAGGAGCCACAGAGGGGGAGTGTGAATGGGTGGAGTAAGAAAGGAAAGCAGAGAGAAGGGGGGGCAGAGTTGGGGGAGGAGCCTCGGGATAGGTGGTGGCATACAGCCTAGGGGAGGAGCCACAGAGGGGGAGTGTGAATGGGTGGAGTAAGAAAGGAAAGCAGAGAGAAGGGGGGGGCATAGTTGAGGGGAGGAGCATAGGGGCAGGTGGTGGCATACAGCCTAGGGGAGGAGCCACAGAGGGGGAGTGTGAATTGGTGGAGTATGGAAAGAAGGGTGCGGGGGCATAGTTGGGGGGCGGAGCCTAGGGTGGTGGCATACAGCCTAGGAGGGACCAAGGGGAGGGGCATGTGTAGAGAGGGGTGGGGCCACAGAGGAAAGGGAGAAGTAGGCAGAGTCTGGGGCAATAGGTCAGGGGGCGGAGCATAGGGGAGTGAGCCCAACAAGGAAAGAGTGCCCCTCCCCCTTCAGCAAACAGAGGGGGGTGACCTGATAGGAGGGGCACTACCATAGTAGACCCCAACATTTTATGACCGCTCCCTCCCCCTCCCCAACTACAGAGTGGGGGGGACAAATTTTGGGGAGCAGTATAAAAAAGGGGTGTTGGGGTGCATTACAAAATAGGGTGCTAGAAGGCACAGAATGATGTGGTTTGGCTTTGGGTGCGCTACCCATCGTTTTTTTTTGCCCCCCCCCCCTTTTCCAGGGAGAGGGGGCGTACCCCAAAAGTATAGGGGCAACAGAGGGAACTTAGGGGAACAGGCTTAGGGCACTTTTTTATTACCGACCACAAGGGGGGCACCACACAGACATACTGTAGTTATGGTATTGAAAGAGGTGACAGCAAGGAGCACGTGGTAAGACACGGTGAGGGGGGAACAAGGCACCCCAAGTTTTTATTACCCCCCCCCCACCCTCGCAGGATCTGTTATGAGGTCTCTTGGGGTAGTTGTATTGAAAACAGATGCTTAAGACACTGAAGGGAAGGGACATGTAGACAAGTGTCCCCCCCATTGTGTGGGTACTTTCTTGTGCGATACCCTCTTCTTCATTCACTCACCACAAAGGAGCAGCCACAAAATGACAATTGCTGTGATGGTAGTACTGAAAGGGGCTTTATAAGGTAGAGAACCAGAAGGAAGGCGAGCTTCAAGTGGCACTTGGAGGATTGGCCATCTGAGCACAGGTGGGCTACTAAGAAAGAAGGGGAAAAGTGGGTGAACAGGAAGCAGAGATGCCCGCTATGACAGCTGAGAGCATTCAAATTTGGTGAATAAGGCGGGTGGTTTGGGGAAGTAGATGAATGAGTCAGGGAGACGGCGCATGCGGCAATTGGTTGGATGTGGCATAGAGAATAATCATGGCATGCAAACTAGGCAGTAGTCCCTGAATTGGCAGCGTCTGCAGAGACTTTGGGGTGCTCGACAAGTGATTTGTCCTCCTTGGATTGGGTATATAATCCACAGAGGGAAGGTCACAGCTTATAGTGAGGCAGATCGTGTATATCATATTTAAAGAAGGGTAGTTTGAGTGTGCGGAGAGGAGCTGCACGGAGTGGTAAGTGGATGGGGTGCTAAGCAATGTGCATCCAGCTGGTCACTGGAGGCTGGGCAGTGGCAAAGCACCTGGGTTACTGGGAGAATTACAAAAGGAGGGCCAAAAGGAAGGGTGTTTATGGTCATTCAGATACTAGGACGGAACACTTGAGTGGCAATGAGATGGGGGTATTGAGAAGTCACAAATGGTGTCCCAGGGGTAGAGGTGTGGGGATCAGATATTCCTGCTAGGGTGTAATGTGCCACCCTGCCCCTTTTTTTTGTGCAGCCTGGTTCCCTCTCTAGTTTCTCTCCATTGTCCTTCTATCCTGCAGATGATTAGAGCAAGCTTCCTAATGTTTTTCTTGGCCTCATATCCCCAATTACGTGCCTGACATGCCTGGCCTAAGGATATTCCCAAAGAGTATGCTACTTATATTCTGGGAAGAGCCTCACTAGTTCTGCCTATTTATGCAGCAACAAGGCAAATCTTACAACCTGCAAAGTTGGAAGCTTTGAGATGAAGTAAAGGTTTTTATTTTGGGGGAAATGCTCTTCTATGCTTCTTCTCTCATGTGAAGGCCATGGGCTCCTGTTCTTCTCTCACGTGTCCTTTCAAAGAGACAGATGACACACTCGCCCAATCACTCAGCAAACATCTATGCTTTAACTCTGTCATCTTGCCGTTTTCCCTCCAAGTGCTTTCCCTTCCCCACAAATGCAGGATAATCTTTCCTCATTACTCATTCACTCGCTTATTGTAGTCCCCCGCTCCACAGGCCCAGCAAAGACCACCAAAGACAAGCGGTACTTCAGCAAACAGATTTAACACTTCTCTCTTCTATTATGGTCATACTGCTGCCCTCTAGTAACACTACATGGCAACTGCAGCATGATGATGTGATTTTGAAGGGGGCTGTCCTATGCAAATAATGTCCTCCCATGCTTACTTTGGCCTGAGACATTCACCGGCTTCCATCATGATATGGCCTCCAACATATGGCTTTCAGCAGAATTTTAAGCTTGACAACTTGTCTTACGCTAAAGCTTTTGCCGCTCATGGGAGAGCACCCTCATTTAGCAGGGTGCCAAATTGTCTGCAGTCTTCCTCTAAACAGAACATGGGCGTTCGTGGGCGTTCGGGGGCCTTGCTTGCTAGCTAAAGACTGAGCGCTGGGTTGTTTAAAGACCCAGGGCCAGGCCAGCTGCTGCAACAGGCATGATGCAGGCCCAATGAAGCACACGCCGGACTTTACCCTTTTCTGCCTCTTGAAAACTTCAACATGTCTGTCTTCTGATTGCACCTAATAAAGGGAGTTTGACCAGCTCCAAACTTTACCCATCATTTCGTGAGTGAGAGCTAACACTAGGCCAATATGCCTAGCCAGCAGCACAGGCACTATCCCCCTGATTACACAGCTCTGTTCACACCAAAATGAAAAATCCCCACCACTCAACCTATTTTACTATTTGTGGGAGGCTTACTTCTGCTCAGTTATGCCCCCTAGGCCACATTCGCGCTACAAAATGCCAAATTCAAAGACACAAAATCAATAGATTGATAACTGAAGGTAATGCTTTACCCATATTTCACCTACTAATGAAAAAGGGGGCTGCATGGGAGTCAGGAGAGAAAATATTTATAATTTTCAGGCACTCGTGCAAAAAAGAGTGTCTGAAATTGCTCTTGGTTTTTATAAAATCGAAATATTAGTTAAAGGAAAAAAAAAAGAAAATGCAATTTTTACCACCCATGGCGGGATTTGAACTCTCGGCCAGGGGAGCTTTCATCATCAGAGGCAGGTGACATTACCACTGAGCTACTGCTCCTTACTGGTAAGCAGGGATTCAGGAGCATCTATAAGCTACATACAGGCCCCCTAGTCCACATGACACACCATAGCCATGATATAGGGACTATTGGAAAGAATACAAACATGGAAGCCCGTGTGGTCCAGTGGGTAAGTTCCTGCCTTCCACCCAGGCGACCAGGGTTCAAATCCCGGGTTCGGCACCAGATGACTGATGGCGGTGAAGCAGAGGTAAGTCGGTAAGTAAAATGTGCGTATGTGTGGAGGTGTGCCTTGCTGGTGATTGGTGGATGGAGAGAGTGGTTGGTGTGTGAAGAGAGAAGCCTGAATGGTGGATAACAGAGTGGTTGGTGTGTCTGGGCAGAAAGAGTGAGGTTAGGCCGAGTGGGAGTAGAGTCGAGGGGAGGAGCCACAGAGGGGGAGTGTGAATGGGTGGAGGAAGGAGGAAAGCAGAGAGAAGGGGGGGCAGAGTTGGGGGAGGAGCCTCGGGATAGGTGGTGGCATACAGCCTAGGGGAGGAGCCACAGAGGGGGAGTGTGAATGGGTGGAGTAAGAAAGGAAAGCAGAGAGAAGGGGGGGCATAGTTGAGGGGAGGAGCATAGGGGCAGGTGGTGGCATACAGCCTAGGGGAGGAGCCACAGAGGGGGAGTGTGAATGGGTGGAGTATGGAAAGAAGGTTGGGCATAGTTAGGGGGCGGAGCCTAGGGTGGTGGCACACAGCCTAGGAGGGACCAAGGGGAGGGGCATGTGTAGAGAGGGGTGGGGCCACAGAGGAAAGGGAGAAGTAGGCAGAGTCTGGGGCAATAGGTCAGGGGGCGGAGCATAGGGGAGTGAGCCCAACAAGGAAAGAGTGCCCCTCCCCCTTCAGCAAACAGAGGGGGGTGACCTGATAGGAGGGGCACTACCATAGTAGACCCCAACATTTTATGACCGCTCCCTCCCCCTCCCCAACTACAGAGTGGGGGGGACAAATTTTGGGGAGCAGTATAAAAAAGGGGTGTTGGGGTGCATTACAAAATAGGGTGCTAGAAGGCACAGAATGATGTGGTTTGGCTTTGGGTGCGCTACCCATCGTTTTTTTTGCCCCCCCCCCTTTTCCAGGGAGAGGGGGCGTACCCCAAAAGTATAGGGGCAACAGAGGGAACTTAGGGGAACAGGCTTAGGGCACTTTTTTATTACCGACCACAAGGGGGGCACCACACAGACATACTGTAGTTATGGTATTGAAAGAGGTGACAGCAAGGAGCACGTGGTAAGACACGGTGAGGGGGAACAAGGCACCCCAAGTTTTTATTACCCCCCCCACCCTCGCAGGATCTGTTATGAGGTCTCTTGGGGTAGTTGTATTGAAAACAGATGCTTAAGACACTGAAGGGAAGGGACATGTAGACAAGTGTCCCCCCCATTGTGTGGGTACTTTCTTGTGCGATACCCTCTTCTTCATTCACTCACCACAAAGGAGCAGCCACAAAATGACAATTGCTGTGATGGTAGTACTGAAAGGGGCTTTATAAGGTAGAGAACCAGAAGGAAGGCGAGCTTCAAGTGGCACTTGGAGGATTGGCCATCTGAGCACAGGTGGGCTACTAAGAAAGAAGGGGAAAAGTGGGTGAACAGGAAGCAGAGATGCCCGCTATGACAGCTGAGAGCATTCAAATTTGGTGAATAAGGCGGGTGGTTTGGGGAAGTAGATGAATGAGTCAGGGAGACGGCGCATGCGGCAATTGGTTGGATGTGGCATAGAGAATAATCATGGCATGCAAACTAGGCAGTAGTCCCTGAATTGGCAGCGTCTGCAGAGACTTTGGGGTGCTCGACAAGTGATTTGTCCTCCTTGGATTGGGTATATAATCCACAGAGGGAAGGTCACAGCTTGTAGTGAGGCAGATCGTGTATATCATATTTAAAGAAGGGTAGTTTGAGTGTGCGGAGAGGGGCTGCACGGAGTGGTAAGTGGATGGGGTGCTGAGCAATATGCATCCAGCTGGTCACTGGAGGCTGGGCAGTGGCAAAGCACCTGGGTTACTGGGAGAATTACAAAAGGAGGGCGAAAAGGAAGGGTGTTTATGGTCATTCAGATACTAGGACGGAACACTTGAGTGGCAATGAGATGGGGGTATTGAAAAGTCACAAATGGTGTCCCAGGGGTAGAGGTATGGGGATCAGATATTCCTGCTAGGGTGTAATGTGCCACCCTGCCCCTTTTTTTGTGCAGCCTGGTTCCCTCTCTAGTTTCTCTCCATTGTCCTTCTATCCTGCAGATGATTAGAGCAAGCTTCCTAATGTTTTTCTTGGCCTCATATCCCCAATTACGTGCCTGACATGCCTGGCCTAAGGATATTCCCAAAGAGTATGCTACTTATATTCTGGGAAGAGCCTCACTAGTTCTGCCTATTTATGCAGCAACAAGGCAAATCTTACAACCTGCAAAGTTGGAAGCTTTGAGATGAAGTAAAGGTTTTTATTTTGGGGGAAATGCTCTTCTATGCTTCTTCTCTCATGTGAAGGCCATGGGCTCCTGTTCTTCTCTCACGTGTCCTTTCAAAGAGACAGATGACACACTCGCCCAATCACTCAGCAAACATCTATGCTTTAACTCTGTCATCTTGCCGTTTTCCCTCCAAGTGCTTTCCCTTCCCCACAAATGCAGGATAATCTTTCCTCATTACTCATTCACTCGCTTATTGTAGTCCCCCGCTCCACAGGCCCAGCAAAGACCACCAAAGACAAGCGGTACTTCAGCAAACAGATTTAACACTTCTCTCTTCTATTATGGTCATACTGCTGCCCTCTAGTAACACTACATGGCAACTGCAGCATGATGATGTGATTTTGAAGGGGGCTGTCCTATGCAAATAATGTCCTCCCATGCTTACTTTGGCCTGAGACATTCACAGGCTTCCATCATGATATGGCCTCCAACATATGGCTTTCAGCAGAATTTTAAGCTTGACAACTTGTCTTACGCTAAAGCTTTTGCCGCTCATGGGAGAGCACCCTCATTTAGCAGGGTGCCAAATTGTCTGCAGTCTTCCTCTAAACAGAACATGGGCGTTCGTGGGCGTTCGGGGGCCTTGCTTGCTAGCTAAAGACTGAGCGCTGGGTTGTTTAAAGACCCAGGGCCAGGCAAGGCCAGCTGCTGCAACAGGCATGATGCAGGCCCAGTGAAGCACACGCCGGACTTTACCCTTTTCTGCCTCTTGAAAACTTCAACATGTCTGTCTTCTGATTGCACCTAATAAAGGGAGTTTGACCAGCTCCAAACTTTACCCATCATTTCGTGAGTGAGAGCTAACACTAGGGCAATATGCCTAGCCAGCAGCACAGGCACTATCCCCCTGATTACACAGCTCTGTTCACACCAAAATGAAAAATCCCCACCACTCAACCTATTTTACTATTTGTGGGAGGCTTACTTCTGCTCAGTTATGCCCCCTAGGCCACATTCGCGCTACAAAATGCCAAATTCAAAGACACAAAATCAATAGATTGATAACTGAAGGTAATGCTTTACCCATATTTCACCTACTAATGAAAAAGGGGGCTGCATGGGAGTCAGGAGAGAAAATATTTATAATTTTCAGGCACTCGTGCAAAAAAGAGTGTCTGAAATTGCTCTTGGTTTTTATAAAATCGAAATATTAGTTAATGGAAAAAAAAAAAGAAAATGCTATTTTTACCACCCATGGCGGGATTTGAACTCTCGGCCAGGGGAGCTTTCAGCATCAGAGGCAGGTGACATTACCACTGAGCTACTGCTTCTTACTGGTAAGCAGGGATTCAGGAGCATCTATAAGCTACATACAGGCCCCCTAGTCCACATGACACACCATAGCCATGATATAGGGACTATTGGAAAGAATACAAACATGGAAGCCCGTGTGGTCCAGTGGGTAAGTTCCTGCCTTCCACCCAGGCGACCAGGGTTCAAATCCCGGGTTCGGCACCAGATGACTGATGGCGGTGAAGCAGAGGTAAGTCGGTAAGTAAAATGTGCGTATGTGTAGAGGTGTGCCTGGCTGGTGATTGGTGGATGGAGAGAGTGGTTGGTGTGTGAAGAGAGAAGCCTGAATGGTGGATAACAGAGTGGTTGGTGTGTCTGGGCAGAAAGAGTGAGGTTAGGCCCAGCCGAGTGGGAGTAGAGTCGAGGGGAGGAGCCACAGAGGGGGAGTGTGAGGAAAGAGGAAAGCAGAGAGAAGGGGGGGCAGAGTTGGGGGAGGAGCCTCGGGATAGGTGGTGGCATACAGCCTAGGGGAGGAGCCACAGAGGGGAAGTGTGAATGGGTGGAGTAAGAAAGGAAAGCAGAGAGAAGGGGGGGGGCATAGTTGAGGGGAGGAGCATAGGGGCAGCCTAGGGGAGGAGCCACAGAGGGGGAGTGTGAATTGGTGGAGTATGGAAAGAAGGGTGCGGGGGCATAGTTGGGGGGCGGAGCCTAGGGTGGTGGCATACAGCCTAGGAGGGACCAAGGGGAGGGGCATGAGTAGAGAGGGGTGGGGCCACAGAGGAAAGGGAGAAGTAGGCAGAGTCTGGGGCAATAGGTCAGGGGGCGGAGCATAGGGGAGTGAGCCCAACAAGGAAAGAGTGCCCCTCCCCCTTCAGGAAACAGAGGGGGGTGACCTGATAGGAGGGGCACTACCATAGTAGACCCCAACATTTTATGACCGCTCCCTCCCCCTCCCCAACTACAGAGTGGGGGGGACAAATTTTGGGGAGCAGTATAAAAAAGGGGTGTTGGGGTGCATTACAAAATAGGGTGCTAGAAGGCACAGAATGATGTGGTTTGGCTTTGGGTGCGCTACCCATCGTTTTTTTTGCCCCCCCCCTTTTTCCAGGGAGAGGGGGCGTACCCCAAAAGTATAGGGGCAACAGAGGGAACTTAGGGGAACAGGCTTAGGGCACTTTTTTATTACCGACCACAAGGGGGGCACCACACAGACATACTGTAGTTATGGTATTGAAAGAGGTGACAGCAAGGAGCACGTGGTAAGACACGGTGAGGGGGAACAAGGCACCCCAAGTTTTTATTACCCCCCCCACCCTCGCAGGATCTGTTATGAGGTCTCTTGGGGTAGTTGTATTGAAAACAGATGCTTAAGACACTGAAGGGAAGGGACATGTAGACAAGTGTCCCCCCCATTGTGTGGGTACTTTCTTGTGCGATACCCTCTTCTTCATTCACTCACCACAAAGGAGCAGCCACAAAATGACAATTGCTGTGATGGTAGTACTGAAAGGGGCTTTATAAGGTAGAGAACCAGAAGGAAGGCGAGCTTCAAGTGGCACTTGGAGGATTGGCCATCTGAGCACAGGTGGGCTACTAAGAAAGAAGGGGAAAAGTGGGTGAACAGGAAGCAGAGATGCCCGCTATGACAGCTGAGAGCATTCAAATTTGGTGAATAAGGCGGGTGGTTTGGGGAAGTAGATGAATGAGTCAGGGAGACGGCGCATGCGGCAATTGGTTGGATGTGGCATAGAGAATAATCATGGCATGCAAACTAGGCAGTAGTCCCTGAATTGGCAGCGTCTGCAGAGACTTTGGGGTGCTCGACAAGTGATTTGTCCTCCTTGGATTGGGTATATAATCCACAGAGGGAAGGTCACAGCTTGTAGTGAGGCAGATCGTGTATATCATATTTAAAGAAGGGTAGTTTGAGTGTGCGGAGAGGGGCTGCACGGAGTGGTAAGTGGATGGGGTGCTGAGCAATATGCATCCAGCTGGTCACTGGAGGCTGGGCAGTGGCAAAGCACCTGGGTTACTGGGAGAATTACAAAAGGAGGGCGAAAAGGAAGGGTGTTTATGGTCATTCAGATACTAGGACGGAACACTTGAGTGGCAATGAGATGGGGGTATTGAAAAGTCACAAATGGTGTCCCAGGGGTAGAGGTATGGGGATCAGATATTCCTGCTAGGGTGTAATGTGCCACCCTGCCCCTTTTTTTGTGCAGCCTGGTTCCCTCTCTAGTTTCTCTCCATTGTCCTTCTATCCTGCAGATGATTAGAGCAAGCTTCCTAATGTTTTTCTTGGCCTCATATCCCCAATTACGTGCCTGACATGCCTGGCCTAAGGATATTCCCAAAGAGTATGCTACTTATATTCTGGGAAGAGCCTCACTAGTTCTGCCTATTTATGCAGCAACAAGGCAAATCTTACAACCTGCAAAGTTGGAAGCTTTGAGATGAAGTAAAGGTTTTTATTTTGGGGGAAATGCTCTTCTATGCTTCTTCTCTCATGTGAAGGCCATGGGCTCCTGTTCTTCTCTCACGTGTCCTTTCAAAGAGACAGATGACACACTCGCCCAATCACTCAGCAAACATCTATGCTTTAACTCTGTCATCTTGCCGTTTTCCCTCCAAGTGCTTTCCCTTCCCCACAAATGCAGGATAATCTTTCCTCATTACTCATTCACTCGCTTATTGTAGTCCCCCGCTCCACAGGCCCAGCAAAGACCACCAAAGACAAGCGGTACTTCAGCAAACAGATTTAACACTTCTCTCTTCTATTATGGTCATACTGCTGCCCTCTAGTAACACTACATGGCAACTGCAGCATGATGATGTGATTTTGAAGGGGGCTGTCCTATGCAAATAATGTCCTCCCATGCTTACTTTGGCCTGAGACATTCACAGGCTTCCATCATGATATGGCCTCCAACATATGGCTTTCAGCAGAATTTTAAGCTTGACAACTTGTCTTACGCTAAAGCTTTTGCCGCTCATGGGAGAGCACCCTCATTTAGCAGGGTGCCAAATTGTCTGCAGTCTTCCTCTAAACAGAACATGGGCGTTCGTGGGCGTTCGGGGGCCTTGCTTGCTAGCTAAAGACTGAGCGCTGGGTTGTTTAAAGACCCAGGGCCAGGCCAGCTGCTGCAACAGGCATGATGCAGGCCCAATGAAGCACACGCCGGACTTTACCCTTTTCTGCCTCTTGAAAACTTCAACATGTCTGTCTTCTGATTGCACCTAATAAAGGGAGTTTGACCAGCTCCAAACTTTACCCATCATTTCGTGAGTGAGAGCTAACACTAGGCCAATATGCCTAGCCAGCAGCACAGGCACTATCCCCCTGATTACACAGATCTGTTCACACCAAAATGAAAAATCCCCACCACTCAACCTATTTTACTATTTGTGGGAGGCTTACTTCTGCTCAGTTATGCCCCCTAGGCCACATTCGCGCTACAAAATGCCAAATTCAAAGACACAAAATCAATAGATTGATAACTGAAGGTAATGCTTTACCCATATTTCACCTACTAATGAAAAAGGGGGCTGCATGGGAGTCAGGAGAGAAAATATTTATAATTTTCAGGCACTCGTGCAAAAAAGAGTGTCTGAAATTGCTCTTGGTTTTTATAAAATCGAAATATTAGTTAAAGGAAAAAAAAAAGAAAATGCAATTTTTACCACCCATGGCGGGATTTGAACTCTCGGCCAGGGGAGCTTTCATCATCAGAGGCAGGTGACATTACCACTGAGCTACTGCTCCTTACTGGTAAGCAGGGATTCAGGAGCATCTATAAGCTACATACAGGCCCCCTAGTCCACATGACACACCATAGCCATGATATAGGGACTATTGGAAAGAATACAAACATGGAAGCCCGTGTGGTCCAGTGGGTAAGTTCCTGCCTTCCACCCAGGCGACCAGGGTTCAAATCCCGGGTTCGGCACCAGATGACTGATGGCGGTGAAGCAGAGGTAAGTCGGTAAGTAAAATGTGCGTATGTGTGGAGGTGTGCCTTGCTGGTGATTGGTGGATGGAGAGAGTGGTTGGTGTGTGAAGAGAGAAGCCTGAATGGTGGATAACAGAGTGGTTGGTGTGTCTGGGCAGAAAGAGTGAGGTTAGGCCCAGCCGAGTGGGAGTAGAGTCGAGGGGAGGAGCCACAGAGGGGGAGTGTGAGGAAAGAGGAAAGCAGAGAGAAGGGGGGGCAGAGTTGGGGGAGGAGCCTCGGGATAGGTGGTGGCATACAGCCTAGGGGAGGAGCCACAGAGGGGAAGTGTGAATGGGTGGAGTAAGAAAGGAAAGCAGAGAGAAGGGGGGGGGCATAGTTGAGGGGAGGAGCATAGGGGCAGGTGGTGGCATACAGCCTAGGGGAGGAGCCACAGAGGGGGAGTGTGAATTGGTGGAGTATGGAAAGAAGGGTGCGGGGGCATAGTTGGGGGGCGGAGCCTAGGGTGGTGGCATACAGCCTAGGAGGGACCAAGGGGAGGGGCATGTGTAGAGAGGGGTGGGGCCACAGAGGAAAGGGAGAAGTAGGCAGAGTCTGGGGCAATAGGTCAGGGGGCGGAGCATAGGGGAGTGAGCCCAACAAGGAAAGAGTGCCCCTCCCCCTTCAGGAAACAGAGGGGGGTGACCTGATAGGAGGGGCACTACCATAGTAGACCCCAACATTTTATGACCGCTCCCTCCCCCTCCCCAACTACAGAGTGGGGGGGACAAATTTTGGGGAGCAGTATAAAAAAGGGGTGTTGGGGTGCATTACAAAATAGGGTGCTAGAAGGCACAGAATGATGTGGTTTGGCTTTGGGTGCGCTACCCATCGTTTTTTTTGCCCCCCCCCCTTTTCCAGGGAGAGGGGGCGTACCCCAAAAGTATAGGGGCAACAGAGGGAACTTAGGGGAACAGGCTTAGGGCACTTTTTTATTACCGACCACAAGGGGGGCACCACACAGACATACTGTAGTTATGGTATTGAAAGAGGTGACAGCAAGGAGCACGTGGTAAGACACGGTGAGGGGGAACAAGGCACCCCAAGTTTTTATTACCCCCCCCACCCTCGCAGGATCTGTTATGAGGTCTCTTGGGGTAGTTGTATTGAAAACAGATGCTTAAGACACTGAAGGGAAGGGACATGTAGACAAGTGTCCCCCCCATTGTGTGGGTACTTTCTTGTGCGATACCCTCTTCTTCATTCACTCACCACAAAGGAGCAGCCACAAAATGACAATTGCTGTGATGGTAGTACTGAAAGGGGCTTTATAAGGTAGAGAACCAGAAGGAAGGCGAGCTTCAAGTGGCACTTGGAGGATTGGCCATCTGAGCACAGGTGGGCTACTAAGAAAGAAGGGGAAAAGTGGGTGAACAGGAAGCAGAGATGCCCGCTATGACAGCTGAGAGCATTCAAATTTGGTGAATAAGGCGGGTGGTTTGGGGAAGTAGATGAATGAGTCAGGGAGACGGCGCATGCGGCAATTGGTTGGATGTGGCATAGAGAATAATCATGGCATGCAAACTAGGCAGTAGTCCCTGAATTGGCAGCGTCTGCAGAGACTTTGGGGTGCTCGACAAGTGATTTGTCCTCCTTGGATTGGGTATATAATCCACAGAGGGAAGGTCACAGCTTGTAGTGAGGCAGATCGTGTATATCATATTTAAAGAAGGGTAGTTTGAGTGTGCGGAGAGGGGCTGCACGGAGTGGTAAGTGGATGGGGTGCTGAGCAATATGCATCCAGCTGGTCACTGGAGGCTGGGCAGTGGCAAAGCACCTGGGTTACTGGGAGAATTACAAAAGGAGGGCGAAAAGGAAGGGTGTTTATGGTCATTCAGATACTAGGACGGAACACTTGAGTGGCAATGAGATGGGGGTATTGAAAAGTCACAAATGGTGTCCCAGGGGTAGAGGTATGGGGATCAGATATTCCTGCTAGGGTGTAATGTGCCACCCTGCCCCTTTTTTTGTGCAGCCTGGTTCCCTCTCTAGTTTCTCTCCATTGTCCTTCTATCCTGCAGATGATTAGAGCAAGCTTCCTAATGTTTTTCTTGGCCTCATATCCCCAATTACGTGCCTGACATGCCTGGCCTAAGGATATTCCCAAAGAGTATGCTACTTATATTCTGGGAAGAGCCTCACTAGTTCTGCCTATTTATGCAGCAACAAGGCAAATCTTACAACCTGCAAAGTTGGAAGCTTTGAGATGAAGTAAAGGTTTTTATTTTGGGGGAAATGCTCTTCTATGCTTCTTCTCTCATGTGAAGGCCATGGGCTCCTGTTCTTCTCTCACGTGTCCTTTCAAAGAGACAGATGACACACTCGCCCAATCACTCAGCAAACATCTATGCTTTAACTCTGTCATCTTGCCGTTTTCCCTCCAAGTGCTTTCCCTTCCCCACAAATGCAGGATAATCTTTCCTCATTACTCATTCACTCGCTTATTGTAGTCCCCCGCTCCACAGGCCCAGCAAAGACCACCAAAGACAAGCGGTACTTCAGCAAACAGATTTAACACTTCTCTCTTCTATTATGGTCATACTGCTGCCGTCTAGTAACACTACATGGCAACTGCAGCATGATGATGTGATTTTGAAGGGGGCTGTCCTATGCAAATAATGTCCTCCCATGCTTACTTTGGCCTGAGACATTCACCGGCTTCCATCATGATATGGCCTCCAACATATGGCTTTCAGCAGAATTTTAAGCTTGACAACTTGTCTTACGCTAAAGCTTTTGCCGCTCATGGGAGAGCACCCTCATTTAGCAGGGTGCCAAATTGTCTGCAGTCTTCCTCTAAACAGAACATGGGCGTTCGTGGGCGTTCGGGGGCCTTGCTTGCTAGCTAAAGACTGAGCGCTGGGTTGTTTAAAGACCCAGGGCCAGGCAAGGCCAGCTGCTGCAACAGGCATGATGCAGGCCCAGTGAAGCACACGCCGGACTTTACCCTTTTCTGCCTCTTGAAAACTTCAACATGTCTGTCTTCTGATTGCACCTAATAAAGGGAGTTTGACCAGCTCCAAACTTTACCCATCATTTCGTGAGTGAGAGCTAACACTAGGGCAATATGCCTAGCCAGCAGCACAGGCACTATCCCCCTGATTACACAGCTCTGTTCACACCAAAATGAAAAATCCCCACCACTCAACCTATTTTACTATTTGTGGGAGGCTTACTTCTGCTCAGTTATGCCCCCTAGGCCACATTCGCGCTACAAAATGCCAAATTCAAAGACACAAAATCAATAGATTGATAACTGAAGGTAATGCTTTACCCATATTTCACCTACTAATGAAAAAGGGGGCTGCATGGGAGTCAGGAGAGAAAATATTTATAATTTTCAGGCACTCGTGCAAAAAAGAGTGTCTGAAATTGCTCTTGGTTTTTATAAAATCGAAATATTAGTTAATGGAAAAAAAAAAAGAAAATGCTATTTTTACCACCCATGGCGGGATTTGAACTCTCGGCCAGGGGAGCTTTCAGCATCAGAGGCAGGTGACATTACCACTGAGCTACTGCTTCTTACTGGTAAGCAGGGATTCAGGAGCATCTATAAGCTACATACAGGCCCCCTAGTCCACATGACACACCATAGCCATGATATAGGGACTATTGGAAAGAATACAAACATGGAAGCCCGTGTGGTCCAGTGGGTAAGTTCCTGCCTTCCACCCAGGCGACCAGGGTTCAAATCCCGGGTTCGGCACCAGATGACTGATGGCGGTGAAGCAGAGGTAAGTCGGTAAGTAAAATGTGCGTATGTGTAGAGGTGTGCCTGGCTGGTGATTGGTGGATGGAGAGAGTGGTTGGTGTGTGAAGAGAGAAGCCTGAATGGTGGATAACAGAGTGGTTGGTGTGTCTGGGCAGAAAGAGTGAGGTTAGGCCCAGGCCGAGTGGGAGTAGAGTCGAGGGGAGGAGCCACAGAGGGGGAGTGTGAATGGGTGGAGGAAGGAGGAAAGCAGAGAGAAGGGGGGGCAGAGTTGGGGGAGGAGCCTCGGGATAGGTGGTGGCATACAGCCTAGGGGAGGAGCCACAGAGGGGGAGTGTGAATGGGTGGAGTAAGAAAGGAAAGCAGAGAGAAGGGGGGGCATAGTTGAGGGGAGGAGCATAGGGGCAGGTGGTGGCATACAGCCTAGGGGAGGAGCCACAGAGGGGGAGTGTGAATGGGTGGAGTATGGAAAGAAGGTTGGGCATAGTTAGGGGGTGGAGCCTAGGGTGGTGGCATACAGCCTAGGAGGGACCAAGGGGAGGGGCATGTGTAGAGAGGGGTGGGGCCACAGAGGAAAGGGAGAAGTAGGCAGAGTCTGGGGCAATAGGTCAGGGGGCGGAGCATAGGGGAGTGAGCCCAACAAGGAAAGAGAACCCCTCCCCCTTCAGCAAACAGAGGGGGGTGACCTGATAGGAGGGGCACTACCATAGTAGACCCCAACATGTTATGACCGCTCCCTCCCCCTCCCCAACTACAGAGTGGGGGGGACAAATTTTGGGGAGCAGTATAAAAAAGGGGTGTTGGGGTGCATTACAAATAGGGTGCTAGAAGGCACAGAATGATGTGGTTTGGCTTTGGGTGCGCTACCCATCGTTTTTTTTTGCCCCCCCCCCCCCTTTTCCAGGGAGAGGGGGCGTACCCCAAAAGTATAGGGGCAACAGAGGGAACTTAGGGGAACAGGCTTAGGGCACTTTTTTATTACCGACCACAAGGGGGGCACCACACAGACATACTGTAGTTATGGTATTGAAAGAGGTGACAGCAAGGAGCACGTGGTAAGACACGGTGAGGGGGGAACAAGGCACCCCAAGTTTTTATTACCCCCCCACCCTCGCAGGATCTGTTATGAGGTCTCTTGGGGTAGTTGTATTGAAAACAGATGCTTAAGACACTGAAGGGAAGGGACATGTAGACAAGTGTCCCCCCCATTGTGTGGGTACTTTCTTGTGCGATACCCTCTTCTTCATTCACTCACCACAAAGGAGCAGCCACAAAATGACAATTGCTGTGATGGTAGTACTGAAAGGGGCTTTATAAGGTAGAGAACCAGAAGGAAGGCGAGCTTCAAGTGGCACTTGGAGGATTGGCCATCTGAGCACAGGTGGGCTACTAAGAAAGAAGGGGAAAAGTGGGTGAACAGGAAGCAGAGATGCCCGCTATGACAGCTGAGAGCATTCAAATTTGGTGAATAAGGCGGGTGGTTTGGGGAAGTAGATGAATGAGTCAGGGAGACGGCGCATGCGGCAATTGGTTGGATGTGGCATAGAGAATAATCATGGCATGCAAACTAGGCAGTAGTCCCTGAATTGGCAGCGTCTGCAGAGACTTTGGGGTGCTCGACAAGTGATTTGTCCTCCTTGGATTGGGTATATAATCCACAGAGGGAAGGTCACAGCTTATAGTGAGGCAGATCGTGTATATCATATTTAAAGAAGGGTAGTTTGAGTGTGCGGAGAGGGGCTGCACGGAGTGGTAAGTGGATGGGGTGCTGAGCAATGTGCATCCAACTGGTCACTGGAGGCTGGGCAGTGGCAAAGCACCTGGGTTACTGGGAGAATTACAAAAGGAGGGCCAAAAGGAAGGGTGTTTATGGTCATTCAGATACTAGGACGGAACACTTGAGTGGCAATGAGATGGGGGTATTGAGAAGTCACAAATGGTGTCCCAGGGGTAGAGGTGTGGGGATCAGATATTCCTGCTAGGGTGTAATGTGCCACCCTGCCCCTTTTTTTGTGCAGCCTGGTTCCCTCTCTAGTTTCTCTCCATTGTCCTTCTATCCTGCAGATGATTAGAGCAAGCTTCCTAATGTTTTTCTTGGCCTCATATCCCCAATTACGTGCCTGACATGCCTGGCCTAAGGATATTCCCAAAGAGTATGCTACTTATATTCTGGGAAGAGCCTCACTAGTTCTGCCTATTTATGCAGCAACAAGGCAAATCTTACAACCTGCAAAGTTGGAAGCTTTGAGATGAAGTAAAGGTTTTTATTTTGGGGGAAATGCTCTTCTATGCTTCTTCTCTCATGTGAAGGCCATGGGCTCCTGTTCTTCTCTCACGTGTCCTTTCAAAGAGACAGATGACACACTCGCCCAATCACTCAGCAAACATCTATGCTTTAACTCTGTCATCTTGCCGTTTTCCCTCCAAGTGCTTTCCCTTCCCCACAAATGCAGGATAATCTTTCCTCATTACTCATTCACTCGCTTATTGTAGTCCCCCGCTCCACAGGCCCAGCAAAGACCACCAAAGACAAGCGGTACTTCAGCAAACAGATTTAACACTTCTCTCTTCTATTATGGTCATACTGCTGCCCTCTAGTAACACTACATGGCAACTGCAGCATGATGATGTGATTTTGAAGGGGGCTGTCCTATGCAAATAATGTCCTCCCATGCTTACTTTGGCCTGAGACATTCACAGGCTTCCATCATGATATGGCCTCCAACATATGGCTTTCAGCAGAATTTTAAGCTTGACAACTTGTCTTACGCTAAAGCTTTTGCCGCTCATGGGAGAGCACCCTCATTTAGCAGGGTGCCAAATTGTCTGCAGTCTTCCTCTAAACAGAACATGGGCGTTCGTGGGCGTTCGGGGGCCTTGCTTGCTAGCTAAAGACTGAGCGCTGGGTTGTTTAAAGACCCAGGGCCAGGCCAGCTGCTGCAACAGGCATGATGCAGGCCCAATGAAGCACACGCCGGACTTTACCCTTTTCTGCCTCTTGAAAACTTCAACATGTCTGTCTTCTGATTGCACCTAATAAAGGGAGTTTGACCAGCTCCAAACTTTACCCATCATTTCGTGAGTGAGAGCTAACACTAGGGCAATATGCCTAGCCAGCAGCACAGGCACTATCCCCCTGATTACACAGCTCTGTTCACACCAAAAAGAAAAATCCCCACCACTCAACCTATTTTACTATTTGTGGGAGGCTTACTTCTGCTCAGTTATGCCCCCTAGGCCACATTCGCGCTACAAAATGCCAAATTCAAAGACACAAAATCAATAGATTGATAACTGAAGGTAATGCTTTACCCATATTTCACCTACTAATGAAAAAGGGGGCTGCATGGGAGTCAGGAGAGAAAATATTTATAATTTTCAGGCACTCGTGCAAAAAAGAGTGTCTGAAATTGCTCTTGGTTTTTATAAAATCGAAATATTAGTTAATGGAAAAAAAAAAAGAAAATGCTATTTTTACCACCCATGGCGGGATTTGAACTCTCGGCCAGGGGAGCTTTCAGCATCAGAGGCAGGTGACATTACCACTGAGCTACTGCTCCTTACTGGTAAGCAGGGATTCAGGAGCATCTATAAGCTACATACAGGCCCCCTAGTCCACATGACACACCATAGCCATGATATAGGGACTATTGGAAAGAATACAAACATGGAAGCCCGTGTGGTCCAGTGGGTAAGTTCCTGCCTTCCACCCAGGCGACCAGGGTTCAAATCCCGGGTTCGGCACCAGATGACTGATGGCGGTGAAGCAGAGGTAAGTCGGTAAGTAAAATGTGCGTATGTGTAGAGGTGTGCCTGGCTGGTGATTGGTGGATGGAGAGAGTGGTTGGTGTGTGAAGAGAGAAGCCTGAATGGTGGATAACAGAGTGGTTGGTGTGTCTGGGCAGAAAGAGTGAGGTTAGGCCCAGCCGAGTGGGAGTAGAGTCGAGGGGAGGAGCCACAGAGGGGGAGTGTGAGGAAGGAGGAAAGCAGAGAGAAGGGGGGGCAGAGTTGGGGGAGGAGCCTCGGGATAGGTGGTGGCATACAGCCTAGGGGAGGAGCCACAGAGGGGAAGTGTGAATGGGTGGAGTAAGAAAGGAAAGCAGAGAGAAGGGGGGGGGCATAGTTGAGGGGAGGAGCATAGGGGCAGGTGGTGGCATACAGCCTAGGGGAGAAGCCACAGAGGGGGAGTGTGAATTGGTGGAGTATGGAAAGAAGGGTGCGGGGGCATAGTTGGGGGGCGGAGCCTAGGGTGGTGGCATACAGCCTAGGAGGGACCAAGGGGAGGGGCATGTGTAGAGAGGGGTGGGGCCACAGAGGAAAGGGAGAAGTAGGCAGAGTCTGGGGCAATAGGTCAGGGGGCGGAGCATAGGGGAGTGAGCCCAACAAGGAAAGAGTGCCCCTCCCCCTTCAGCAAACAGAGGGGGGTGACCTGATAGGAGGGGCACTACCATAGTAGACCCCAACATTTTATGACCGCTCCCTCCCCCTCCCCAACTACAGAGTGGGGGGGACAAATTTTGGGGAGCAATATAAAAAAGGGGTGTTGGGGTGCATTACAAAATAGGGTGCTAGAAGGCACAGAATGATGTGGTTTGGCTTTGGGTGCGCTACCCATCGTTTTTTTTTGCCCCTCCCCCTTTTCCAGGGAGAGGGGGCGTACCCCAAAAGTATAGGGGCAACAGAGGGAACTTAGGGGAACAGGCTTAGGGCACTTTTTTATTACCGACCACAAGGGGGGCACCACACAGACATACTGTAGTTATGGTATTGAAAGAGGTGACAGCAAGGAGCACGTGGTAAGACACGGTGAGGGGGGAACAAGGCACCCCAAGTTTTTATTACCCCCCCCCCACCCTCGCAGGATCTGTTATGAGGTCTCTTGGGGTAGTTGTATTGAAAACAGATGCTTAAGACACTGAAGGGAAGGGACATGTAGACAAGTGTCCCCCCCATTGTGTGGGTACTTTCTTGTGCGATACCCTCTTCTTCATTCACTCACCACAAAGGAGCAGCCACAAAATGACAATTGCTGTGATGGTAGTACTGAAAGGGGCTTTATAAGGTAGAGAACCAGAAGGAAGGCGAGCTTCAAGTGGCACTTGGAGGATTGGCCATCTGAGCACAGGTGGGCTACTAAGAAAGAAGGGGAAAAGTGGGTGAACAGGAAGCAGAGATGCCCGCTATGACAGCTGAGAGCATTCAAATTTGGTGAATAAGGCGGGTGGTTTGGGGAAGTAGATGAATGAGTCAGGGAGACGGCGCATGCGGCAATTGGTTGGATGTGGCATAGAGAATAATCATGGCATGCAAACTAGGCAGTAGTCCCTGAATTGGCAGCGTCTGCAGAGACTTTGGGGTGCTCGACAAGTGATTTGTCCTCCTTGGATTGGGTATATAATCCACAGAGGGAAGGTCACAGCTTATAGTGAGGCAGATCGTGTATATCATATTTAAAGAAGGGTAGTTTGAGTGTGCGGAGAGGAGCTGCACGGAGTGGTAAGTGGATGGGGTGCTAAGCAATGTGCATCCAGCTGGTCACTGGAGGCTGGGCAGTGGCAAAGCACCTGGGTTACTGGGAGAATTACAAAAGGAGGGCCAAAAGGAAGGGTGTTTATGGTCATTCAGATACTAGGACGGAACACTTGAGTGGCAATGAGATGGGGGTATTGAAAAGTCACAAATGGTGTCCCAGGGGTAGAGGTATGGGGATCAGATATTCCTGCTAGGGTGTAATGTGCCACCCTGCCCCTTTTTTTGTGCAGCCTGGTTCCCTCTCTAGTTTCTCTCCATTGTCCTTCTATCCTGCAGATGATTAGAGCAAGCTTCCTAATGTTTTTCTTGGCCTCATATCCCCAATTACGTGCCTGACATGCCTGGCCTAAGGATATTCCCAAAGAGTATGCTACTTATATTCTGGGAAGAGCCTCACTAGTTCTGCCTATTTATGCAGCAACAAGGCAAATCTTACAACCTGCAAAGTTGGAAGCTTTGAGATGAAGTAAAGGTTTTTATTTTGGGGGAAATGCTCTTCTATGCTTCTTCTCTCATGTGAAGGCCATGGGCTCCTGTTCTTCTCTCACGTGTCCTTTCAAAGAGACAGATGACACACTCGCCCAATCACTCAGCAAACATCTATGCTTTAACTCTGTCATCTTGCCGTTTTCCCTCCAAGTGCTTTCCCTTCCCCACAAATGCAGGATAATCTTTCCTCATTACTCATTCACTCGCTTATTGTAGTCCCCCGCTCCACAGGCCCAGCAAAGACCACCAAAGACAAGCGGTACTTCAGCAAACAGATTTAACACTTCTCTCTTCTATTATGGTCATACTGCTGCCCTCTAGTAACACTACATGGCAACTGCAGCATGATGATGTGATTTTGAAGGGGGCTGTCCTATGCAAATAATGTCCTCCCATGCTTACTTTGGCCTGAGACATTCACAGGCTTCCATCATGATATGGCCTCCAACATATGGCTTTCAGCAGAATTTTAAGCTTGACAACTTGTCTTACGCTAAAGCTTTTGCCGCTCATGGGAGAGCACCCTCATTTAGCAGGGTGCCAAATTGTCTGCAGTCTTCCTCTAAACAGAACATGGGCGTTCGTGGGCGTTCGGGGGCCTTGCTTGCTAGCTAAAGACTGAGCGCTGGGTTGTTTAAAGACCCAGGGCCAGGCAAGGCCAGCTGCTGCAACAGGCATGATGCAGGCCCAATGAAGCACACGCCGGACTTTACCCTTTTCTGCCTCTTGAAAACTTCAACATGTCTGTCTTCTGATTGCACCTAATAAAGGGAGTTTGACCAGCTCCAAACTTTACCCATCATTTCGTGAGTGAGAGCTAACACTAGGCCAATATGCCTAGCCAGCAGCACAGGCACTATCCCCCTGATTACACAGCTCTGTTCACACCAAAATGAAAAATCCCCACCACTCAACCTATTTTACTATTTGTGGGAGGCTTACTTCTGCTCAGTTATGCCCCCTAGGCCACATTCGCGCTACAAAATGCCAAATTCAAAGACAAAAAATCAATAGATTGATAACTGAAGGTAATGCTTTACCCATATTTCACCTACTAATGAAAAAGGGGGCTGCATGGGAGTCAGGAGAGAAAATATTTATAATTTTCAGGCACTCGTGCAAAAAAGAGTGTCTGAAATTGCTCTTGGTTTTTATAAAATCGAAATATTAGTTAATGGGAAAAAAAAAGAAAATACAATTTTTACCACCCATGGCGGGATTTGAACTCTCGGCCAGGGGAGCTTTCATCATCAGAGGCAGGTGACATTACCACTGAGCTACTGCTCCTTACTGGTAAGCAGGGATTCAGGAGCATCTATAAGCTACATACAGGCCCCCTAGTCCACATGACACACCATAGCCATGATATAGGGACTATTGGAAAGAATACAAACATGGAAGCCCGTGTGGTCCAGTGGGTAAGTTCCTGCCTTCCACCCAGGCGACCAGGGTTCAAATCCCGGGTTCGGCACCAGATGACTGATGGCGGTGAAGCAGAGGTAAGTCGGTAGTAAAATGTGCGTATGTGTGGAGGTGTGCCTGGCTGGTGATTGGTGGATGGAGAGAGTGGTTGGTGTGTGAAGAGAGAAGCCTGAATGGTGGATAACAGAGTGGTTGGAGTGTCAGGGCAGAAAGAGAGAGGTTAGGCCCAGGCCGAGTGGGAGTAGAGTCGAGGTGAGGAGCCACAGAGGGGGAGTGTGAATGGGTGGAGGAAGGAGGAAAGCAGAGAGAAGGGGGGGCAGAGTTGGGGGAGGAGCCTCGGGATAGGTGGTGGCATACAGCCTAGGGGAGGAGCCACAGAGGGGGAGTGTGAATGGGTGGAGTATGAAAGGAAAGCAGAGAGAAGGGGGGGCAGAGTTGGGGGAGGAGCCTCGGGATAGGTGGTGGCATACAGCCTAGGGGAGGAGCCACAGAGGGGGAGTGTGAATGGGTGGAGTAAGAAAGGAAAGCAGAGAGAAGGGGGGGGCATAGTTGAGGGGAGGAGCATAGGGGCAGGTGGTGGCATACAGCCTAGGGGAGGAGCCACAGAGGGGGAGTGTGAATTGGTGGAGTATGGAAAGAAGGGTGCGGGGGCATAGTTGGGGGCGGAGCCTAGGGTGGTGGCATACAGCCTAGGAGGGACCAAGGGGAGGGGCATGTGTAGAGAGGGGTGGGGCCACAGAGGAAAGGGAGAAGTAGGCAGAGTCTGGGGCAATAGGTCAGGGGGCGGAGCATAGGGGAGTGAGCCCAACAAGGAAAGAGTGCCCCTCCCCCTTCAGCAAACAGAGGGGGGTGACCTGATAGGAGGGGCACTACCATAGTAGACCCCAACATTTTATGACCGCTCCCTCCCCCTCCCCAACTACAGAGTGGGGGGGACAAATTTTGGGGAGCAGTATAAAAAAGGGGTGTTGGGGTGCATTACAAAATAGGGTGCTAGAAGGCACAGAATGATGTGGTTTGGCTTTGGGTGAGCTACCCATCGTTTTTTTTTGCCCCCCCCCCCTTTTCCAGGGAGAGGGGGCGTACCCCAAAAGTATAGGGGCAACAGAGGGAACTTAGGGGAACAGGCTTAGGGCACTTTTTTATTACCGACCACAAGGGGGGCACCACACAGACATACTGTAGTTATGGTATTGAAAGAGGTGACAGCAAGGAGCACGTGGTAAGACACGGTGAGGGGGGAACAAGGCACCCCAAGTTTTTATTACCCCCCCCCACCCTCGCAGGATCTGTTATGAGGTCTCTTGGGGTAGTTGTATTGAAAACAGATGCTTAAGACACTGAAGGGAAGGGACATGTAGACAAGTGTCCCCCCCATTGTGTGGGTACTTTCTTGTGCGATACCCTCTTCTTCATTCACTCACCACAAAGGAGCAGCCACAAAATGACAATTGCTGTGATGGTAGTACTGAAAGGGGCTTTATAAGGTAGAGAACCAGAAGGAAGGCGAGCTTCAAGTGGCACTTGGAGGATTGGCCATCTGAGCACAGGTGGGCTACTAAGAAAGAAGGGGAAAAGTGGGTGAACAGGAAGCAGAGATGCCCGCTATGACAGCTGAGAGCATTCAAATTTGGTGAATAAAGCGGGTGGTTTGGGGAAGTAGATGAATGAGTCAGGGAGACGGCGCATGCGGCAATTGGTTGGATGTGGCATAGAGAATAATCATGGCATGCAAACTAGGCAGTAGTCCCTGAATTGGCAGCGTCTGCAGAGACTTTGGGGTGCTCGACAAGTGATTTGTCCTCCTTGGATTGGGTATATAATCCACAGAGGGAAGGTCACAGCTTATAGTGAGGCAGATCGTGTATATCATATTTAAAGAAGGGTAGTTTGAGTGTGCGGAGAGGAGCTGCACGGAGTGGTAAGTGGATGGGGTGCTAAGCAATGTGCATCCAGCTGGTCACTGGAGGCTGGGCAGTGGCAAAGCACCTGGGTTACTGGGAGAATTACAAAAGGAGGGCCAAAAGGAAGGGTGTTTATGGTCATTCAGATACTAGGACGGAACACTTGAGTGGCAATGAGATGGGGGTATTGAGAAGTCACAAATGGTGTCCCAGGGGTAGAGGTGTGGGGATCAGATATTCCTGCTAGGGTGTAATGTGCCACCCTGCCCCTTTTTTTTGTGCAGCCTGGTTCCCTCTCTAGTTTCTCTCCATTGTCCTTCTATCCTGCAGATGATTAGAGCAAGCTTCCTAATGTTTTTCTTGGCCTCATATCCCCAATTACGTGCCTGACATGCCTGGCCTAAGGATATTCCCAAAGAGTATGCTACTTATATTCTGGGAAGAGCCTCACTAGTTCTGCCTATTTATGCAGCAACAAGGCAAATCTTACAACCTGCAAAGTTGGAAGCTTTGAGATGAAGTAAAGGTTTTTATTTTGGGGGAAATGCTCTTCTATGCTTCTTCTCTCATGTGAAGGCCATGGGCTCCTGTTCTTCTCTCACGTGTCCTTTCAAAGAGACAGATGACACACTCGCCCAATCACTCAGCAAACATCTATGCTTTAACTCTGTCATCTTGCCGTTTTCCCTCCAAGTGCTTTCCCTTCCCCACAAATGCAGGATAATCTTTCCTCATTACTCATTCACTCGCTTATTGTAGTCCCCCGCTCCACAGGCCCAGCAAAGACCACCAAAGACAAGCGGTACTTCAGCAAACAGATTTAACACTTCTCTCTTCTATTATGGTCATACTGCTGCCCTCTAGTAACACTACATGGCAACTGCAGCATGATGATGTGATTTTGAAGGGGGCTGTCCTATGCAAATAATGTCCTCCCATGCTTACTTTGGCCTGAGACATTCACAGGCTTCCATCATGATATGGCCTCCAACATATGGCTTTCAGCAGAATTTTAAGCTTGACAACTTGTCTTACGCTAAAGCTTTTGCCGCTCATGGGAGAGCACCCTCATTTAGCAGGGTGCCAAATTGTCTGCAGTCTTCCTCTAAACAGAACATGGGCGTTCGTGGGCGTTCGGGGGCCTTGCTTGCTAGCTAAAGACTGAGCGCTGGGTTGTTTAAAGACTCAGGGCCAGGCAAGGCCAGCTGCTGCAACAGGCATGATGCAGGCCCAGTGAAGCACACGCCGGACTTTACCCTTTTCTGCCTCTTGAAAACTTCAACATGTCTGTCTTCTGATTGCACCTAATAAAGGGAGTTTGACCAGCTCCAAACTTTACCCATCATTTCGTGAGTGAGAGCTAACACTAGGGCAATATGCCTAGCCAGCAGCACAGGCACTATCCCCCTGATTACACAGCTCTGTTCACACCAAAATGAAAAATCCCCACCACTCAACCTATTTTACTATTTGTGGGAGGCTTACTTCTGCTCAGTTATGCCCCCTAGGCCACATTCGCGCTACAAAATGCCAAATTCAAAGACAAAAAATCAATAGATTGATAACTGAAGGTAATGCTTTACCCATATTTCACCTACTAATGAAAAAGGGGGCTGCATGGGAGTCAGGAGAGAAAATATTTATAATTTTCAGGCACTCGTGCAAAAAAGAGTGTCTGAAATTGCTCTTGGTTTTTATAAAATCGAAATATTAGTTAATGGAAAAAAAAAAGAAAATGCTATTTTTACCACCCATGGCGGGATTTGAACTCTCGGCCAGGGGAGCTTTCAGCATCAGAGGCAGGTGACATTACCACTGAGCTACTGCTCCTTACTGGTAAGCAGGGATTCAGGAGCATCTATAAGCTACATACAGGCCCCCTAGTCTACATGACACACCATAGCCATGATATAGGGACTATTGGAAAGAATACAAACATGGAAGCCCGTGTGGTCCAGTGGGTAAGTTCCTGCCTTCCACCCAGGCGACCAGGGTTCAAATCCCGGGTTCGGCACCAGATGACTGATGGCGGTGAAGCAGAGGTAAGTCGGTAAGTAAAATGTGCGTATGTGTGGAGGTGTGCCTGGCTGGTGATTGGTGGATGGAGAGAGTGGTTGGTGTGTGAAGAGAGAAGCCTGAATGGTGGATAACAGAGTGGTTGGTGTGTCAGGGCAGAAAGAGTGAGGTTAGGCCCAGGCCGAGTGGGAGTAGAGTCGAGGGGAGGAGCCACAGAGGGGGTGTGTGAATGGGTGGAGGAAGGAGGAAAGCAGAGAGAAGGGGGGGCAGAGTTGGGGGAGGAGCCTCGGGATAGGTGGTGGCATACAGCCTAGGGGAGGAGCCACAGAGGGGGAGTGTGAATGGGTGGAGTATGGAAAGAAGGTTGGGCATAGTTAGGGGGTGGAGCCTAGGGTGGTGGCATACAGCCTAGGAGGGACCAAGGGGAGGGGCATGTGTAGAGAGGGGTGGGGCCACAGAGGAAAGGGAGAAGTAGGCAGAGTCTGGGGCAATAGGTCAGGGGGCGGAGCATAGGGGAGTGAGCCCAACAAGGAAAGAGTGCCCCTCCCCCTTCAGCAAACAGAGGGGGGTGACCTGATAGGAGGGGCACTACCATAGTAGACCCCAACATTTTATGACCGCTCCCTCCCCCTCCCCAACTACAGAGTGGGGGGGACAAATTTTGGGGAGCAGTATAAAAAAGGGGTGTTGGGGTGCATTACAAAATAGGGTGCTGGAAGGCACAGAATGATGTGGTTTGGCTTTGGGTGCGCTACCCATCGTTTTTTTTTGCCCCCCCCCTTTTCCAGGGAGAGGGGGCGTACCCCAAAAGTATAGGGGCAACAGAGGGAACTTAGGGGAACAGGCTTAGGGCACTTTTTTATTACCGACCACAAGGGGGGCACCACACAGACATACTGTAGTTATGGTATTGAAAGAGGTGACAGCAAGGAGCACGTGGTAAGACACGGTGAGGGGGGAACAAGGCACCCCAAGTTTTTATTACCCCCCCCACCCTCGCAGGATCTGTTATGAGGTCTCTTGGGTAGTTGTATTGAAAACAGATGCTTAAGACACTGAAGGGAAGGGACATGTAGACAAGTGTCCCCCCCATTGTGTGGGTACTTTCTTGTGCGATACCCTCTTCTTCATTCACTCACCACAAAGGAGCAGCCACAAAATGACAATTGCTGTGATGGTAGTACTGAAAGGGGCTTTATAAGGTAGAGAACCAGAAGGAAGGCGAGCTTCAAGTGGCACTTGGAGGATTGGCCATCTGAGCACAGGTGGGCTACTAAGAAAGAAGGGGAAAAGTGGGTGAACAGGAAGCAGAGATGCCCGCTATGACAGCTGAGAGCATTCAAATTTGGTGAATAAGGCGGGTGGTTTGGGGAAGTAGATGAATGAGTCAGGGAGACGGCGCATGCGGCAATTGGTTGGATGTGGCATAGAGAATAATCATGGCATGCAAACTAGGCAGTAGTCCCTGAATTGGCAGCGTCTGCAGAGACTTTGGGGTGCTCGACAAGTGATTTGTCCTCCTTGGATTGGGTATATAATCCACAGAGGGAAGGTCACAGCTAATAGTGAGGCAGATCGTGTATATCATATTTAAAGAAGGGTAGTTTGAGTGTGCGGAGAGGGGCTGCACGGAGTGGTAAGTGGATGGGGTGCTGAGCAATGTGCATCCAACTGGTCACTGGAGGCTGGGCAGTGGCAAAGCACCTGGGTTACTGGGAGAATTACAAAAGGAGGGCGAAAAGGAAGGGTGTTTATGGTCATTCAGATACTAGGACGGAACACTTGAGTGGCAATGAGATGGGGGTATTGAAAAGTCACAAATGGTGTCCCAGGGGTAGAGGTATGGGGATCAGATATTCCTGCTAGGGTGTAATGTGCCACCCTGCCCCTTTTTTTGTGCAGCCTGGTTCCCTCTCTAGTTTCTCTCCATTGTCCTTCTATCCTGCAGATGATTAGAGCAAGCTTCCTAATGTTTTTCTTGGCCTCATATCCCCAATTACGTGCCTGACATGCCTGGCCTAAGGATATTCCCAAAGAGTATGCTACTTATATTCTGGGAAGAGCCTCACTAGTTCTGCCTATTTATGCAGCAACAAGGCAAATCTTACAACCTGCAAAGTTGGAAGCTTTGAGATGAAGTAAAGGTTTTTATTTTGGGGGAAATGCTCTTCTATGCTTCTTCTCTCATGTGAAGGCCATGGGCTCCTGTTCTTCTCTCACGTGTCCTTTCAAAGAGACAGATGACACACTCGCCCAATCACTCAGCAAACATCTATGCTTTAACTCTGTCATCTTGCCGTTTTCCCTCCAAGTGCTTTCCCTTCCCCACAAATGCAGGATAATCTTTCCTCATTACTCATTCACTCGCTTATTGTAGTCCCCCGCTCCACAGGCCCAGCAAAGACCACCAAAGACAAGCGGTACTTCAGCAAACAGATTTAACACTTCTCTCTTCTATTATGGTCATACTGCTGCCCTCTAGTAACACTACATGGCAACTGCAGCATGATGATGTGATTTTGAAGGGGGCTGTCCTATGCAAATAATGTCCTCCCATGCTTACTTTGGCCTGAGACATTCACAGGCTTCCATCATGATATGGCCTCCAACATATGGCTTTCAGCAGAATTTTAAGCTTGACAACTTGTCTTACGCTAAAGCTTTTGCCGCTCATGGGAGAGCACCCTCATTTAGCAGGGTGCCAAATTGTCTGCAGTCTTCCTCTAAACAGAACATGGGCGTTCGTGGGCGTTCGGGGGCCTTGCTTGCTAGCTAAAGACTGAGCGCTGGGTTGTTTAAAGACCCAGGGCCAGGCAAGGCCAGCTGCTGCAACAGGCATGATGCAGGCCCAGTGAAGCACACGCCGGACTTTACCCTTTTCTGCCTCTTGAAAACTTCAACATGTCTGTCTTCTGATTGCACCTAATAAAGGGAGTTTGACCAGCTCCAAACTTTACCCATCATTTCGTGAGTGAGAGCTAACACTAGGGCAATATGCCTAGCCAGCAGCACAGGCACTATCCCCCTGATTACACAGCTCTGTTCACACCAAAATGAAAAATCCCCACCACTCAACCTATTTTACTATTTGTGGGAGGCTTACTTCTGCTCAGTTATGCCCCCTAGGCCACATTCGCGCTACAAAATGCCAAATTCAAAGACACAAAATCAATAGATTGATAACTGAAGGTAATGCTTTACCCATATTTCACCTACTAATGAAAAAGGGGGCTGCATGGGAGTCAGGAGAGAAAATATTTATAATTTTCAGGCACTCGTGCAAAAAAGAGTGTCTGAAATTGCTCTTGGTTTTTATAAAATCGAAATATTAGTTAATGGAAAAAAAAAAAGAAAATGCTATTTTTACCACCCATGGCGGGATTTGAACTCTCGGCCAGGGGAGCTTTCAGCATCAGAGGCAGGTGACATTACCACTGAGCTACTGCTCCTTACTGGTAAGCAGGGATTCAGGAGCATCTATAAGCTACATACAGGCCCCCTAGTCCACATGACACACCATAGCCATGATATAGGGACTATTGGAAAGAATACAAACATGGAAGCCCGTGTGGTCCAGTGGGTAAGTTCCTGCCTTCCACCCAGGCGACCAGGGTTCAAATCCCGGGTTCGGCACCAGATGACTGATGGCGGTGAAGCAGAGGTAAGTCGGTAAGTAAAATGTGCGTATGTGTGGAGGTGTGCCTGGCTGGTGATTGGTGGATGGAGAGAGTGGTTGGTGTGTGAAGAGAGAAGCCTGAATGGTGGATAACAGAGTGGTTGGTGTGTCTGGGCAGAAAGAGTGAGGTTAGGCCCAGCCGAGTGGGAGTAGAGTCGAGGGGAGGAGCCACAGAGGGGGAGTGTGAGGAAGGAGGAAAGCAGAGAGAAGGGGGGGCAGAGTTGGGGGAGGAGCCTCGGGATAGGTGGTGGCATACAGCCTAGGGGAGGAGCCACAGAGGGGAAGTGTGAATGGGTGGAGTAAGAAAGGAAAGCAGAGAGAAGGGGGGGGGCATAGTTGAGGGGAGGAGCATAGGGGCAGGTGGAGGCATACAGCCTAGGGGAGAAGCCACAGAGGGGGAGTGTGAATTGGTGGAGTATGGAAAGAAGGGTGCGGGGGCATAGTTGGGGGGCGGAGCCTAGGGTGGTGGCATACAGCCTAGGAGAGACCGAGGGGCATGTGTAGAGAGGGGTGGGGCCACAGAGGAAAGGGAGAAGTAGGCAGAGTCTGGGGCAATAGGTCAGGGGGCGGAGCATAGGGGAGTGAGCCCAACAAGGAAAGAGTGCCCCTCCCCCTTCAGCAAACAGAGGGGGGTGACCTGATAGGAGGGGCACTACCATAGTAGACCCCAACATTTTATGACCGCTCCCTCCCCCTCCCCAACTACAGAGTGGGGGGGACAAATTTTGGGGAGCAGTATAAAAAAGGGGTGTTGGGGTGCATTACAAAATAGGGTGCTGGAAGGCACAGAATGATGTGGTTTGGCTTTGGGTGCGCTACCCATCGTTTTTTTTTGCCCCCCCCCCTTTTCCAGGGAGAGGGGGCATACCCCAAAAGTATAGGGGCAACAGAGGGAACTTAGGGGAACAGGCTTAGGGCACTTTTTTATTACCGACCACAAGGGGGGCACCACACAGACATACTGTAGTTATGGTATTGAAAGAGGTGACAGCAAGGAGCACGTGGTAAGACACGGTGAGGGGGGAACAAGGCACCCCAAGTTTTTATTACCCCCCCCACCCTCGCAGGATCTGTTATGAGGTCTCTTGGGGTAGTTGTATTGAAAACAGATGCTTAAGACACTGAAGGGAAGGGACATGTAGACAAGTGTCCCCCCCATTGTGTGGGTACTTTCTTGTGCGATACCCTCTTCTTCATTCACTCACCACAAAGGAGCAGCCACAAAATGACAATTGCTGTGATGGTAGTACTGAAAGGGGCTTTATAAGGTAGAGAACCAGAAGGAAGGCGAGCTTCAAGTGGCACTTGGAGGATTGGCCATCTGAGCACAGGTGGGCTACTAAGAAAGAAGGGGAAAAGTGGGTGAACAGGAAGCAGAGATGCCCGCTATGACAGCTGAGAGCATTCAAATTTGGTGAATAAGGCGGGTGGTTTGGGGAAGTAGATGAATGAGTCAGGGAGACGGCGCATGCGGCAATTGGTTGGATGTGGCATAGAGAATAATCATGGCATGCAAACTAGGCAGTAGTCCCTGAATTGGCAGCGTCTGCAGAGACTTTGGGGTGCTCGACAAGTGATTTGTCCTCCTTGGATTGGGTATATAATCCACAGAGGGAAGGTCACAGCTAATAGTGAGGCAGATCGTGTATATCATATTTAAAGAAGGGTAGTTTGAGTGTGCGGAGAGGGGCTGCACGGAGTGGTAAGTGGATGGGGTGCTGAGCAATGTGCATCCAACTGGTCACTGGAGGCTGGGCAGTGGCAAAGCACCTGGGTTACTGGGAGAATTACAAAAGGAGGGCGAAAAGGAAGGGTGTTTATGGTCATTCAGATACTAGGACGGAACACTTGAGTGGCAATGAGATGGGGGTATTGAAAAGTCACAAATGGTGTCCCAGGGGTAGAGGTATGGGGATCAGATATTCCTGCTAGGGTGTAATGTGCCACCCTGCCCCTTTTTTTGTGCAGCCTGGTTCCCTCTCTAGTTTCTCTCCATTGTCCTTCTATCCTGCAGATGATTAGAGCAAGCTTCCTAATGTTTTTCTTGGCCTCATATCCCCAATTACGTGCCTGACATGCCTGGCCTAAGGATATTCCCAAAGAGTATGCTACTTATATTCTGGGAAGAGCCTCACTAGTTCTGCCTATTTATGCAGCAACAAGGCAAATCTTACAACCTGCAAAGTTGGAAGCTTTGAGATGAAGTAAAGGTTTTTATTTTGGGGGAAATGCTCTTCTATGCTTCTTCTCTCATGTGAAGGCCATGGGCTCCTGTTCTTCTCTCACGTGTCCTTTCAAAGAGACAGATGACACACTCGCCCAATCACTCAGCAAACATCTATGCTTTAACTCTGTCATCTTGCCGTTTTCCCTCCAAGTGCTTTCCCTTCCCCACAAATGCAGGATAATCTTTCCTCATTACTCATTCACTCGCTTATTGTAGTCCCCCGCTCCACAGGCCCAGCAAAGACCACCAAAGACAAGCGGTACTTCAGCAAACAGATTTAACACTTCTCTCTTCTATTATGGTCATACTGCTGCCCTCTAGTAACACTACATGGCAACTGCAGCATGATGATGTGATTTTGAAGGGGGCTGTCCTATGCAAATAATGTCCTCCCATGCTTACTTTGGCCTGAGACATTCACAGGCTTCCATCATGATATGGCCTCCAACATATGGCTTTCAGCAGAATTTTAAGCTTGACAACTTGTCTTACGCTAAAGCTTTTGCCGCTCATGGGAGAGCATCCTCATTTAGCAGGGTGCCAAATTGTCTGCAGTCTTCCTCTAAACAGAACATGGGCGTTCGTGGGCGTTCGGGGGCCTTGCTTGCTAGCTAAAGACTGAGCGCTGGGTTGTTTAAAGACCCAGGGCCAGGCAAGGCCAGCTGCTGCAACAGGCATGATGCAGGCCCAGTGAAGCACACGCCGGACTTTACCCTTTTCTGCCTCTTGAAAACTTCAACATGTCTGTCTTCTGATTGCACCTAATAAAGGGAGTTTGACCAGCTCCAAACTTTACCCATCATTTCGTGAGTGAGAGCTAACACTAGGGCAATATGCCTAGCCAGCAGCACAGGCACTATCCCCCTGATTACACAGCTCTGTTCACACCAAAATGAAAAATCCCCACCACTCAACCTATTTTACTATTTGTGGGAGGCTTACTTCTGCTCAGTTATGCCCCCTAGGCCACATTCGCGCTACAAAATGCCAAATTCAAAGACACAAAATCAATAGATTGATAACTGAAGGTAATGCTTTACCCATATTTCACCTACTAATGAAAAAGGGGGCTGCATGGGAGTCAGGAGAGAAAATATTTATAATTTTCAGGCACTCGTGCAAAAAAGAGTGTCTGAAATTGCTCTTGGTTTTTATAAAATCGAAATATTAGTTAATGGAAAAAAAAAAAGAAAATGCTATTTTTACCACCCATGGCGGGATTTGAACTCTCGGCCAGGGGAGCTTTCAGCATCAGAGGCAGGTGACATTACCACTGAGCTACTGCTCCTTACTGGTAAGCAGGGATTCAGGAGCATCTATAAGCTACATACAGGCCCCCTAGTCCACATGACACACCATAGCCATGATATAGGGACTATTGGAAAGAATACAAACATGGAAGCCCGTGTGGTCCAGTGGGTAAGTTCCTGCCTTCCACCCAGGCGACCAGGGTTCAAATCCCGGGTTCGGCACCAGATGACTGATGGCGGTGAAGCAGAGGTAAGTCGGTAAGTAAAATGTGCGTATGTGTGGAGGTGTGCCTGGCTGGTGATTGGTGGATGGAGAGAGTGGTTGGTGTGTGAAGAGAGAAGCCTGAATGGTGGATAACAGAGTGGTTGGTGTGTCTGGGCAGAAAGAGTGAGGTTAGGCCCAGCCGAGTGGGAGTAGAGTCGAGGGGAGGAGCCACAGAGGGGGAGTGTGAGGAAGGAGGAAAGCAGAGAGAAGGGGGGGCAGAGTTGGGGGAGGAGCCTCGGGATAGGTGGTGGCATACAGCCTAGGGGAGGAGCCACAGAGGGGAAGTGTGAATGGGTGGAGTAAGAAAGGAAAGCAGAGAGAAGGGGGGGGGCATAGTTGAGGGGAGGAGCATAGGGGCAGGTGGAGGCATACAGCCTAGGGGAGAAGCCACAGAGGGGGAGTGTGAATTGGTGGAGTATGGAAAGAAGGGTGCGGGGGCATAGTTGGGGGGCGGAGCCTAGGGTGGTGGCATACAGCCTAGGAGGGACCGAGGGGCATGTGTAGAGAGGGGTGGGGCCACAGAGGAAAGGGAGAAGTAGGCAGAGTCTGGGGCAATAGGTCAGGGGGCGGAGCATAGGGGAGTGAGCCCAACAAGGAAAGAGTGCCCCTCCCCCTTCAGCAAACAGAGGGGGGTGACCTGATAGGAGGGGCACTACCATAGTAGACCCCAACATTTTATGACCGCTCCCTCCCCCTCCCCAACTACAGAGTGGGGGGGACAAATTTTGGGGAGCAGTATAAAAAAGGGGTGTTGGGGTGCATTACAAAATAGGGTGCTGGAAGGCACAGAATGATGTGGTTTGGCTTTGGGTGCGCTACCCATCGTTTTTTTTTGCCCCCCCCCCTTTTCCAGGGAGAGGGGGCGTACCCCAAAAGTATAGGGGCAACAGAGGGAACTTAGGGGAACAGGCTTAGGGCACTTTTTTATTACCGACCACAAGGGGGGCACCACACAGACATACTGTAGTTATGGTATTGAAAGAGGTGACAGCAAGGAGCACGTGGTAAGACACGGTGAGGGGGGAACAAGGCACCCCAAGTTTTTATTACCCCCCCCACCCTCGCAGGATCTGTTATGAGGTCTCTTGGGGTAGTTGTATTGAAAACAGATGCTTAAGACACTGAAGGGAAGGGACATGTAGACAAGTGTCCCCCCCATTGTGTGGGTACTTTCTTGTGCGATACCCTCTTCTTCATTCACTCACCACAAAGGAGCAGCCACAAAATGACAATTGCTGTGATGGTAGTACTGAAAGGGGCTTTATAAGGTAGAGAACCAGAAGGAAGGCGAGCTTCAAGTGGCACTTGGAGGATTGGCCATCTGAGCACAGGTGGGCTACTAAGAAAGAAGGGGAAAAGTGGGTGAACAGGAAGCAGAGATGCCCGCTATGACAGCTGAGAGCATTCAAATTTGGTGAATAAGGCGGGTGGTTTGGGGAAGTAGATGAATGAGTCAGGGAGACGGCGCATGCGGCAATTGGTTGGATGTGGCATAGAGAATAATCATGGCATGCAAACTAGGCAGTAGTCCCTGAATTGGCAGCGTCTGCAGAGACTTTGGGGTGCTCGACAAGTGATTTGTCCTCCTTGGATTGGGTATATAATCCACAGAGGGAAGGTCACAGCTAATAGTGAGGCAGATCGTGTATATCATATTTAAAGAAGGGTAGTTTGAGTGTGCGGAGAGGGGCTGCACGGAGTGGTAAGTGGATGGGGTGCTGAGCAATGTGCATCCAACTGGTCACTGGAGGCTGGGCAGTGGCAAAGCACCTGGGTTACTGGGAGAATTACAAAAGGAGGGCGAAAAGGAAGGGTGTTTATGGTCATTCAGATACTAGGACGGAACACTTGAGTGGCAATGAGATGGGGGTATTGAAAAGTCACAAATGGTGTCCCAGGGGTAGAGGTATGGGGATCAGATATTCCTGCTAGGGTGTAATGTGCCACCCTGCCCCTTTTTTTGTGCAGCCTGGTTCCCTCTCTAGTTTCTCTCCATTGTCCTTCTATCCTGCAGATGATTAGAGCAAGCTTCCTAATGTTTTTCTTGGCCTCATATCCCCAATTACGTGCCTGACATGCCTGGCCTAAGGATATTCCCAAAGAGTATGCTACTTATATTCTGGGAAGAGCCTCACTAGTTCTGCCTATTTATGCAGCAACAAGGCAAATCTTACAACCTGCAAAGTTGGAAGCTTTGAGATGAAGTAAAGGTTTTTATTTTGGGGGAAATGCTCTTCTATGCTTCTTCTCTCATGTGAAGGCCATGGGCTCCTGTTCTTCTCTCACGTGTCCTTTCAAAGAGACAGATGACACACTCGCCCAATCACTCAGCAAACATCTATGCTTTAACTCTGTCATCTTGCCGTTTTCCCTCCAAGTGCTTTCCCTTCCCCACAAATGCAGGATAATCTTTCCTCATTACTCATTCACTCGCTTATTGTAGTCCCCCGCTCCACAGGCCCAGCAAAGACCACCAAAGACAAGCGGTACTTCAGCAAACAGATTTAACACTTCTCTCTTCTATTATGGTCATACTGCTGCCCTCTAGTAACACTACATGGCAACTGCAGCATGATGATGTGATTTTGAAGGGGGCTGTCCTATGCAAATAATGTCCTCCCATGCTTACTTTGGCCTGAGACATTCACAGGCTTCCATCATGATATGGCCTCCAACATATGGCTTTCAGCAGAATTTTAAGCTTGACAACTTGTCTTACGCTAAAGCTTTTGCCGCTCATGGGAGAGCACCCTCATTTAGCAGGGTGCCAAATTGTCTGCAGTCTTCCTCTAAACAGAACATGGGCGTTCGTGGGCGTTCGGGGGCCTTGCTTGCTAGCTAAAGACTGAGCGCTGGGTTGTTTAAAGACCCAGGGCCAGGCAAGGCCAGCTGCTGCAACAGGCATGATGCAGGCCCAGTGAAGCACACGCCGGACTTTACCCTTTTCTGCCTCTTGAAAACTTCAACATGTCTGTCTTCTGATTGCACCTAATAAAGGGAGTTTGACCAGCTCCAAACTTTACCCATCATTTCGTGAGTGAGAGCTAACACTAGGGCAATATGCCTAGCCAGCAGCACAGGCACTATCCCCCTGATTACACAGCTCTGTTCACACCAAAATGAAAAATCCCCACCACTCAACCTATTTTACTATTTGTGGGAGGCTTACTTCTGCTCAGTTATGCCCCCTAGGCCACATTCGCGCTACAAAATGCCAAATTCAAAGACACAAAATCAATAGATTGATAACTGAAGGTAATGCTTTACCCATATTTCACCTACTAATGAAAAAGGGGGCTGCATGGGAGTCAGGAGAGAAAATATTTATAATTTTCAGGCACTCGTGCAAAAAAGAGTGTCTGAAATTGCTCTTGGTTTTTATAAAATCGAAATATTAGTTAATGGAAAAAAAAAAAAGAAAATGCTATTTTTACCACCCATGGCGGGATTTGAACTCTCGGCCAGGGGAGCTTTCAGCATCAGAGGCAGGTGACATTACCACTGAGCTACTGCTCCTTACTGGTAAGCAGGGATTCAGGAGCATCTATAAGCTACATACAGGCCCCCTAGTCCACATGACACACCATAGCCATGATATAGGGACTATTGGAAAGAATACAAACATGGAAGCCCGTGTGGCCCAGTGGGTAAGTTCCTGCCTTCCACCCAGGCGACCAGGGTTCAAATCCCGGGTTCGGCACCAGATGACTGATGGCGGTGAAGCAGAGGTAAGTCGGTAAGTAAAATGTGCGTATGTGTGGAGGTGTGCCTGGCTGGTGATTGGTGGATGGAGAGAGTGGTTGGTGTGTGAAGAGAGAAGCCTGAATGGTGGATAACAGAGTGGTTGGTGTGTCTGGGCAGAAAGAGTGAGGTTAGGCCCAGGCCGAGTGGGAGTAGAGTCGAGGGGAGGAGCCACAGAGGGGGAGTGTGAATGGGTGGAGGAAGGAGGAAAGCAGAGAGAAGGGGGGGCAGAGTTGGGGGAGGAGCATAGGGGCAGGTGGTTGCATACAGCCTAGGGGAGGAGCCACAGAGGGGGAGTGTGAATGGGTGGAGTATGGAAAGAAGGGGGGGCATAGTTAGGGGGCGGAGCCAAGGGTGGTGGCATACAGCCTAGGAGGGACCAAGGGGAGGGGCATGTGTAGAGAGGGGTGGGGCCACAGAGGAAAGGGAGAAGTAGGCAGAGTCTGTGGCAATAGGTCAGGGGGCGGAGCATAGGGGAGTGAGCCCAACAAGGAAAGAGTGCCCCTCCCCCTTCAGCAAACAGAGGGGGGTGACCTGATAGGAGGGGCACTACCATAGTAGACCCCAACATTTTATGACCGCTCCCTCCCCCTCCCCAACTACAGAGTGGGGGGGACAAATTTTGGGGAGCAGTATAAAAAAGGGGTGTTGGGGTGCATTACAAAATAGGGTGCTAGAAGGCACAGAATGATGTGGTTTGGCTTTGGGTGCGCTACCCTTCGTATTTTTTTGCCCCGCCCCCTTTTCCAGGGAGAGGGGGCGTACCCCAAAAGTATAGGGGCAACAGAGGGAACTTAGGGGAACAGGCTTAGGGCACTTTTTTATTACCGACCACAAGGGGGGCACAACACAGACATACTGTAGTTATGGTATTGAAAGAGGTGACAGCAAGGAGCACGTGGTAAGACACGGTGAGGGGGGAACAAGGCACCCCAAGTTTTTATTACCCCCCCCCACCCTCGCAGGATCTGTTATGAGGTCTCTTGGGGTAGTTGTATTGAAAACAGATGCTTAAGACACTGAAGGGAAGGGACATGTAGACAAGTGTCCCCCCCATTGTGTGGGTACTTTCTTGTGCGATACCCTCTTCTTCATTCACTCACCACAAAGGAGCAGCCACAAAATGACAATTGCTGTGATGGTAGTACTGAAAGGGGCTTTATAAGGTAGAGAACCAGAAGGAAGGCGAGCTTCAAGTGGCACTTGGAGGATTGGCCATCTGAGCACAGGTGGGCTACTAAGAAAGAAGGGGAAAAGTGGGTGAACAGGAAGCAGAGATGCCCGCTATGACAGCTGAGAGCATTCAAATTTGGTGAATAAGGCGGGTGGTTTGGGGAAGTAGATGAATGAGTGAGGGAGACGGCACATGCGGCAATTGGTTGGATGTGGCATAGAGAATAATCATGGCATGCAAACTAGGCAGTAGTCCCTGAATTGGCAGCGTCTGCAGAGAGTTTGGGGTGCTCGACAAGTGATTTGTCCTCCTTGGATTGGGTATATAATCCACAGAGGGAAGGTCACAGCTTATAGTGAGGCAGATCGTGTATATCATATTTAAAGAAGGGTAGTTTCAGTGTGCGGAGAGGGGCTGCACGGAGTGGTAAGTGGATGGGGTGCTGAGCAATGTGCATCCAACTGGTCACTGGAGGCTGGGCAGTGGCAAAGCACCTGGGTTACTGGGAGAATTACAAAAGGAGGGCCAAAAGGAAGGGTGTTTATGGTCATTCAGATACTAGGACGGAACACTTGAGTGGCAATGAGATGGGGGTATTGAGAAGTCACAAATGGTGTCCCAGGGGTAGAGGTATGGGGATCAGATATTCCTGCTGGGGTGTAATGTGCCACCCTGCCCCTTTTTTTTGTGCAGCCTTGTTCCCTCTCTAGTTTCTCTCCATTGTCCTTCTATCCTGCAGATGATTAGAGCAAGCTTCCTAATGTTTTTCTTGGCCTCATATCCCCAATTACGTGCCTGACATGCCTGGCCTAAGGATATTCCCAAAGAGTATGCTACTTATATTCTGGGAAGAGCCTCACTAGTTCTGCTTATTTATGCAGCAACAAGGCAAATCTTACAACCTGCAAAGTTGGAAGCTTTGAGATGAAGTAAAGGTTTTTATTTTGGGGGAAATGCTCTTCTATGCTTCTTCTCTCATGTGAAGGCCATGGGCTCCTGTTCTTCTCTCACGTGTCCTTTCAAAGAGACAGATGACACACTCGCCCAATCACGCAGCAAACATCTATGCTTTAACTCTGTCATCTTGCCGTTTTCCCTCCAAGTGCTTTCCCTTCCCCACAAATGCAGGATAATCTTTCCTCATTACTCATTCACTCGCTTATTGTAGTCCCCCGCTCCACAGGCCCAGCAAAGACCACCAAAGACAAGCGGTACTTCAGCAAACAGATTTAACACTTCTCTCTTCTATTATGGTCATACTGCTGCCCTCTAGTAACACTACATGGCAACTGCAGCATGATGATGTGATTTTGAAGGGGGCTGTCCTATGCAAATAATGTCCTCCCATGCTTACTTTGGCCTGAGACATTCACAGGCTTCCATCATGATATGGCCTCCAACATATGGCTTTCAGCAGAATTTTAAGCTTGACAACTTGTCTTACGCTAAAGCTTTTGCCGCTCATGGGAGAGCACCCTCATTTAGCAGGGTGCCAAATTGTCTGCAGTCTTCCTCTAAACAGAACATGGGCGTTCGTGGGCGTTCGGGGGCCTTGCTTGCTAGCTAAAGACTGAGCGCTGGGTTGTTTAAAGACCCAGGGCCAGGCAAGGCCAGCTGCTGCAACAGGCATGATGCAGGCCCAATGAAGCACTCGCCGGACTCTACCCTTTTCTGCCTCTTGAAAACTTCAACATGTCTGTCTTCTGATTGCACCTAATAAAGGGAGTTTGACCAGCTCCAAACTTTACCCATCATTTCGTGAGTGAGAGCTAACACTAGGCCAATATGCCTAGCCAGCAGCACAGGCACTATCCCCCTGATTACACAGCTCTGTTCACACCAAAATGAAAAATCCCCACCACTCAACCTATTTTACTATTTGTGGGAGGCTTACTTCTGCTCACTTATGCCCCCTAGGCCACATTCGCGCTACAAAATGCCAAATTCAAAGACAAAAAATCAATAGATTGATAACTGAAGGTAATGCTTTACCCATATTTCACCTACTAATGAAAAAGGGGGCTGCATGGGAGTCAGGAGAGAAAATATTTATAATTTTCAGGCACTCGTGCAAAAAAGAGTGTCTGAAATTGCTCTTGGTTTTTATAAAATCGAAATATTAGTTAATGGAAAAAAAAAAAGAAAATGCTATTTTTACCACCCATGGCGGGATTTGAACCCTCGGCCAGGGGAGCTTTCAGCATCAGAGGCAGGTGACATTACCACTGAGCTACTGCTCCTTACTGGTAAGCAGGGATTCAGGAGCATCTATAAGCTACATACAGGCCCCCTAGTCTACATGACACACCATAGCCATGATATAGGGACTATTGGAAAGAATACAAACATGGAAGCCCGTGTGGTCCAGTGGGTAAGTTCCTGCCTTCCACCCAGGCGACCAGGGTTCAAATCCCGGGTTCGGCACCAGATGACTGATGGCGGTGAAGCAGAGGTAAGTCGGTAAGTAAAATGTGCGTATGTGTGGAGGTGGGCCTGGCTGGTGATTGGTGGATGGAGAGAGTGGTTGGTGTGTGAAGAGAGAAGCCTGAATGGTGGATAACAGAGTGGTTGGTGTGTCTGGGCAGAAAGAGTGAGGTTAGGCCCAGGCCGAGTGAGAGTAGAGTCGAGGGGAGGAGCCACAGAGGGGGAGTGTGAATGGGTGGAGGAAGGAGGAAAGCAGAGAGAAGGGGGGGCAGAGTTGAGGGAGGAGCCTCGGGATAGGTGGTGGCATACAGCCTAGGGGAGGAGCCACAGAGGGGGAGTGTGAATGGGTGGAGTAAGAAAGGAAAGCAGAGAGAAGGGGGGGGGCATAGTTGAGGGGAGGAGCATAGGGGCAGGTGGTGGCATACAGCCTAGGGGAGGAGCCACAGAGGGGGAGTGTGAATTGGTGGAGTATGGAAAGAAGGGGGGGCATAGTTGGGGGGCGGAGCCTAGGGTGGTGGCATACAGCCTAGGAGGGACCAAGGGGAGGGGCATGTGTAGAGAGGGGTGGGGCCACAGAGGAAAGGGAGAAGTAGGCAGAGTCTGGGGCAATAGGTCAGGGGGCGGAGCATAGGGGAGTGAGCCCAACAAGGAAAGAGTGCCCCTCCCCCTTCAGCAAACAGAGGGGGGTGACCTGATAGGAGGGGCACTACCATAGTAGACCCCAACATTTTATGACCGCTCCCTCTCCCTCCCCAACTACAGAGTGGGGGGGACAAATTTTGGGGAGCAGTATAAAAAAGGGGTGTTGGGGTGCATTACAAAATAGGGTGCTAGAAGGCACAGAATTATGTGGTTTGGCTTTGGGTGCGCTACCCATCGTTTTTTTTTGCCCCCCCCCTTTTCCAGGGAGAGGGGGCGTACCCCAAAAGTATAGGGGCAACAGAGGGAACTTAGGGGAACAGGCTTAGGGCACTTTTGTATTACCGACCACAAGGGGGGCACCACACAGACATACTGTAGTTATGGTATTGAAAGAGGTGACAGCAAGGAGCACGTGGTAAGACACGGTGAGGGGGGACAAGGCACCCCAAGTTTTTATTACCCCCCCCCCACCCTCGCAGGATCTGTTATGAGGTCTCTTGGGGTAGTTGTATTGAAAACAGATGCTTAAGACACTGAAGGGAAGGGACATGTAGACAAGTCCCCCCCCCATTGTGTGGGTACTTTCTTGTGCGATACCCTCTTCTTCATTCACTCACCACAAAGGAGCAGCCACAAAATGACAATTGCTGTGATGGTAGTACTGAAAGGGGCTTTATAAGGTAGAGAACCTGAAGGAAGGCGAGCTTCAAGTGGCACTTGGAGGATTGGCCATCTGAGCACAGGTGGGCTACTAAGAAAGAAGGGGAAAAGTGGGTGAACAGGAAGCAGAGATGCCCGCTATGACAGCTGAGAGCATTCAAATTTGGTGAATAAGGCGGGTGGTTTGGGGAAGTAGATGAATGAGTGAGGGAGACGGCACATGCGGCAATTGGTTGGATGTGGCATAGAGAATAATCATGGCATGCAAACTAGGCAGTAGTCCCTGAATTGGCAGCGTCTGCAGAGAGTTTGGGGTGCTCGACAAGTGATTTGTCCTCCTTGGATTGGGTATATAATCCACAGAGGGAAGGTCACAGCTTATAGTGAGGCAGATCGTGTATATCATATTTAAAGAAGGGTAGTTTCAGTGTGCGGAGAGGGGCTGCACGGAGTGGTAAGTGGATGGGGTGCTGAGCAATGTGCATCCAACTGGTCACTGGAGGCTGGGCAGTGGCAAAGCACCTGGGTTACTGGGAGAATTACAAAAGGAGGGCCAAAAGGAAGGGTGTTTATGGTCATTCAGATACTAGGACGGAACACTTGAGTGGCAATGAGATGGGGGTATTGAGAAGTCACAAATGGTGTCCCAGGGGTAGAGGTATGGGGATCAGATATTCCTGCTGGGGTGTAATGTGCCACCCTGCCCCTTTTTTTTGTGCAGCCTTGTTCCCTCTCTAGTTTCTCTCCATTGTCCTTCTATCCTGCAGATGATTAGAGCAAGCTTCCTAATGTTTTTCTTGGCCTCATATCCCCAATTACGTGCCTGACATGCCTGGCCTAAGGATATTCCCAAAGAGTATGCTACTTATATTCTGGGAAGAGCCTCACTAGTTCTGCCTATTTATGCAGCAACAAGGCAAATCTTACAACCAGCAAAGTTGGAAGCTTTGAGATGAAGTAAAGGTTTTTATTTTGGGGGAAATGCTCTTCTATGCTTCTTCTCTCATGTGAAGGCCATGGGCTCCTGTTCTTCTCTCACGTGTCCTTTCAAAGAGACAGATGACACACTCGCCCAATCACGCAGCAAACATCTATGCTTTAACTCTGTCATCTTGCCGTTTTCCCTCCAAGTGCTTTCCCTTCCCCACAAATGCAGGATAAACTTTCCTCATTACTCATTCACTCGCTTATTGTAGTCCCCGCTCCACAGGCCCAGCAAAGACCACCAAAGACAAGCGGTACTTCAGCAAACAGATTTAACACTTCTCTCTTCTATTATGGTCATACTGCTGCCCTCTAGTAACACTACATGGCAACTGCAGCATGATGATGTGATTTTGAAGGGGGCTGTCCTATGCTAATAATGTCCTCCCATGCTTACTTTGGCCTGAGACATTCACAGGCTTCCATCATGATATGGCCTCCAACATATGGCTTTCAGCAGAATTTTAAGCTTGACAACTTGTCTTACGCTAAAGCTTTTGCCGCTCATGGGAGAGCACCCTCATTTAGCAGGGTGCCAAATTGTCTGCAGTCTTCCTCTAAACAGAACATGGGTGTTCGTGGGCGTTCGGGGGCCTTGCTTGCTAGCTAAAGACTGAGCGCTGGGTTGTTTAAAGACCCAGGGCCAGGCAAGGCCAGCTGCTGCAACAGGCATGATGCAGGCCCAATGAAGCACACGCCGGACTTTACCCTTTTCTGCCTCTTGAAAACTTCAACATGTCTGTCTTCTGATTGCACCTAATAAAGGGAGTTTGACCAGCTCCAAACTTTACCCATCATTTCGTGAGTGAGAGCTAACACTAGGCCAATATGCCTAGCCAGCAGCACAGGCACTATCCCCCTGATTACACAGCTCTGTTCACACCAAAATGAAAAATCCCCACCACTCAACCTATTTTACTATTTGTGGGAGGCTTACTTCTGCTCACTTATGCCCCCTAGGCCACATTCGCGCTACAAAATGCCAAATTCAAAGACAAAAAATCAATAGATTGATAACTGAAGGTAATGCTTTACCCATATTTCACCTACTAATGAAAAAGGGGGCTGCATGGGAGTCAGGAGAGAAAATATTTATAATTTTCAGGCACTCGTGCAAAAAAGAGTGTCTGAAATTGCTCTTGGTTTTTATAAAATCGAAATATTAGTTAATGGAAAAAAAAAAAGAAAATGCAATTTTTACCACCCATGGCAGGATTTGAACCCTCGGCCAGGGGAGCTTTCAGCATCAGAGGCAGGTGACATTACCACTGAGCTACTGCTCCTTACTGGTAAGCAGGGATTCAGGAGCATCTATAAGCTACATACAGGCCCCCTAGTCTACATGACACACCATAGCCATGATATAGGGACTATTGGAAAGAATACAAACATGGAAGCCCGTGTGGTCCAGTGGGTAAGTTCCTGCCTTCCACCCAGGCGACCAGGGTTCAAATCCCGGGTTCGGCACCAGATGACTGATGGCGGTGAAGCAGAGGTAAGTCGGTAAGTAAAATGTGCGTATGTGTGGAGGTGTGCCTGGCTGGTGATTGGTGGATGGAGAGAGTGGTTGGTGTGTGAAGAGAGAAGCCTGAATGGTGGATAACAGAGTGGTTGGTGTGTCTGGGCAGAAAGAGTGAGGTTAGGCCCAGGCCGAGTGGGAGTAGAGTCGAGGGGAGGAGCCACAGAGGGGGAGTGTGAATGGGTGGAGGAAGGAGGAAAGCAGAGAGAAGGGGGGGCAGAGTTGGGGGAGGAGCCTCGGGATAGGTGGTGGCATACAGCCTAGGGGAGGAGCCACAGAGGGGGAGTGTGAATGGGTGGAGTAAGAAAGGAAAGCAGAGAGAAGGGGGGGCATAGTTGAGGGGAGGAGCATAGGGGCAGGTGGTGGCATACAGCCTAGGGGAGGAGCCACAGAGGGGGAGTGTGAATGGGTGGAGTATGGAAAGAAGGTTGGGCATAGTTAGGGGGTGGAGCCTAGGGTGGTGGCATACAGCCTAGGAGGGACCAAGGGGAGGGGCATGTGTAGAGAGGGGTGGGGCCACAGAGGAAAGGGAGAAGTAGGCAGAGTCTGGGGCAATAGGTCAGGGGGCGGAGCATAGGGGAGTGAGCCCAACAAGGAAAGAGAACCCCTCCCCTTCAGCAAACAGAGGGGGGTGACCTGATAGGAGGGGCACTACCATAGTAGACCCCAACATGTTATGACCGCTCCCTCCCCCTCCCCAACTACAGAGTGGGGGGGACAAATTTTGGGGAGCAGTATAAAAAAGGGGTGTTGGGGTGCATTACAAAATAGGGTGCTAGAAGGCACAGAATGATGTGGTTTGGCTTTGGGGGCGCTACCCATCGTATTTTTTTGCCCCGCCCCCTTTTCCAGGGAGAGGGGGCGTACCCCAAAAGTATAGGGGCAACAGAGGGAACTTAGGGGAACAGGCTTAGGGCACTTTTTTATTACCGACCACAAGGGGGGCACCACACAGACATACTGTAGTTATGGTATTGAAAGAGGTGACAGCAAGGAGCACGTGGTAAGACACGGTGAGGGGGGAACAAGGCACCCCAAGTTTTTATTACCCCCCCCACCCTCGCAGGATCTGTTATGAGGTCTCTTGGGGTAGTTGTATTGAAAACAGATGCTTAAGACACTGAAGGGAAGGGACATGTAGACAAGTGTCCCCCCCATTGTGTGGGTACTTTCTTGTGCGATACTCTCTTCTTCATTCACTCACCGCAAAGGAGCAGCCACAAAATGACAATTGCTGTGATGGTAGTACTGAAAGGGGCTTTATAAGGTAGAGAACCAGAAGGAAGGCGAGCTTCAAGTGGCACTTGGAGGATTGGCCATCTGAGCACAGGTGGGCTACTAAGAAAGAAGGGGAAAAGTGGGTGAACAGGAAGCAGAGATGCCCGCTATGACAGCTGAGAGCATTCAAATTTGGTGAATAAGGCGGGTGGTTTGGGGAAGTAGATGAATGAGTCAGGGAGACGGCGCATGCGGCAATTGGTTGGATGTGGCATAGAGAATAATCATGGCATGCAAACTAGGCAGTAGTCCCTGAATTGGCAGCGTCTGCAGAGACTTTGGGGTGCTCGACAAGTGATTTGTCCTCCTTGGATTGGGTATATAATCCACAGAGGGAAGGTCACAGCTTATAGTGAGGCAGATCGTGTATATCATATTTAAAGAAGGGTAGTTTGAGTGTGCGAAGAGGGGCTGCACGGAGTGGTAAGTGGATGGGGTGCTGAGCAATGTGCATCCAACTGGTCACTGGAGGCTGGGCAGTGGCAAAGCACCTGGGTTACTGGGAGAATTACAAAAGGAGGGCCAAAAGGAAGGGTGTTTATGGTCATTCAGATACTAGGACGGAACACTTGAGTGGCAATGAGATGGGGGTATTGAGAAGTCACAAATGGTGTCCCAGGGGTAGAGGTGTGGGGATCAGATATTCCTGCTAGGGTGTAATGTGCCACCCTGCCCCTTTTTTTGTGCAGCCTTGTTCCCTCTCTAGTTTCTCTCCATTGTCCTTCTATCCTGCAGATGATTAGAGCAAGCTTCCTAATGTTTTTCTTGGCCTCATATCCCCAATTACGTGCCTGACATGCCTGGCCTAAGGATATTCCCAAAGAGTATGCTACTTATATTCTGGGAAGAGCCTCACTAGTTCTGCCTATTTATGCAGCAACAAGGCAAATCTTACAACCTGCAAAGTTGGAAGCTTTGAGATGAAGTAAAGGTTTTTATTTTGGGGGAAATGCTCTTCTATGCTTCTTCTCTCATGTGAAGGCCATGGGCTCCTGTTCTTCTCTCACGTGTCCTTTCAAAGAGACAGATGACACACTCGCCCAATCACTCAGCAAACATCTATGCTTTAACTCTGTCATCTTGCCGTTTTCCCTCCAAGTGCTTTCCCTTCCCCACAAATGCAGGATAATCTTTCCTCATTACTCATTCACTCGCTTATTGTAGTCCCCCGCTCCACAGGCCCAGCAAAGACCACCAAAGACAAGCGGTACTTCAGCAAACAGATTTAACACTTCTCTCTTCTATTATGGTCATACTGCTGCCCTCTAGTAACACTACATGGCAACTGCAGCATGATGATGTGATTTTGAAGGGGGCTGTCCTATGCAAATAATGTCCTCCCATGCTTACTTTGGCCTGAGACATTCACCGGCTTCCATCATGATATGGCCTCCAACATATGGCTTTCAGCAGAATTTTAAGCTTGACAACTTGTCTTACGCTAAAGCTTTTGCCGCTCATGGGAGAGCACCCTCATTTAGCAGGGTGCCAAATTGTCTGCAGTCTTCCTCTAAACAGAACATGGGCGTTCGTGGGCGTTCGGGGGCCTTGCTTGCTAGCTAAAGACTGAGCGCTGCGTTGTTTAAAGACCCAGGGCCAGGCAAGGCCAGCTGCTGCAACAGGCATGATGCAGGCCCAATGAAGCACACGCCGGACTTTAGCCTTTTCTGCCTCTTGAAAACTTCAACATGTCTGTCTTCTGATTGCACCTAATAAAGGGAGTTTGACCAGCTCCAAACTTTACCCATCATTTCGTGAGTGAGAGCTAACACTAGGCCAATATGCCTAGCCAGCAGCACAGGCACTATCCCCCTGATTACACAGCTCTGTTCACACCAAAATGAAAAATCCCCACCACTCAACCTATTTTACTATTTGTGGGAGGCTTACTTCTGCTCACTTATGCCCCCTAGGCCACATTCGCGCTACAAAATGCCAAATTCAAAGACAAAAAATCAATAGATTGATAACTGAAGGTAATGCTTTACCCATATTTCACCTACTAATGAAAAAGGGGGCTGCATGGGAGTCAGGAGAGAAAATATTTATAATTTTCAGGCACTCGTGCAAAAAAGAGTGTCTGAAATTGCTCTTGGTTTTTATAAAATCGAAATATTAGTTAATGGAAAAAAAAAAAGAAAATGCAATTTTTACCACCCATGGCGGGATTTGAACCCTCGGACAGGGGAGCTTTCAGCATCAGAGACAGGTGACATTACCACTGAGCTACTGCTCCTTACTGGTAAGCAGGGATTCAGGAGCATCTATAAGCTACATACAGGCCCCCTAGTCTACATGACACACCATAGCCATGATATAGGGACTATTGGAAAGAATACAAACATGGAAGCCCGTGTGGTCCAGTGGGTAAGTTCCTGCCTTCCACCCAGGTGACCAGGGTTCAAATCCCGGGTTTGGCACCAGATGACTGATGGCGGTGAAGCAGAGGTAAGTCGGTAAGTAAAATGTGTGGAGGTGTGCCTGGCTGGTGATTGGTGGATGGAGAGAGTGGTTGGTGTGTGAAGAGAGAAGCCTGAATGGTGGATAACAGAGTGGTTGGTGTGTCTGGGCAGAAAGAGTGAGGTCAGGCCGAGTGGGAGTAGAGTCGAGGGGAGGAGCCACAGAGGGGGAGTGTGAATGGGTGGAGGAAGGAGGAAAGCAGAGAGAAGGGGGGGCAGAGTTGGGGGAGGAGCCTCGGGATAGGTGGTGGCATACAGCCTAGGGGAGGAGCCACAGAGGGGGAGTGTGAATGGGTGGAGTAAGAAAGGAAAGCAGAGAGAAGGGGGGGCATAGTTGAGGGGAGGAGCATAGGGGCAGGTGGTGGCATACAGCCTAGGGGAGGAGCCACAGAGGGGAGTGTGAATGGGTGGAGTATGGAAAGAAGGGGGGGCATAGTTAGGGGGCGGAGCCAAGGGTGGTGGCATACAGCCTAGGAGGGACCAAGGGGAGGGGCATGTGTAGAGAGGGGTGGGGCCACAGAGGAAAGGGAGAAGTAGGCAGAGTCTGGGGCAATAGGTCAGGGGGCGGAGCATAGTAGTGAGCCCAACAAGGAAAGAGTGCCCCTCCCCCTTCAGCAAACAGAGGGGGGTGACCTGATAGGAGGGGCACTACCATAGTAGACCCCAACATTTTATGACCGCTCCCTCCCCCTCCCCAACTACAGAGTGGGGGGGACAAATTTTGGGGAGCAGTATAAAAAAGGGGTGTTGGGGTGCATTACAAAATAGGGTGCTAGAAGGCACAGAATGATGTGGTTTGGCTTTGGGTGCGCTACCCATCGTTTTTTTTTGCCCCCCCCTTTTCCAGGGAGAGGGGGCGTACCCCAAAAGAATAGGGGCAACAGAGGGAACTTAGGGGAACAGGCTTAGGGCACTTTTTTATTACCGACCACAAGGGGGGCACCACACAGACATACTGTAGTTATGGTATTGAAAGAGGTGACAGCAAGGAGCACGTGGTAAGACACGGTGAGGGGGGACAAGGCACCCCAAGTTTTTATTACCCCCCCCCCACCCTCGCAGGATCTGTTATGAGGTCTCTTGGGGTAGTTGTATTGAAAACAGATGCTTAAGACACTGAAGGGAAGGGACATGTAGACAAGTCCCCCCCCCATTGTGTGGGTACTTTCTTGTGCGATACCCTCTTCTTCATTCACTCACCACAAAGGAGCAGCCACAAAATGACAATTGCTGTGATGGTAGTACTGAAAGGGGCTTTATAAGGTAGAGAACCAGAAGGAAGGCGAGCTTCAAGTGGCACTTGGAGGATTGGCCATCTGAGCACAGGTGGGCTACTAAGAAAGAAGGGGAAAAGTGGGTGAACAGGAAGCAGAGATGCCCGCTATGACAGCTGAGAGCATTCAAATTTGGTGAATAAGGCGGGTGGTTTGGGGAAGTAGATGAATGAGTGAGGGAGACGGCACATGCGGCAATTGGTTGGATGTGGCATAGAGAATAATCATGGCATGCAAACTAGGCAGTAGTCCCTGAATTGGCAGCGTCTGCAGAGAGTTTGGGGTGCTCGACAAGTGATTTGTCCTCCTTGGATTGGGTATATAATCCATAGAGGGAAGGTCACAGCTTATAGTGAGGCAGATCGTGTATATCATATTTAAAGAAGGGTAGTTTCAGTGTGCGGAGAGGGGCTGCACGGAGTGGTAAGTGGATGGGGTGCTGAGCAATGTGCATCCAACTGGTCACTGGAGGCTGGGCAGTGGCAAAGCACCTGGGTTACTGGGAGAATTACAAAAGGAGGGCCAAAAGGAAGGGTGTTTATGGTCATTCAGATACTAGGACGGAACACTTGAGTGGCAATGAGATGGGGGTATTGAGAAGTCACAAATGGTGTCCCAGGGGTAGAGGTATGGGGATCAGATATTCCTGCTGGGGTGTAATGTGCCACCCTGCCCCTTTTTTTTGTGCAGCCTTGTTCCCTCTCTAGTTTCTCTCCATTGTCCTTCTATCCTGCAGATGATTAGAGCAAGCTTCCTAATGTTTTTCTTGGCCTCATATCCCCAATTACGTGCCTGACATGCCTGGCCTAAGGATATTCCCAAAGAGTATGCTACTTATATTCTGGGAAGAGCCTCACTAGTTCTGCCTATTTATGCAGCAACAAGGCAAATCTTACAACCTGCAAAGTTGGAAGCTTTGAGATGAAGTAAAGGTTTTCATTTTGGGGGAAATGCTCTTCTATGCTTCTTCTCTCATGTGAAGGCCATGGGCTCCTGTTCTTCTCTCACGTGTCCTTTCAAAGAGACAGATGACACACTCGCCCAATCACTCAGCAAACATCTATGCTTTAACTCTGTCATCTTGCCGTTTTCCCTCCAAGTGCTTTCCCTTCCCCACAAATGCAGGATAATCTTTCCTCATTACTCATTCACTCGCTTATTGTAGTCCCCCGCTCCACAGGCCCAGCAAAGACCACCAAAGACAAGCGGTACTTCAGCAAACAGATTTAACACTTCTCTCTTCTATTATGGTCATACTGCTGCCCTCTAGTAACACTACATGGCAACTGCAGCATGATGATGTGATTTTGAAGGGGGCTGTCCTATGCAAATAATGTCCTCCCATGCTTACTTTGGCCTGAGACATTCACCGGCTTCCATCATGATATGGCCTCCAACATATGGCTTTCAGCAGAATTTTAAGCTTGACAACTTGTCTTACGCTAAAGCTTTTGCCGCTCATGGGAGAGCACCCTCATTTAGCAGGGTGCCAAATTGTCTGCAGTCTTCCTCTAAACAGAACATGGGCGTTCGTGGGCGTTCGGGGGCCTTGCTTGCTAGCTAAAGACTGAGCGCTGGGTTGTTTAAAGACCCAGGGCCAGGCAAGGCCAGCTGCTGCAACAGGCATGATGCAGGCCCAATGAAGCACACGCCGGACTTTACCCTTTTCTGCCTCTTGAAAACTTCAACATGTCTGTCTTCTGATTGCACCTAATAAAGGGAGTTTGACCAGCTCCAAACTTTACCCATCATTTCGTGAGTGAGAGCTAACACTAGGCCAATATGCCTAGCCAGCAGCACAGGCACTATCCCCCTGATTACACAGCTCTGTTCACACCAAAATGAAAAATCCCCACCACTCAACCTATTTTACTATTTGTGGGAGGCTTACTTCTGCTCACTTATGCCCCCTAGGCCACATTCGCGCTACAAAATGCCAAATTCAAAGACAAAAAATCAATAGATTGATAACTGAAGGTAATGCTTTACCCATATTTCACCTACTAATGAAAAAGGGGGCTGCATGGGAGTCAGGAGAGAAAATATTTATAATTTTCAGGCACTCGTGCAAAAAAGAGTGTCTGAAATTGCTCTTGGTTTTTATAAAATCGAAATATTAGTTAATGGAAAAAAAAAAAGAAAATGCAATTTTTACCACCCATGGCGGGATTTCAACCCTCGGACAGGGGAGCTTTCAGCATCAGAGGCAGGTGACATTACCACTGAGCTACTGCTCCGTACTGGTAAGCAGGGATTCAGGAGCATCTATAAGCTACATACAGGCCCCCTAGTCTACATGACACACCATAGCCATGATATAGGGACTATTGGAAAGAATACAAACATGGAAGCCCGTGTGGTCCAGTGGGTAAGTTCCTGCCTTCCACCCAGGCGACCAGGGTTCAAATCCCGGGTTCGGCACCAGATGACTGATGGCGGTGAAGCAGAGGTAAGTCGGTAAGTAAAATGTGCGTATGTGTGGAGGTGTGCGTGGCTGGTGATTGGTGGATGGAGAGAGTGGTTGGTGTGTGAAGAGAGAAGCCTGAATGGTGGATAACAGAGTGGTTGGTGTGTCTGGGCAGAAAGAGTGAGGTTAGGCCCAGGCCGAGTGGGAGTCGAGGGGAGGAGCCACAGAGGGGGAGTGTGAATGGGTGGAGGAAGGAGGAAAGCAGAGAGAAGGGGGGGCAGAGTTGGGGGAGGAGCCTCGGGATAGGTGGTGGCATACAGCCTAGGGGAGGAGCCACAGAGGGGGAGTGTGAATGGGTGGAGTAAGAAAGGAAAGCAGAGAGAAGGGGGGGCATAGTTGAGGGGAGGAGCGCAGGGGGTGGCATACAGCCTAGGGGAGGAGCCACAGAGGGGGAGTGTGAATGGGTGGAGTATGGAAAGAAGGGGGGGGCATAGTTAGGGGGCGGAGCCTAGGGTGGTGGCATACAGCCTAGGAGGGACCAAGGGGAGGGGCATGTGTAGAGAGGGGTGGGGCCACAGAGGAAAGGGAGAAGTAGGCAGAGTCTGGGGCAATAGGTCAGGGGGCGGAGCATAGGGGAGTGAGCCCAACAAGGAAAGAGTGCCCCTCCCCCTTCAGAAAACAGAGGGGGGTGACCTGATAGGAGGGGCACTACCATAGTAGACCCCAACATTTTATGACCGCTCCCTCCCCCTCCCCAACTACAGAGTGGGGGGGACAAATTTTGGGGAGCAGTATAAAAAAGGGGTGTTGGGGTGCATTACAAAATAGGGTGCTAGAAGGCACAGAATGATGTGGTTTGGCTTTGGGTGCGCTACCCATCGTATTTTTTTGCCCCGCCCCCTTTTCCAGGGAGAGGGGGCGTACCCCAAAAGTATAGGGGCAACAGAGGGAACTTAGGGGAACAGGCTTAGGGCACTTTTTTATTACCGACCACAAGGGGGGCACCACACAGACATACTGTAGTTATGGTATTGAAAGAGGTGACAGCAAGGAGCACGTGGTAAGACACGGTGAGGGGGGAACAAGGCACCCCAAGTTTTTATTACCCCCCCCCCACCCTCGCAGGATCTGTTATGAGGTCTCTTGGGGTAGTTGTATTGAAAACAGATGCTTAAGACACTGAAGGGAAGGGACATGTAGACAAGTCCCCCCCCCATTGTGTGGGTACTTTCTTGTGCGATACCCTCTTCTTCATTCACTCACCACAAAGGAGCAGCCACAAAATGACAATTGCTGTGATGGAAGTACTGAAAGGGGCTTTATAAGGTAGAGAACCAGAAGGAAGGCGAGCTTCAAGTGGCACTTGGAGGATTGGCCATCTGAGCACAGGTGGGCTACTAAGAAAGAAGGGGAAAAGTGGGTGAACAGGAAGAAGAGATGCCCACTATGACAGCTGAGAGCATTCAAATTTGGTGAATAAGGCGGGTGGTTTGGGGAAGTAGATGAATGAGTCAGGGAGACGGCGCATGCGGCAATTGGTTGGATGTGGCATAGAGAATAATCATGGCATGCAAACTAGGCAGTAGTCCCTGAATTGGCAGCGTCTGCAGAGACTTTGGGGTGCTCGACAAGTGATTTGTCCTCCTTGGATTGGGTATATAATCCACAGAGGGAAGGTCACAGCTTATAGTGAGGCAGATCGTGTATATCATATTTAAAGAAGGGTAGTTTGAGTGTGCGGAGAGGGGCTGCACGGAGTGGTAAGTGGATGGGGTGCTGAGCAATGTGCATCCAACTGGTCACTGGAGGCTGGGCAGTGGCAAAGCACCTGGGTTACTGGGAGAATTACAAAAGGAGGGCCAAAAGGAAGGGTGTTTATGGTCATTCAGATACTAGGATGGAACACTTGAGTGGCAATGAGATGGGGGTATTGAGAAGTCACAAATGGTGTCCCAGGGGTAGAGATATTCCTGCTGGGGTGTAATGTGCCACCCTGCCCCTTTTTTTTGTGCAGCCTTGTTCCCTCTCTAGTTTCTCTCCATTGTCCTTCTATCCTGCAGATGATTAGAGCAAGCTTCCTAATGTTTTTCTTGGCCTCATATCCCCAATTACGTGCCTGACATGCCTGGCCTAAGGATATTCCCAAAGAGTATGCTACTTATATTCTGGGAAGAGCCTCACTAGTTCTGCCTATTTATGCAGCAACAAGGCAAATCTTACAACCTGCAAAGTTGGAAGCTTTGAGATGAAGTAAAGGTTTTTATTTTGGGGGAAATGCTCTTCTATGCTTCTTCTCTCATGTGAAGGCCATGGGCTCCTGTTCTTCTCTCACGTGTCCTTTCAAAGAGACAGATGACACACTCGCCCAATCACGCAGCAAACATCTATGCTTTAACTCTGTCATCTTGCCGTTTTCCCTCCAAGTGCTTTCCCTTCCCCACAAATGCAGGATAATCTTTCCTCATTACTCATTCACTCGCTTATTGTAGTCCCCCGCTCCACAGGCCCAGCAAAGACCACCAAAGACAAGCGGTACTTCAGCAAATAGATTTAACACTTCTCTCTTCTATTATGGTCATACTGCTGCCCTCTAGTAACACTACATGGCAACTGCAGCATGATGATGTGATTTTGAAGGGGGCTGTCCTATGCAAATAATGTCCTCCCATGCTTACTTTGGCCTGAGACATTCACCGGCTTCCATCATGATATGGCCTCCAACATATGGCTTTCAGCAGAATTTTAAGCTTGACAACTTGTCTTACGCTAAAGCTTTTGCCGCTCATGGGAGAGCACCCTCATTTAGCAGGGTGCCAAATTGTCTGCAGTCTTCCTCTAAACAGAACATGGGCGTTCGTGGGCGTTCGGGGGCCTTGCTTGCTAGCTAAAGACTGAGCGCTGGGTTGTTTAAAGACCCAGGGCCAGGCAAGGCCAGCTGCTGCAACAGGCATGATGCAGGCCCAATGAAGCACACGCCGGACTTTACCCTTTTCTGCCTCTTGAAAACTTCAACATGTCTGTCTTCTGATTGCACCTAATAAAGGGAGTTTGACCAGCTCCAAACTTTACCCATCATTTCGTGAGTGAGAGCTAACACTAGGCCAATATGCCTAGCCAGCAGCACAGGCACTATCCCCCTGATTACACAGCTCTGTTCACACCAAAATGAAAAATCCCCACCACTCAACCTATTTTACTATTTGTGGGAGGCTTACTTCTGCTCACTTATGCCCCCTAGGCCACATTCGCGCTACAAAATGCCAAATTCAAAGACAAAAAATCAATAGATTGATAACTGAAGGTAATGCTTTACCCATATTTCACCTACTAATGAAAAAGGGGGCTGCATGGGAGTCAGGAGAGAAAATATTTATAATTTTCAGGCACTCGTGCAAAAAAGAGTGTCTGAAATTGCTCTTGGTTTTTATAAAATCGAAATATTAGTTAATGGAAAAAAAAAAAGAAAATGCAATTTTTACCACCCATGGCGGGATTTCAACCCTCGGACAGGGGAGCTTTCAGCATCAGAGGCAGGTGACATTACCACTGAGCTACTGCTCCGTAATGGTAAGCAGGGATTCAGGAGCATCTATAAGCTACATACAGGCCCCCTAGTCTACATGACACACCATAGCCATGATATAGGGACTATTGGAAAGAATACAAACATGGAAGCCCGTGTGGTCCAGTGGGTAAGTTCCTGCCTTCCACCCAGGCGACCAGGGTTCAAATCCCGGGTTCGGCACCAGATGACTGATGGCGGTGAAGCAGAGGTAAGTCGGTAAGTAAAATGTGCGTATGTGTGGAGGTGTGCGTGGCTGGTGATTGGTGGATGGAGAGAGTGGTTGGTGTGTGAAGAGAGAAGCCTGAATGGTGGATAACAGAGTGGTTGGTGTGTCTGGGCAGAAAGAGTGAGGTTAGGCCCAGGCCGAGTGGGAGTCGAGGGGAGGAGCCACAGAGGGGGAGTGTGAATGGGTGGAGGAAGGAGGAAAGCAGAGAGAAGGGGGGGCAGAGTTGGGGGAGGAGCCTCGGGATAGGTGGTGGCATACAGCCTAGGTTAGGAGCCACAGAGGGGGAGTGTGAATGGGTGGAGTAAGAAAGGAAAGCAGAGAGAAGGGGGGGCATAGTTGAGGGGAGGAGCGCAGGGGGTGGCATACAGCCTAGGGGAGGAGCCACAGAGGGGGAGTGTGAATGGGTGGAGTATGGAAAGAAGGGGGGGGCATAGTTAGGGGGCGGAGCCTAGGGTGGTGGCATACAGCCTAGGAGGGACCAAGGGGAGGGGCATGTGTAGAGAGGGGTGGGGCCACAGAGGAAAGGGAGAAGTAGGCAGAGTCTGGGGCAATAGGTCAGGGGGCGGAGCATAGGGGAGTGAGCCCAACAAGGAAAGAGTGCCCCTCCCCCTTCAGAAAACAGAGGGGGGTGACCTGATAGGAGGGGCACTACCATAGTAGACCCCAACATTTTATGACCGCTCCCTCCCCCTCCCCAACTACAGAGTGGGGGGGACAAATTTTGGGGAGCAGTATAAAAAAGGGGTGTTGGGGTGCATTACAAAATAGGGTGCTAGAAGGCACAGAATGATGTGGTTTGGCTTTGGGTGCGCTACCCATCGTATTTTTTTGCCCCGCCCCCTTTTCCAGGGAGAGGGGGCGTACCCCAAAAGTATAGGGGCAACAGAGGGAACTTAGGGGAACAGGCTTAGGGCACTTTTTTATTACCGACCACAAGGGGGGCACCACACAGACATACTGTAGTTATGGTATTGAAAGAGGTGACAGCAAGGAGCACGTGGTAAGACACGGTGAGGGGGGAACAAGGCACCCCAAGTTTTTATTACCCCCCCCCCACCCTCGCAGGATCTGTTATGAGGTCTCTTGGGGTAGTTGTATTGAAAACAGATGCTTAAGACACTGAAGGGAAGGGACATGTAGACAAGTCCCCCCCCCATTGTGTGGGTACTTTCTTGTGCGATACCCTCTTCTTCATTCACTCACCACAAAGGAGCAGCCACAAAATGACAATTGCTGTGATGGGAGTACTGAAAGGGGCTTTATAAGGTAGAGAACCAGAAGGAAGGCGAGCTTCAAGTGGCACTTGGAGGATTGGCCATCTGAGCACAGGTGGGCTACTAAGAAAGAAGGGGAAAAGTGGGTGAACAGGAAGAAGAGATGCCCACTATGACAGCTGAGAGCATTCAAATTTGGTGAATAAGGCGGGTGGTTTGGGGAAGTAGATGAATGAGTCAGGGAGACGGCGCATGCGGCAATTGGTTGGATGTGGCATAGAGAATAATCATGGCATGCAAACTAGGCAGTAGTCCCTGAATTGGCAGCGTCTGCAGAGACTTTGGGGTGCTCGACAAGTGATTTGTCCTCCTTGGATTGGGTATATAATCCACAGAGGGAAGGTCACAGCTTATAGTGAGGCAGATCGTGTATATCATATTTAAAGAAGGGTAGTTTGAGTGTGCGGAGAGGGGCTGCACGGAGTGGTAAGTGGATGGGGTGCTGAGCAATGTGCATCCAACTGGTCACTGGAGGCTGGGCAGTGGCAAAGCACCTGGGTTACTGGGAGAATTACAAAAGGAGGGCCAAAAGGAAGGGTGTTTATGGTCATTCAGATACTAGGATGGAACACTTGAGTGGCAATGAGATGGGGGTATTGAGAAGTCACAAATGGTGTCCCAGGGGTAGAGATATTCCTGCTGGGGTGTAATGTGCCACCCTGCCCCTTTTTTTTGTGCAGCCTTGTTCCCTCTCTAGTTTCTCTCCATTGTCCTTCTATCCTGCAGATGATTAGAGCAAGCTTCCTAATGTTTTTCTTGGCCTCATATCCCCAATTACGTGCCTGACATGCCTGGCCTAAGGATATTCCCAAAGAGTATGCTACTTATATTCTGGGAAGAGCCTCACTAGTTCTGCCTATTTATGCAGCAACAAGGCAAATCTTACAACCTGCAAAGTTGGAAGCTTTGAGATGAAGTAAAGGTTTTTATTTTGGGGGAAATGCTCTTCTATGCTTCTTCTCTCATGTGAAGGCCATGGGCTCCTGTTCTTCTCTCACGTGTCCTTTCAAAGAGACAGATGACACACTCGCCCAATCACGCAGCAAACATCTATGCTTTAACTCTGTCATCTTGCCGTTTTCCCTCCAAGTGCTTTCCCTTCCCCACAAATGCAGGATAATCTTTCCTCATTACTCATTCACTCGCTTATTGTAGTCCCCCGCTCCACAGGCCCAGCAAAGACCACCAAAGACAAGCGGTACTTCAGCAAATAGATTTAACACTTCTCTCTTCTATTATGGTCATACTGCTGCCCTCTAGTAACACTACATGGCAACTGCAGCATGATGATGTGATTTTGAAGGGGGCTGTCCTATGCAAATAATGTCCTCCCATGCTTACTTTGGCCTGAGACATTCACCGGCTTCCATCATGATATGGCCTCCAACATATGGCTTTCAGCAGAATTTTAAGCTTGACAACTTGTCTTACGCTAAAGCTTTTGCCGCTCATGGGAGAGCACCCTCATTTAGCAGGGTGCCAAATTGTCTGCAGTCTTCCTCTAAACAGAACATGGGCGTTCGTGGGCGTTCGGGGGCCTTGCTTGCTAGCTAAAGACTGAGCGCTGGGTTGTTTAAAGACCCAGGGCCAGGCAAGGCCAGCTGCTGCAACAGGCATGATGCAGGCCCAATGAAGCACACGCCGGACTTTACCCTTTTCTGCCTCTTGAAAACTTCAACATGTCTGTCTTCTGATTGCACCTAATAAAGGGAGTTTGACCAGCTCCAAACTTTACCCATCATTTCGTGAGTGAGAGCTAACACTAGGCCAATATGCCTAGCCAGCAGCACAGGCACTATCCCCCTGATTACACAGCTCTGTTCACACCAAAATGAAAAATCCCCACCACTCAACCTATTTTACTATTTGTGGGAGGCTTACTTCTGCTCACTTATGCCCCCTAGGCCACATTCCCGCTACAAAATGCCAAATTCAAAGACAAAAAATCAATAGATTGATAACTGAAGGTAATGCTTTACCCATATTTCACCTACTAATGAAAAAGGGGGCTGCATGGGAGTCAGGAGAGAAAATATTTATAATTTTCAGGCACTCGTGCAAAAAAGAGTGTCTGAAATTGCTCTTGGTTTTTATAAAATCGAAATATTAGTTAATGGAAAAAAAAAAAGAAAATGCAATTTTTACCACCCATGGCGGGATTTGAACCCTCGGACAGGGGAGCTTTCAGCATCAGAGGCAGGTGACATTACCACTGAGCTAGTGCTCCTTACTGGTAAGCAGGGATTCAGGAGCATCTATAAGCTACATACAGGCCCCCTAGTCTACATGACACACCATAGCCATGATATAGGGACTATTGGAAAGAATACAAACATGGAAGCCCGTGTGGTCCAGTGGGTAAGTTCCTGCCTTCCACCCAGGCGACCAGGGTTCAAATCCCGGGTTTGGCACCAGATGACTGATGGCGGTGAAGCAGAGGTAAGTCGGTAAGTAAAATGTGCGTATGTGTGGAGGTGTGCCTGGCTGGTGATTGGTGGATGGAGAGAGTGGTTGGTGTGTGAAGAGAGAAGCCTGAATGGTGGATAACAGAGTGGTTGGTGTGTCTGGGCAGAAAGAGTGAGGTTAGGCCCAGGCCGAGTGGGAGTAGAGTCGAGGGGAGGAGCCACAGAGGGGGAGTGTGAATGGGTGGAGGAAGGAGGAAAGCAGAGAGAAGGGGGGGCAGAGTTGGGGGAGGAGCCTCGGGATAGGTGGTGGCATACAGCCTAGGGGAGGAGCCACAGAGGGGGAGTGTGAATGGGTGGAGTAAGAAAGGAAAGCAGAGAGAAGGGGGGGCATAGTTGAGGGGAGGAGCATAGGGGCAGGTGGTGGCATACAGCCTAGGGGAGGAGCCACAGAGGGGGAGTGTGAATGGGTGGAGTATGGAAAGAAGGGGGGGGGCATAGTTAGGGGGCGGAGCCTAGGGTGGTGGCATACAGCCTAGGAGGGACCAAGGGGAGGGGCATGTGTAGAGAGGGGTGGGGCCACAGAGGAAAGGGAGAAGTAGGCAGAGTCTGGGGCAATAGGTCAGGGGGCGGAGCATAGGGGAGTGAGCCCAACAAGGAAAGAGTGCCCCTCCCCCTTCAGCAAACAGAGGGGGGTGACCTGATAGGAGGGGCACTACCATGGTAGACCCCAACATTTTATGACCGCTCCCTCCCCCTCCCCAACTACAGAGTGGGGGGGACAAATTTTGGGGAGCAGTATAAAAAAGGGGTGTTGGGGTGCATTACAAAATAGGGTGCTAGAAGGCACAGAATGATGTGGTTTGGCTTTGGGGGCGCTACCCATCGTATTTTTTTGCCCCGCCCCCTTTTCCAGGGAGAGGGGGCGTACCCCAAAAGTATAGGGGCAACAGAGGGAACTTAGGGGAACAGGCTTAGGGCACTTTTTTATTACCGACCACAAGGGGGGCACCACACAGACATACTGTAGTTATGGTATTGAAAGAGGTGACAGCAAGGAGCACGTGGTAAGACACGGTGAGGGGGGAACAAGGCACCCCAAGTTTTTATTACCCCCCCCCACCCTCGCAGGATCTGTTATGAGGTCTCTTGGGGTAGTTGTATTGAAAACAGATGCTTAAGACACTGAAGGGAAGGGACATGTAGACAAGTGTCCCCCCCATTGTGTGGGTACTTTCTTGTGCGATACCCTCTTCTTCATTCACTCACCACAAAGGAGCAGCCACAAAATGACAATTGCTGTGATGGTAGTACTGAAAGGGGCTTTATAAGGTAGAGAACCAGAAGGAAGGCGAGCTTCAAGTGGCACTTGGAGGATTGGCCATCTGAGCACAGGTGGGCTACTAAGAAAGAAGGGGAAAAGTGGGTGAACAGGAAGCAGAGATGCCCGCTATGACAGCTGAGAGCATTCAAATTTGGTGAATAAGGCGGGTGGTTTGGGGAAGTAGATGAATGAGTCAGGGAGACGGCGCATGCGGCAATTGGTTGGATGTGGCATAGAGAATAATCATGGCATGCAAACTAGGCAGTAGTCCCTGAATTGGCAGCGTCTGCAGAGACTTTGGGGTGCTCGACAAGTGATTTGTCCTCCTTGGATTGGGTATATAATCCACAGAGGGAAGGTCACAGCTTATAGTGAGGCAGATCGTGTATATCATATTTAAAGAAGGGTAGTTTCAGTGTGCGGAGAGGGGCTGCACGGAGTGGTAAGTGGATGGGGTGCTGAGCAATGTGCATCCAACTGGTCACTGGAGGCTGGGCAGTGGCAAAGCACCTGGGTTACTGGGAGAATTACAAAAGGAGGGCCAAAAGGAAGGGTGTTTATGGTCATTCAGATACTAGGACGGAACACTTGAGTGGCAATGAGATGGGGGTATTGAGAAGTCACAAATGGTGTCCCAGGGGTAGAGGTGTGGGGATCAGATATTCCTGCTAGGGTGTAATGTGCCACCCTGCCCCTTTTTTTGTGCAGCCTGGTTCCCTCTCTAGTTTCTCTCCATTGTCTTTCTATCCTGCAGATGATTAGAGCAAGCTTCCTAATGTTTTTCTTGGCCTCATATCCCCAATTACGTGCCTGACATGCCTGGCCTAAGGATATTCCCAAAGAGTATGCTACTTATATTCTGGGAAGAGCCTCACTAGTTCTGCCTATTTATGCAGCAACAAGGCAAATCTTACAACCTGCAAAGTTGGAAGCTTTGAGATGAAGTAAAGGTTTTTATTTTGGGGGAAATGCTCTTCTATGCTTCTTCTCTCATGTGAAGGCCATGGGCTCCTGTTCTTCTCTCACGTGTCCTTTCAAAGAGACAGATGACACACTCGCCCAATCACTCAGCAAACATCTATGCTTTAACTCTGTCATCTTGCCGTTTTCCCTCCAAGTGCTTTCCCTTCCCCACAAATGCAGGATAATCTTTCCTCATTACTCATTCACTCGCTTATTGTAGTCCCCCGCTCCACAGGCCCAGCAAAGACCACCAAAGACAAGCGGTACTTCAGCAAACAGATTTAACACTTCTCTCTTCTATTATGGTCATACTGCTGCCCTCTAGTAACACTACATGGCAACTGCAGCATGATGATGTGATTTTGAAGGGGGCTGTCCTATGCAAATAATGTCCTCCCATGCTTACTTTGGCCTGAGACATTCACCGGCTTCCATCATGATATGGCCTCCAACATATGGCTTTCAGCAGAATTTTAAGCTTGACAACTTGTCTTACGCTAAAGCTTTTGCCGCTCATGGGAGAGCACCCTCATTTAGCAGGGTGCCAAATTGTTTGCAGTCTTCCTCTAAACAGAACATGGGCGTTCGTGGGCGTTCGGGGGCCTTGCTTGCTAGCTAAAGACTGAGCGCTGCGTTGTTTAAAGACCCAGGGCCAGGCAAGGCCAGCTGCTGCAACAGGCATGATGCAGGCCCAATGAAGCACACGCCGGACTTTACCCTTTTCTGCCTCTTGAAAACTTCAACATGTCTGTCTTCTGATTGCACCTAATAAAGGGAGTTTGACCAGCTCCAAACTTTACCCATCATTTCGTGAGTGAGAGCTAACACTAGGCCAATATGCCTAGCCAGCAGCACAGGCACTATCCCCCTGATTACACAGCTCTGTTCACACCAAAATGAAAAATCCCCACCACTCAACCTATTTTACTATTTGTGGGAGGCTTACTTCTGCTCACTTATGCCCCCTAGGCCACATTCGCGCTACAAAATGCCAAATTCAAAGACAAAAAATCAATAGATTGATAACTGAAGGTAATGCTTTACCCATATTTCACCTACTAATGAAAAAGGGGGCTGCATGGGAGTCAGGAGAGAAAATATTTATAATTTTCAGGCACTCGTGCAAAAAAGAGTGTCTGAAATTGCTCTTGGTTTTTATAAAATCGAAATATTAGTTAATGGAAAAAAAAAAAGAAAATGCAATTTTTACCACCCATGGCGGGATTTGAACCCTCGGACAGGGGAGCTTTCAGCATCAGAGACAGGTGACATTACCACTGAGCTACTGCTCCTTACTGGTAAGCAGGGATTCAGGAGCATCTATAAGCTACATACAGGCCCCCTAGTCTACATGACACACCATAGCCATGATATAGGGACTATTGGAAAGAATACAAACATGGAAGCCCGTGTGGTCCAGTGGGTAAGTTCCTGCCTTCCACCCAGGTGACCAGGGTTCAAATCCCGGGTTTGGCACCAGATGACTGATGGCGGTGAAGCAGAGGTAAGTCGGTAAGTAAAATGTGCGTATGTGTGGAGGTGTGCCTGGCTGGTGATTGGTGGATGGAGAGAGTGGTTGGTGTGTGAAGAGAGAAGCCTGAATGGTGGATAACAGAGTGGTTGGTGTGTCTGGGCAGAAAGAGTGAGGTCAGGCCGAGTGGGAGTAGAGTCGAGGGGAGGAGCCACAGAGGGGGAGTGTGAATGGGTGGAGGAAGGAGGAAAGCAGAGAGAAGGGGGGGCAGAGTTGGGGGAGGAGCCTCGGGATAGGTGGTGGCATACAGCCTAGGGGAGGAGCCACAGAGGGGGAGTGTGAATGGGTGGAGTAAGAAAGGAAAGCAGAGAGAAGGGGGGGCATAGTTGAGGGGAGGAGCATAGGGGCAGGGGGTGGCATACAGCCTAGGGGAGGAGCCACAGAGGGGGAGTGTGAATGGGTGGAGTATGGAAAGAAGGGGGGGGGGGCATAGTTAGGGGGCGGAGCCTAGGGTGGTGGCATACAGCCTAGGAGGGACCAAGGGGAGGGGCATGTGTAGAGAGGGGTGGGGCCACAGAGGAAAGGGAGAAGTAGGCAGAGTCTGGGGCAATAGGTCAGGGGGCGGAGCATAGGGGAGTGAGCCCAACAAGGAAAGAGTGCCCCTCCCCCTTCAGAAAACAGAGGGGGGTGACCTGATAGGAGGGGCACTACCATAGTAGACCCCAACATTTTATGACCGCTCCCTCCCCCTCCCCAACTACAGAGTGGGGGGGACAAATTTTGGGGAGCAGTATAAAAAAGGGGTGTTGGGGTGCATTACAAAATAGGGTGCTAGAAGGCACAGAATGATGTGGTTTGGCTTTGGGTGCGCTACCCATCGTATTTTTTTGCCCCGCCCCCTTTTCCAGGGAGAGGGGGCGTACCCCAAAAGTATAGGGGCAACAGAGGGAACTTAGGGGAACAGGCTTAGGGCACTTTTTTATTACCGACCACAAGGGGGGCACCACACAGACATACTGTAGTTATGGTATTGAAAGAGGTGACAGCAAGGAGCACGTGGTAAGACACGGTGAGGGGGGAACAAGGCACCCCAAGTTTTTATTACCCCCCCCCACCCTCGCAGGATCTGTTATGAGGTCTCTTGGGGTAGTTGTATTGAAAACAGATGCTTAAGACACTGAAGGGAAGGGACATGTAGACAAGTCCCCCCCCCATTGTGTGGGTACTTTCTTGTGCGATACCCTCTTCTTCATTCACTCACCACAAAGGAGCAGCCACAAAATGACAATTGCTGTGATGGTAGTACTGAAAGGGGCTTTATAAGGTAGAGAACCAGAAGGAAGGCGAGCTTCAAGTGGCACTTGGAGGATTGGCCATCTGAGCACAGGTGGGCTACTAAGAAAGAAGGGGAAAAGTGGGTGAACAGGAAGAAGAGATGCCCACTATGACAGCTGAGAGCATTCAAATTTGGTGAATAAGGCGGGTGGTTTGGGGAAGTAGATGAATGAGTCAGGGAGACGGCGCATGCGGCAATTGGTTGGATGTGGCATAGAGAATAATCATGGCATGCAAACTAGGCAGTAGTCCCTGAATTGGCAGCGTCTGCAGAGACTTTGGGGTGCTCGACAAGTGATTTGTCCTCCTTGGATTGGGTATATAATCCACAGAGGGAAGGTCACAGCTTATAGTGAGGCAGATCGTGTATATCATATTTAAAGAAGGGTAGTTTGAGTGTGCGGAGAGGGGCTGCACGGAGTGGTAAGTGGATGGGGTGCTGAGCAATGTGCATCCAACTGGTCACTGGAGGCTGGGCAGTGGCAAAGCACCTGGGTTACTGGGAGAATTACAAAAGGAGGGCCAAAAGGAAGGGTGTTTATGGTCATTCAGATACTAGGACGGAACACTTGAGTGGCAATGAGATGGGGGTATTGAGAAGTCACAAATGGTGTCCCAGGGGAAGAGGTGTGGGGATCAGATATTCCTGCTAGGGTGTAATGTGCCACCCTGCCCCTTTTTTTGGTGCAGCCTGGTTCCCTCTCTAGTTTCTCTCCATTGTCCTTCTATCCTGCAGATGATTAGAGCAAGCTTCCTAATGTTTTTCTTGGCCTCATATCCCCAATTACGTGCCTGACATGCCTGGCCTAAGGATATTCCCAAAGAGTATGCTACTTATATTCTGGGAAGAGCCTCACTAGTTCTGCCTATTTACGCAGCAACAAGGCAAATCTTACAACCTGCAAAGTTGGAAGCTTTGAGATGAAGTAAAGGTTTTTATTTTGGGGGAAATGCTCTTCTATGCTTCTTCTCTCATGTGAAGGCCATGGGCTCCTGTTCTTCTCTCACGTGTCCTTTCAAAGAGACAGATGACACACTCGCCCAATCACTCAGCAAACATCTATGCTTTAACTCTGTCATCTTGCCGTTTTCCCTCCAAGTGCTTTCCCTTCCCCACAAATGCAGGATAATCTTTCCTCATTACTCATTCACTCGCTTATTGTAGTCCCCCGCTCCACAGGCCCAGCAAAGACCACCAAAGACAAGCGGTACTTCAGCAAACAGATTTAACACTTCTCTCTTCTATTATGGTCATACTGCTGCCCTCTAGTAACACTACATGGCAACTGCAGCATGATGATGTGATTTTGAAGGGGGCTGTCCTATGCAAATAATGTCCTCCCATGCTTACTTTGGCCTGAGACATTCACCGGCTTCCATCATGATATGGCCTCCAACATATGGCTTTCAGCAGAATTTTAAGCTTGACAACTTGTCTTACGCTAAAGCTTTTGCCGCTCATGGGAGAGCACCCTCATTTAGCAGGGTGCCAAATTGTCTGCAGTCTTCCTCTAAACAGAACATGGGCGTTCGTGGGTGTTCGGGGGCCTTGCTTGCTAGCTAAAGACTGAGCGCTGGGTTGTTTAAAGACCCAGGGCCAGGCAAGGCCAGCTGCTGCAACAGGCATGATGCAGGCCCAATGAAGCACACGCCGGACTTTACCCTTTTCTGCCTCTTGAAAACTTCAACATGTCTGTCTTCTGATTGCACCTAATAAAGGGAGTTTGACCAGCTCCAAACTTTACCCATCATTTCGTGAGTGAGAGCTAACACTAGGCCAATATGCCTAGCCAGCAGCACAGGCACTATCCCCCTGATTACACAGCTCTGTTCACACCAAAATGAAAAATCCCCACCACTCAACCTATTTTACTATTTGTGGGAGGCTTACTTCTGCTCACTTATGCCCCCTAGGCCACATTCGCGCTACAAAATGCCAAATTCAAAGACAAAAAATCAATAGATTGATAACTGAAGGTAATGCTTTACCCATATTTCACCTACTAATGAAAAAGGGGGCTGCATGGGAGTCAGGAGAGAAAATATTTATAATTTTCAGGCACTCGGGCAAAAAAGAGTGTCTGAAATTGCTCTTGGTTTTTATAAAATCGAAATATTAGTTAATGGAAAAAAAAAAAGAAAATGCAATTTTTACCACCCATGGCGGGATTTGAACCCTCGGACAGGGGAGCTTTCAGCATCAGAGGCAGGTGACATTACCACTGAGCTACTGCTCCTTACTGGTAAGCAGTGATTCAGGAGCATCTATAAGCTACATACAGGCCCCCTAGTCTACATGACACACCATAGCCATGATATCGGGACTATTGGAAAGAATACAAACATGGAAGCCCGTGTGGTCCAGTGGGTAAGTTCCTGCCTTCCACCCAGGCGACCAGGGTTCAAATCCCGTGTTCGGCACCAGATGACTGATGGCGGTGAAGCAGAGGTAAGTCGGTAAGTAAAATGTGCGTATGTGTGGAGGTGTGCCTGGCTGGTGATTGGTGGATGGAGAGAGTGGTTGGTGTGTGAAGAGAGAAGCCTGAATGGTGGATAACAGAGTGGTTGGTGTGTCTGGGCAGAAAGAGTGAGGTCAGGCCGAGTGGGAGTAGAGTCGAGGGGAGGAGCCACAGAGGGGGAGTGTGAATGGGTGGAGGAAGGAGGAAAGCAGAGAGAAGGGGGGGCAGAGTTGGGGGAGGAGCCTCGGGATAGGTGGTGGCATACAGCCTAGGGGAGGAGCCACAGAGGGGGAGTGTGAATGGGTGGAGTAAGAAAGGAAAGCAGAGAGAAGGGGGGGCATAGTTGAGGGGAGGAGCATAGGGGCAGGTGGTGGCATACAGCCTAGGGGAGGAGCCACAGAGGGGGAGTGTGAATGGGTGGAGTATGGAAAGAAGGGGGGGCATAGTTAGGGGGCGGAGCCAAGGGTGGTGGCATACAGCCTAGGAGGGACCAAGGGGAGGGGCATGTGTAGAGAGGGGTGGGGCCACAGAGGAAAGGGAGAAGTAGGCAGAGTCTGGGGCAATAGGTCAGGGGGCGGAGCATAGGGGAGTGAGCCCAACAAGGAAAGAGTGCCCCTCCCCCTTCAGCAAACAGAGGGGGGTGACCTGATAGGAGGGGCACTACCATAGTAGACCCCAACATTTTATGACCGCTCCCTCCCCCTCCCCAACTACAGAGTGGGGGGGACAAATTTTGGGGAGCAGTATAAAAAAGGGGTGTTGGGGTGCATTACAAAATAGGGTGCTAGAAGGCACAGAATGATGTGGTTTGGCTTTGGGTGCGCTACCCATCGTTTTTTTTTGCCCCCCCCTTTTCCAGGGAGAGGGGGCGTACCCCAAAAGTATAGGGGCAACAGAGGGAACTTAGGGGAACAGGCTTAGGGCACTTTTTTATTACCGACCACAAGGGGGGCACCACACAGACATACTGTAGTTATGGTATTGAAAGAGGTGACAGCAAGGAGCACGTGGTAAGACACGGTGAGGGGGGACAAGGCACCCCAAGTTTTTATTACCCCCCCCCCACCCTCGCAGGATCTGTTATGAGGTCTCTTGGGGTAGTTGTATTGAAAACAGATGCTTAAGACACTGAAGGGAAGGGACATGTAGACAAGTGTCCCCCCCATTGTGTGGGTACTTTCTTGTGCGATACCCTCTTCTTCATTCACTCACCACAAAGGAGCAGCCACAAAATGACAATTGCTGTGATGGTAGTACTGAAAGGGGCTTTATAAGGTAGAGAACCAGAAGGAAGGCGAGCTTCAAGTGGCACTTGGAGGATTGGCCATCTGAGCACAGGTGGGCTACTAAGAAAGAAGGGGAAAAGTGGGTGAACAGGAAGCAGAGATGCCCGCTATGACAGCTGAGAGCATTCAAATTTGGTGAATAAGGCGGGTGGTTTGGGGAAGTAGATGAATGAGTCAGGGAGACGGCGCATGCGGCAATTGGTTGGATGTGGCATAGAGAATAATCATGGCATGCAAACTAGGCAGTAGTCCCTGAATTGGCAGCGTCTGCAGAGACTTTGGGGTGCTCGACAAGTGATTTGTCCTCCTTGGATTGGGTATATAATCCACAGAGGGAAGGTCACAGCTTATAGTGAGGCAGATCGTGTATATCATATTTAAAGAAGGGTAGTTTCAGTGTGCGGAGAGGGGCTGCACGGAGTGGTAAGTGGATGGGGTGCTGAGCAATGTGCATCCAACTGGTCACTGGAGGCTGGGCAGTGGCAAAGCACCTGGGTTACTGGGAGAATTACAAAAGGAGGGCCAAAAGGAAGGGTGTTTATGGTCATTCAGATACTAGGACGGAACACTTGAGTGGCAATGAGATGGGGGTATTGAGAAGTCACAAATGGTGTCCCAGGGGTAGAGGTGTGGGGATCAGATATTCCTGCTAGGGTGTAATGTGCCACCCTGCCCCTTTTTTTGTGCAGCCTGGTTCCCTCTCTAGTTTCTCTCCATTGTCTTTCTATCCTGCAGATGATTAGAGCAAGCTTCCTAATGTTTTTCTTGGCCTCATATCCCCAATTACGTGCCTGACATGCCTGGCCTAAGGATATTCCCAAAGAGTATGCTACTTATATTCTGGGAAGAGCCTCACTAGTTCTGCCTATTTATGCAGCAACAAGGCAAATCTTACAACCTGCAAAGTTGGAAGCTTTGAGATGAAGTAAAGGTTTTTATTTTGGGGGAAATGCTCTTCTATGCTTCTTCTCTCATGTGAAGGCCATGGGCTCCTGTTCTTCTCTCACGTGTCCTTTCAAAGAGACAGATGACACACTCGCCCAATCACTCAGCAAACATCTATGCTTTAACTCTGTCATCTTGCCGTTTTCCCTCCAAGTGCTTTCCCTTCCCCACAAATGCAGGATAATCTTTCCTCATTACTCATTCACTCGCTTATTGTAGTCCCCCGCTCCACAGGCCCAGCAAAGACCACCAAAGACAAGCGGTACTTCAGCAAACAGATTTAACACTTCTCTCTTCTATTATGGTCATACTGCTGCCCTCTAGTAACACTACATGGCAACTGCAGCATGATGATGTGATTTTGAAGGGGGCTGTCCTATGCAAATAATGTCCTCCCATGCTTACTTTGGCCTGAGACATTCACAGGCTTCCATCATGATATGGCCTCCAACATATGGCTTTCAGCAGAATTTTAAGCTTGACAACTTGTCTTACGCTAAAGCTTTTGCCGCTCATGGGAGAGCACCCTCATTTAGCAGGGTGCCAAATTGTTTGCAGTCTTCCTCTAAACAGAACATGGGCGTTCGTGGGCGTTCGGGGGCCTTGCTTGCTAGCTAAAGACTGAGCGCTGCGTTGTTTAAAGACCCAGGGCCAGGCAAGGCCAGCTGCTGCAACAGGCATGATGCAGGCCCAATGAAGCACACGCCGGACTTTACCCTTTTCTGCCTCTTGAAAACTTCAACATGTCTGTCTTCTGATTGCACCTAATAAAGGGAGTTTGACCAGCTCCAAACTTTACCCATCATTTCGTGAGTGAGAGCTAACACTAGGCCAATATGCCTAGCCAGCAGCACAGGCACTATCCCCCTGATTACACAGCTCTGTTCACACCAAAATGAAAAATCCCCACCACTCAACCTATTTTACTATTTGTGGGAGGCTTACTTCTGCTCACTTATGCCCCCTAGGCCACATTCGCGCTACAAAATGCCAAATTCAAAGACAAAAAATCAATAGATTGATAACTGAAGGTAATGCTTTACCCATATTTCACCTACTAATGAAAAAGGGGGCTGCATGGGAGTCAGGAGAGAAAATATTTATAATTTTCAGGCACTCGTGCAAAAAAGAGTGTCTGAAATTGCTCTTGGTTTTTATAAAATCGAAATATTAGTTAATGGAAAAAAAAAAAGAAAATGCAATTTTTACCACCCATGGCGGGATTTGAACCCTCGGACAGGGGAGCTTTCAGCATCAGAGACAGGTGACATTACCACTGAGCTACTGCTCCTTACTGGTAAGCAGGGATTCAGGAGCATCTATAAGCTACATACAGGCCCCCTAGTCTACATGACACACCATAGCCATGATATAGGGACTATTGGAAAGAATACAAACATGGAAGCCCGTGTGGTCCAGTGGGTAAGTTCCTGCCTTCCACCCAGGTGACCAGGGTTCAAATCTCGGGTTTGGCACCAGATGACTGATGGCGGTGAAGCAGAGGTAAGTCGGTAAGTAAAATGTGCGTATGTGTGGAGGTGTGCCTGGCTGGTGATTGGTGGATGGAGAGAGTGGTTGGTGTGTGAAGAGAGAAGCCTGAATGGTGGATAACAGAGTGGTTGGTGTGTCTGGGCAGAAAGAGTGAGGTCAGGCCGAGTGGGAGTAGAGTCGAGGGGAGGAGCCACAGAGGGGGAGTGTGAATGGGTGGAGGAAGGAGGAAAGCAGAGAGAAGGGGGGGCAGAGTTGGGGGAGGAGCCTCGGGATAGGTGGTGGCATACAGCCTAGGGGAGGAGCCACAGAGGGGGAGTGTGAATGGGTGGAGTAAGAAAGGAAAGCAGAGAGAAGGGGGGGCATAGTTGAGGGGAGGAGCATAGGGGCAGGGGGTGGCATACAGCCTAGGGGAGGAGCCACAGAGGGGGAGTGTGAATGGGTGGAGTATGGAAAGAAGGGGGGGGGGGCATAGTTAGGGGGCGGAGCCTAGGGTGGTGGCATACAGCCTAGGAGGGACCAAGGGGAGGGGCATGTGTAGAGAGGGGTGGGGCCACAGAGGAAAGGGAGAAGTAGGCAGAGTCTGGGGCAATAGGTCAGGGGGCGGAGCATAGGGGAGTGAGCCCAACAAGGAAAGAGTGCCCCTCCCCCTTCAGAAAACAGAGGGGGGTGACCTGATAGGAGGGGCACTACCATAGTAGACCCCAACATTTTATGACCGCTCCCTCCCCCTCCCCAACTACAGAGTGGGGGGGACAAATTTTGGGGAGCAGTATAAAAAAGGGGTGTTGGGGTGCATTACAAAATAGGGTGCTAGAAGGCACAGAATGATGTGGTTTGGCTTTGGGTGCGCTACCCATCGTATTTTTTTGCCCCGCCCCCTTTTCCAGGGAGAGGGGGCGTACCCCAAAAGTATAGGGGCAACAGAGGGAACTTAGGGGAACAGGCTTAGGGCACTTTTTTATTACCGACCACAAGGGGGGCACCACACAGACATACTGTAGTTATGGTATTGAAAGAGGTGACAGCAAGGAGCACGTGGTAAGACACGGTGAGGGGGGAACAAGGCACCCCAAGTTTTTATTACCCCCCCCCACCCTCGCAGGATCTGTTATGAGGTCTCTTGGGGTAGTTGTATTGAAAACAGATGCTTAAGACACTGAAGGGAAGGGACATGTAGACAAGTCCCCCCCCCATTGTGTGGGTACTTTCTTGTGCGATACCCTCTTCTTCATTCACTCACCACAAAGGAGCAGCCACAAAATGACAATTGCTGTGATGGTAGTACTGAAAGGGGCTTTATAAGGTAGAGAACCAGAAGGAAGGCGAGCTTCAAGTGGCACTTGGAGGATTGGCCATCTGAGCACAGGTGGGCTACTAAGAAAGAAGGGGAAAAGTGGGTGAACAGGAAGAAGAGATGCCCACTATGACAGCTGAGAGCATTCAAATTTGGTGAATAAGGCGGGTGGTTTGGGGAAGTAGATGAATGAGTCAGGGAGACGGCGCATGCGGCAATTGGTTGGATGTGGCATAGAGAATAATCATGGCATGCAAACTAGGCAGTAGTCCCTGAATTGGCAGCGTCTGCAGAGACTTTGGGGTGCTCGACAAGTGATTTGTCCTCCTTGGATTGGGTATATAATCCACAGAGGGAAGGTCACAGCTTATAGTGAGGCAGATCGTGTATATCATATTTAAAGAAGGGTAGTTTGAGTGTGCGGAGAGGGGCTGCACGGAGTGGTAAGTGGATGGGGTGCTGAGCAATGTGCATCCAACTGGTCACTGGAGGCTGGGCAGTGGCAAAGCACCTGGGTTACTGGGAGAATTACAAAAGGAGGGCCAAAAGGAAGGGTGTTTATGGTCATTCAGATACTAGGACGGAACACTTGAGTGGCAATGAGATGGGGGTATTGAGAAGTCACAAATGGTGTCCCAGGGGAAGAGGTGTGGGGATCAGATATTCCTGCTAGGGTGTAATGTGCCACCCTGCCCCTTTTTTTGGTGCAGCCTGGTTCCCTCTCTAGTTTCTCTCCATTGTCCTTCTATCCTGCAGATGATTAGAGCAAGCTTCCTAATGTTTTTCTTGGCCTCATATCCCCAATTACGTGCCTGACATGCCTGGCCTAAGGATATTCCCAAAGAGTATGCTACTTATATTCTGGGAAGAGCCTCACTAGTTCTGCCTATTTACGCAGCAACAAGGCAAATCTTACAACCTGCAAAGTTGGAAGCTTTGAGATGAAGTAAAGGTTTTTATTTTGGGGGAAATGCTCTTCTATGCTTCTTCTCTCATGTGAAGGCCATGGGCTCCTGTTCTTCTCTCACGTGTCCTTTCAAAGAGACAGATGACACACTCGCCCAATCACTCAGCAAACATCTATGCTTTAACTCTGTCATCTTGCCGTTTTCCCTCCAAGTGCTTTCCCTTCCCCACAAATGCAGGATAATCTTTCCTCATTACTCATTCACTCGCTTATTGTAGTCCCCCGCTCCACAGGCCCAGCAAAGACCACCAAAGACAAGCGGTACTTCAGCAAACAGATTTAACACTTCTCTCTTCTATTATGGTCATACTGCTGCCCTCTAGTAACACTACATGGCAACTGCAGCATGATGATGTGATTTTGAAGGGGGCTGTCCTATGCAAATAATGTCCTCCCATGCTTACTTTGGCCTGAGACATTCACCGGCTTCCATCATGATATGGCCTCCAACATATGGCTTTCAGCAGAATTTTAAGCTTGACAACTTGTCTTACGCTAAAGCTTTTGCCGCTCATGGGAGAGCACCCTCATTTAGCAGGGTGCCAAATTGTCTGCAGTCTTCCTCTAAACAGAACATGGGCGTTCGTGGGTGTTCGGGGGCCTTGCTTGCTAGCTAAAGACTGAGCGCTGGGTTGTTTAAAGACCCAGGGCCAGGCAAGGCCAGCTGCTGCAACAGGCATGATGCAGGCCCAATGAAGCACACGCCGGACTTTACCCTTTTCTGCCTCTTGAAAACTTCAACATGTCTGTCTTCTGATTGCACCTAATAAAGGGAGTTTGACCAGCTCCAAACTTTACCCATCATTTCGTGAGTGAGAGCTAACACTAGGCCAATATGCCTAGCCAGCAGCACAGGCACTATCCCCCTGATTACACAGCTCTGTTCACACCAAAATGAAAAATCCCCACCACTCAACCTATTTTACTATTTGTGGGAGGCTTACTTCTGCTCACTTATGCCCCCTAGGCCACATTCGCGCTACAAAATGCCAAATTCAAAGACAAAAAATCAATAGATTGATAACTGAAGGTAATGCTTTACCCATATTTCACCTACTAATGAAAAAGGGGGCTGCATGGGAGTCAGGAGAGAAAATATTTATAATTTTCAGGCACTCGGGCAAAAAAGAGTGTCTGAAATTGCTCTTGGTTTTTATAAAATCGAAATATTAGTTAATGGAAAAAAAAAAAGAAAATGCAATTTTTACCACCCATGGCGGGATTTGAACCCTCGGACAGGGGAGCTTTCAGCATCAGAGGCAGGTGACATTACCACTGAGCTACTGCTCCTTACTGGTAAGCAGTGATTCAGGAGCATCTATAAGCTACATACAGGCCCCCTAGTCTACATGACACACCATAGCCATGATATCGGGACTATTGGAAAGAATACAAACATGGAAGCCCGTGTGGTCCAGTGGGTAAGTTCCTGCCTTCCACCCAGGCGACCAGGGTTCAAATCCCGTGTTCGGCACCAGATGACTGATGGCGGTGAAGCAGAGGTAAGTCGGTAAGTAAAATGTGCGTATGTGTGGAGGTGTGCCTGGCTGGTGATTGGTGGATGGAGAGAGTGGTTGGTGTGTGAAGAGAGAAGCCTGAATGGTGGATAACAGAGTGGTTGGTGTGTCTGGGCAGAAAGAGTGAGGTCAGGCCGAGTGGGAGTAGAGTCGAGGGGAGGAGCCACAGAGGGGGAGTGTGAATGGGTGGAGGAAGGAGGAAAGCAGAGAGAAGGGGGGGCAGAGTTGGGGGAGGAGCCTCGGGATAGGTGGTGGCATACAGCCTAGGGGAGGAGCCACAGAGGGGGAGTGTGAATGGGTGGAGTAAGAAAGGAAAGCAGAGAGAAGGGGGGGCATAGTTGAGGGGAGGAGCATAGGGGCAGGTGGTGGCATACAGCCTAGGGGAGGAGCCACAGAGGGGGAGTGTGAATGGGTGGAGTATGGAAAGAAGGGGGGGCATAGTTAGGGGGCGGAGCCAAGGGTGGTGGCATACAGCCTAGGAGGGACCAAGGGGAGGGGCATGTGTAGAGAGGGGTGGGGCCACAGAGGAAAGGGAGAAGTAGGCAGAGTCTGGGGCAATAGGTCAGGGGGCGGAGCATAGGGGAGTGAGCCCAACAAGGAAAGAGTGCCCCTCCCCCTTCAGCAAACAGAGGGGGGTGACCTGATAGGAGGGGCACTACCATAGTAGACCCCAACATTTTATGACCGCTCCCTCCCCCTCCCCAACTACAGAGTGGGGGGGACAAATTTTGGGGAGCAGTATAAAAAAGGGGTGTTGGGGTGCATTACAAAATAGGGTGCTAGAAGGCACAGAATGATGTGGTTTGGCTTTGGGTGCGCTACCCATCGTTTTTTTTTGCCCCCCCCTTTTCCAGGGAGAGGGGGCGTACCCCAAAAGTATAGGGGCAACAGAGGGAACTTAGGGGAACAGGCTTAGGGCACTTTTTTATTACCGACCACAAGGGGGGCACCACACAGACATACTGTAGTTATGGTATTGAAAGAGGTGACAGCAAGGAGCACGTGGTAAGACACGGTGAGGGGGGACAAGGCACCCCAAGTTTTTATTACCCCCCCCCCACCCTCGCAGGATCTGTTATGAGGTCTCTTGGGGTAGTTGTATTGAAAACAGATGCTTAAGACACTGAAGGGAAGGGACATGTAGACAAGTGTCCCCCCCATTGTGTGGGTACTTTCTTGTGCGATACCCTCTTCTTCATTCACTCACCACAAAGGAGCAGCCACAAAATGACAATTGCTGTGATGGTAGTACTGAAAGGGGCTTTATAAGGTAGAGAACCAGAAGGAAGGCGAGCTTCAAGTGGCACTTGGAGGATTGGCCATCTGAGCACAGGTGGGCTACTAAGAAAGAAGGGGAAAAGTGGGTGAACAGGAAGCAGAGATGCCCGCTATGACAGCTGAGAGCATTCAAATTTGGTGAATAAGGCGGGTGGTTTGGGGAAGTAGATGAATGAGTCAGGGAGACGGCGCATGCGGCAATTGGTTGGATGTGGCATAGAGAATAATCATGGCATGCAAACTAGGCAGTAGTCCCTGAATTGGCAGCGTCTGCAGAGACTTTGGGGTGCTCGACAAGTGATTTGTCCTCCTTGGATTGGGTATATAATCCACAGAGGGAAGGTCACAGCTTATAGTGAGGCAGATCGTGTATATCATATTTAAAGAAGGGTAGTTTGAGTGTGCGGAGAGGGGCTGCACGGAGTGGTAAGTGGATGGGGTGCTGAGCAATGTGCATCCAACTGGTCACTGGAGGCTGGGCAGTGGCAAAGCACCTGGGTTACTGGGAGAATTACAAAAGGAGGGCCAAAAGGAAGGGTGTTTATGGTCATTCAGATACTAGGACGGAACACTTGAGTGGCAATGAGATGGGGGTATTGAGAAGTCACAAATGGTGTCCCAGGGGTAGAGGTGTGGGGATCAGATATTCCTGCTAGGGTGTAATGTGCCACCCTGCCCCTTTTTTTGTGCAGCCTGGTTCCCTCTCTAGTTTCTCTCCATTGTCCTTCTATCCTGCAGATGATTAGAGCAAGCTTCCTAATGTTTTTCTTGGCCTCATATCCCCAATTACGTGCCTGACATGCCTGGCCTAAGGATATTCCCAAAGAGTATGCTACTTATATTCTGGGAAGAGCCTCACTAGTTCTGCCTATTTATGCAGCAACAAGGCAAATCTTACAACCTGCAAAGTTGGAAGCTTTGAGATGAAGTAAAGGTTTTTATTTTGGGGGAAATGCTCTTCTATGCTTCTTCTCTCATGTGAAGGCCATGGGCTCCTGTTCTTCTCTCACGTGTCCTTTCAAAGAGACAGATGACACACTCGCCCAATCACTCAGCAAACATCTATGCTTTAACTCTGTCATCTTGCCGTTTTCCCTCCAAGTGCTTTCCCTTCCCCACAAATGCAGGATAATCTTTCCTCATTACTCATTCACTCGCTTATTGTAGTCCCCCGCTCCACAGGCCCAGCAAAGACCACCAAAGACAAGCGGTACTTCAGCAAACAGATTTAACACTTCTCTCTTCTATTATGGTCATACTGCTGCCCTCTAGTAACACTACATGGCAACTGCAGCATGATGATGTGATTTTGAAGGGGGCTGTCCTATGCAAATAATGTCCTCCCATGCTTACTTTGGCCTGAGACATTCACCGGCTTCCATCATGATATGGCCTCCAACATATGGCTTTCAGCAGAATTTTAAGCTTGACAACTTGTCTTACGCTAAAGCTTTTGCCGCTCATGGGAGAGCACCCTCATTTAGCAGGGTGCCAAATTGTCTGCAGTCTTCCTCTAAACAGAACATGGGCGTTCGTGGGCGTTCGGGGGCCTTGCTTGCTAGCTAAAGACTGAGCGCTGCGTTGTTTAAAGACCCAGGGCCAGGCAAGGCCAGCTGCTGCAACAGGCATGATGCAGGCCCAATGAAGCACACGCCGGACTTTAGCCTTTTCTGCCTCTTGAAAACTTCAACATGTCTGTCTTCTGATTGCACCTAATAAAGGGAGTTTGACCAGCTCCAAACTTTACCCATCATTTCGTGAGTGAGAGCTAACACTAGGCCAATATGCCTAGCCAGCAGCACAGGCACTATCCCCCTGATTACACAGCTCTGTTCACACCAAAATGAAAAATCCCCACCACTCAACCTATTTTACTATTTGTGGGAGGCTTACTTCTGCTCACTTATGCCCCCTAGGCCACATTCGCGCTACAAAATGCCAAATTCAAAGACAAAAAATCAATAGATTGATAACTGAAGGTAATGCTTTACCCATATTTCACCTACTAATGAAAAAGGGGGCTGCATGGGAGTCAGGAGAGAAAATATTTATAATTTTCAGGCACTCGTGCAAAAAAGAGTGTCTGAAATTGCTCTTGGTTTTTATAAAATCGAAATATTAGTTAATGGAAAAAAAAAAAGAAAATGCAATTTTTACCACCCATGGCGGGATTTGAACCCTCGGACAGGGGAGCTTTCAGCATCAGAGACAGGTGACATTACCACTGAGCTACTGCTCCTTACTGGTAAGCAGGGATTCAGGAGCATCTATAAGCTACATACAGGCCCCCTAGTCTACATGACACACCATAGCCATGATATAGGGACTATTGGAAAGAATACAAACATGGAAGCCCGTGTGGTCCAGTGGGTAAGTTCCTGCCTTCCACCCAGGTGACCAGGGTTCAAATCCCGGGTTTGGCACCAGATGACTGATGGCGGTGAAGCAGAGGTAAGTCGGTAAGTAAAATGTGCGTATGTGTGGAGGTGTGCCTGGCTGGTGATTGGTGGATGGAGAGAGTGGTTGGTGTGTGAAGAGAGAAGCCTGAATGGTGGATAACAGAGTGGTTGGTGTGTCTGGGCAGAAAGAGTGAGGTCAGGCCGAGTGGGAGTAGAGTCGAGGGGAGGAGCCACAGAGGGGGAGTGTGAATGGGTGGAGGAAGGAGGAAAGCAGAGAGAAGGGGGGGGCAGAGTTGGGGGAGGAGCCTCGGGATAGGTGGTGGCATACAGCCTAGGGGAGGAGCCACAGAGGGGGAGTGTGAATGGGTGGAGTAAGAAAGGAAAGCAGAGAGAAGGGGGGGCATAGTTGAGGGGAGGAGCATAGGGGCAGGTGGTGGCATACAGCCTAGGGGAGGAGCCACAGAGGGGGAGTGTGAATGGGTGGAGTATGGAAAGAAGGGGGGGCATAGTTAGGGGGCGGAGCCAAGGGTGGTGGCATACAGCCTAGGAGGGACCAAGGGGAGGGGCATGTGTAGAGAGGGGTGGGGCCACAGAGGAAAGGGAGAAGTAGGCAGAGTCTGGGGCAATAGGTCAGGGGGCGGAGCATAGGGGAGTGAGCCCAACAAGGAAAGAGTGCCCCTCCCCCTTCAGCAAACAGAGGGGGGTGACCTGATAGGAGGGGCACTACCATAGTAGACCCCAACATTTTATGACCGCTCCCTCCCCCTCCCCAACTACAGAGTGGGGGGGACAAATTTTGGGGAGCAGTATAAAAAAGGGGTGTTGGGGTGCATTACAAAATAGGGTGCTAGAAGGCACAGAATGATGTGGTTTGGCTTTGGGTGCGCTACCCATCGTTTTTTTTTTGCCCCCCCCTTTTCCAGGGAGAGGGGGCGTACCCCAAAAGTATAGGGGCAACAGAGGGAACTTAGGGGAACAGGCTTAGGGCACTTTTTTATTACCGACCTCAAGGGGGGCACCACACAGACATACTGTAGTTATGGTATTGAAAGAGGTGACAGCAAGGAGCACGTGGTAAGACACGGTGAGGGGGGAACAAGGCACCCCAAGTTTTTATTACCCCCCCCCCACCCTCGCAGGATCTGTTATGAGGTCTCTTGGGGTAGTTGTATTGAAAACAGATGCTTAAGACACTGAAGGGAAGGGACATGTAGACAAGTCCCCCCCCCATTGTGTGGGTACTTTCTTGTGCGATACCCTCTTCTTCATTCACTCACCACAAAGGAGCAGCCACAAAATGACAATTGCTGTGATGGTAGTACTGAAAGGGGCTTTATAAGGTAGAGAACCAGAAGGAAGGCGAGCTTCAAGTGGCACTTGGAGGATTGGCCATCTGAGCACAGGTGGGCTACTAAGAAAGAAGGGGAAAAGTGGGTGAACAGGAAGCAGAGATGCCCGCTATGACAGCTGAGAGCATTCAAATTTGGTGAATAAGGCGGGTGGTTTGGGGAAGTAGATGAATGAGTGAGGGAGACGGCACATGCGGCAATTGGTTGGATGTGGCATAGAGAATAATCATGGCATGCAAACTAGGCAGTAGTCCCTGAATTGGCAGCGTCTGCAGAGAGTTTGGGGTGCTCGACAAGTGATTTGTCCTCCTTGGATTGGGTATATAATCCATAGAGGGAAGGTCACAGCTTATAGTGAGGCAGATCGTGTATATCATATTTAAAGAAGGGTAGTTTCAGTGTGCGGAGAGGGGCTGCACGGAGTGGTAAGTGGATGGGGTGCTGAGCAATGTGCATCCAACTGGTCACTGGAGGCTGGGCAGTGGCAAAGCACCTGGGTTACTGGGAGAATTACAAAAGGAGGGCCAAAAGGAAGGGTGTTTATGGTCATTCAGATACTAGGATGGAACACTTGAGTGGCAATGAGATGGGGGTATTGAGAAGTCACAAATGGTGTCCCAGGGGTAGAGGTATGGGGATCAGATATTCCTGCTGGGGTGTAATGTGCCACCCTGCCCCTTTTTTTTGTGCAGCCTTGTTCCCTCTCTAGTTTCTCTCCATTGTCCTTCTATCCTGCAGATGATTAGAGCAAGCTTCCTAATGTTTTTCTTGGCCTCATATCCCCAATTACGTGCCTGACATGCCTGGCCTAAGGATATTCCCAAAGAGTATGCTACTTATATTCTGGGAAGAGCCTCACTAGTTCTGCCTATTTATGCAGCAACAAGGCAAATCTTACAACCTGCAAAGTTGGAAGCTTTGAGATGAAGTAAAGGTTTTCATTTTGGGGGAAATGCTCTTCTATGCTTCTTCTCTCATGTGAAGGCCATGGGCTCCTGTTCTTCTCTCACGTGTCCTTTCAAAGAGACAGATGACACACTCGCCCAATCACTCAGCAAACATCTATGCTTTAACTCTGTCATCTTGCCGTTTTCCCTCCAAGTGCTTTCCCTTCCCCACAAATGCAGGATAATCTTTCCTCATTACTCATTCACTCGCTTATTGTAGTCCCCCGCTCCACAGGCCCAGCAAAGACCACCAAAGACAAGCGGTACTTCAGCAAACAGATTTAACACTTCTCTCTTCTATTATGGTCATACTGCTGCCCTCTAGTAACACTACATGGCAACTGCAGCATGATGATGTGATTTTGAAGGGGGCTGTCCTATGCAAATAATGTCCTCCCATGCTTACTTTGGCCTGAGACATTCACCGGCTTCCATCATGATATGGCCTCCAACATATGGCTTTCAGCAGAATTTTAAGCTTGACAACTTGTCTTACGCTAAAGCTTTTGCCGCTCATGGGAGAGCACCCTCATTTAGCAGGGTGCCAAATTGTCTGCAGTCTTCCTCTAAACAGAACATGGGCGTTCGTGGGCGTTCGGGGGCCTTGCTTGCTAGCTAAAGACTGAGCGCTGGGTTGTTTAAAGACCCAGGGCCAGGCAAAGCCAGCTGCTGCAACAGGCATGATGCAGGCCCAATGAAGCACACGCCGGACTTTACCCTTTTCTGCCTCTTGAAAACTTCAACATGTCTGTCTTCTGATTGCACCTAATAAAGGGAGTTTGACCAGCTCCAAACTTTACCCATCATTTCGTGAGTGAGAGCTAACACTAGGCCAATATGCCTAGCCAGCAGCACAGGCACTATCCCCCTGATTACACAGCTCTGTTCACACCAAAATGAAAAATCCCCACCACTCAACCTATTTTACTATTTGTGGGAGGCTTACTTCTGCTCACTTATGCCCCCTAGGCCACATTCGCGCTACAAAATGCCAAATTCAAAGACAAAAAATCAATAGATTGATAACTGAAGGTAATGCTTTACCCATATTTCACCTACTAATGAAAAAGGGGGCTGCATGGGAGTCAGGAGAGAAAATATTTATAATTTTCAGGCACTCGTGCAAAAAAGAGTGTCTGAAATTGCTCTTGGTTTTTATAAAATCGAAATATTAGTTAATGGAAAAAAAAAAAGAAAATGCAATTTTTACCACCCATGGCGGGATTTCAACCCTCGGACAGGGGAGCTTTCAGCATCAGAGGCAGGTGACATTACCACTGAGCTACTGCTCCGTACTGGTAAGCAGGGATTCAGGAGCATCTATAAGCTACATACAGGCCCCCTAGTCTACATGACACACCATAGCCATGATATAGGGACTATTGGAAAGAATACAAACATGGAAGCCCGTGTGGTCCAGTGGGTAAGTTCCTGCCTTCCACCCAGGCGACCAGGGTTCAAATCCCGGGTTCGGCACCAGATGACTGATGGCGGTGAAGCAGAGGTAAGTCGGTAAGTAAAATGTGCGTATGTGTGGAGGTGTGCCTGGCTGGTGATTGGTGGATGGAGAGAGTGGTTGGTGTGTGAAGAGAGAAGCCTGAATGGTGGATAACAGAGTGGTTGGTGTGTCTGGGCAGAAAGAGTGAGGTTAGGCCCAGGCCGAGTGGGAGTAGAGTCGAGGGGAGGAGCCACAGAGGGGGAGTGTGAATGGGTGGAGGAAGGAGGAAAGCAGAGAGAAGGGGGGGCAGAGTTGGGGGAGGAGCCTCGGGATAGGTGGTGGCATACAGCCTAGGGGAGGAGCCACAGAGGGGGAGTGTGAATGGGTGGAGTAAGAAAGGAAAGCAGAGAGAAGGGGGGGCATAGTTGAGGGGAGGAGCATAGGGGCAGGGGGTGGCATACAGCCTAGGGGAGGAGCCACAGAGGGGGAGTGTGAATGGGTGGAGTATGGAAAGAAGGGGGGGGGGGCATAGTTAGGGGGCGGAGCCTAGGGTGGTGGCATACAGCCTAGGAGGGACCAAGGGGAGGGGCATGTGTAGAGAGGGGTGGGGCCACAGAGGAAAGGGAGAAGTAGGCAGAGTCTGGGGCAATAGGTCAGGGGGCGGAGCATAGGGGAGTGAGCCCAACAAGGAAAGAGTGCCCCTCCCCCTTCAGAAAACAGAGGGGGGTGACCTGATAGGAGGGGCACTACCATAGTAGACCCCAACATTTTATGACCGCTCCCTCCCCCTCCCCAACTACAGAGTGGGGGGGACAAATTTTGGGGAGCAGTATAAAAAAGGGGTGTTGGGGTGCATTACAAAATAGGGTGCTAGAAGGCACAGAATGATGTGGTTTGGCTTTGGGTGCGCTACCCATCGTATTTTTTTGCCCCGCCCCCTTTTCCAGGGAGAGGGGGCGTACCCCAAAAGTATAGGGGCAACAGAGGGAACTTAGGGGAACAGGCTTAGGGCACTTTTTTATTACCGACCACAAGGGGGGCACCACACAGACATACTGTAGTTATGGTATTGAAAGAGGTGACAGCAAGGAGCACGTGGTAAGACACGGTGAGGGGGGAACAAGGCACCCCAAGTTTTTATTACCCCCCCCCACCCTCGCAGGATCTGTTATGAGGTCTCTTGGGGTAGTTGTATTGAAAACAGATGCTTAAGACACTGAAGGGAAGGGACATGTAGACAAGTCCCCCCCCCATTGTGTGGGTACTTTCTTGTGCGATACCCTCTTCTTCATTCACTCACCACAAAGGAGCAGCCACAAAATGACAATTGCTGTGATGGTAGTACTGAAAGGGGCTTTATAAGGTAGAGAACCAGAAGGAAGGCGAGCTTCAAGTGGCACTTGGAGGATTGGCCATCTGAGCACAGGTGGGCTACTAAGAAAGAAGGGGAAAAGTGGGTGAACAGGAAGAAGAGATGCCCACTATGACAGCTGAGAGCATTCAAATTTGGTGAATAAGGCGGGTGGTTTGGGGAAGTAGATGAATGAGTCAGGGAGACGGCGCATGCGGCAATTGGTTGGATGTGGCATAGAGAATAATCATGGCATGCAAACTAGGCAGTAGTCCCTGAATTGGCAGCGTCTGCAGAGACTTTGGGGTGCTCGACAAGTGATTTGTCCTCCTTGGATTGGGTATATAATCCACAGAGGGAAGGTCACAGCTTATAGTGAGGCAGATCGTGTATATCATATTTAAAGAAAGGTAGTTTGAGTGTGCGGAGAGGGGCTGCACGGAGTGGTAAGTGGATGGGGTGCTGAGCAATGTGCATCCAACTGGTCACTGGAGGCTGGGCAGTGGCAAAGCACCTGGGTTACTGGGAGAATTACAAAAGGAGGGCCAAAAGGAAGGGTGTTTATGGTCATTCAGATACTAGGACGGAACACTTGAGTGGCAATGAGATGGGGGTATTGAGAAGTCACAAATGGTGTCCCAGGGGTAGAGGTGTGGGGATCAGATATTCCTGCTAGGGTGTAATGTGCCACCCTGCCCCTTTTTTTGTGCAGCCTTGTTCCCTCTCTAGTTTCTCTCCATTGTCCTTCTATCCTGCAGATGATTAGAGCAAGCTTCCTAATGTTTTTCTTGGCCTCATATCCCCAATTACGTGCCTGACATGCCTGGCCTAAGGATATTCCCAAAGAGTATGCTACTTATATTCTGGGAAGAGCCTCACTAGTTCTGCCTATTTATGCAGCAACAAGGCAAATCTTACAACCTGCAAAGTTGGAAGCTTTGAGATGAAGTAAAGGTTTTTATTTTGGGGGAAATGCTCTTCTATGCTTCTTCTCTCATGTGAAGGCCATGGGCTCCTGTTCTTCTCTCACGTGTCCTTTCAAAGAGACAGATGACACACTCGCCCAATCACTCAGCAAACATCTATGCTTTAACTCTGTCATCTTGCCGTTTTCCCTCCAAGTGCTTTGCCTTCCCCACAAATGCAGGATAATCTTTCCTCATTACTCATTCACTCGCTTATTGTAGTCCCCCGCTCCACAGGCCCAGCAAAGACCACCAAAGACAAGCGGTACTTCAGCAAACAGATTTAACACTTCTCTCTTCTATTATGGTCATACTGCTGCCCTCTAGTAACACTACATGGCAACTGCAGCATGATGATGTGATTTTGAAGGGGGCTGTCCTATGCAAATAATGTCCTCCCATGCTTACTTTGGCCTGAGACATTCACCGGCTTCCATCATGATATGGCCTCCAACATATGGCTTTCAGCAGAATTTTAAGCTTGACAACTTGTCTTACGCTAAAGCTTTTGCCGCTCATGGGAGAGCACCCTCATTTAGCAGGGTGCCAAATTGTCTGCAGTCTTCCTCTAAACAGAACATGGGCGTTCGTGGGCGTTCGGGGGCCTTGCTTGCTAGCTAAAGACTGAGCGCTGGGTTGTTTAAAGACCCAGGGCCAGGCAAGGCCAGCTGCTGCAACAGGCATGATGCAGGCCCAATGAAGCACACGCCGGACTTTACCCTTTTCTGCCTCTTGAAAACTTCAACATGTCTGTCTTCTGATTGCACCTAATAAAGGGAGTTTGACCAGCTCCAAACTTTACCCATCATTTCGTGAGTGAGAGCTAACACTAGGCCAATATGCCTAGCCAGCAGCACAGGCACTATCCCCCTGATTACACAGCTCTGTTCACACCAAAATGAAAAATCCCCACCACTCAACCTATTTTACTATTTGTGGGAGGCTTACTTCTGCTCACTTATGCCCCCTAGGCCACATTCGCGCTACAAAATGCCAAATTCAAAGACAAAAAATCAATAGATTGATAACTGAAGGTAATGCTTTACCCATATTTCACCTACTAATGAAAAAGGGGGCTGCATGGGAGTCAGGAGAGAAAATATTTATAATTTTCAGGCACTCGGGCAAAAAAGAGTGTCTGAAATTGCTCTTGGTTTTTATAAAATCGAAATATTAGTTAATGGAAAAAAAAAAAGAAAATGCAATTTTTACCACCCATGGCGGGATTTGAACCCTCGGACAGGGGAGCTTTCAGCATCAGAGGCAGGTGACATTACCACTGAGCTACTGCTCCTTACTGGTAAGCAGTGATTCAGGAGCATCTATAAGCTACATACAGGCCCCCTAGTCTACATGACACACCATAGCCATGATATCGGGACTATTGGAAAGAATACAAACATGGAAGCCCGTGTGGTCCAGTGGGTAAGTTCCTGCCTTCCACCCAGGCGACCAGGGTTCAAATCCCGTGTTCGGCACCAGATGACTGATGGCGGTGAAGCAGAGGTAAGTCGGTAAGTAAAATGTGCGTATGTGTGGAGGTGTGCCTGGCTGGTGATTGGTGGATGGAGAGAGTGGTTGGTGTGTGAAGAGAGAAGCCTGAATGGTGGATAACAGAGTGGTTGGTGTGTCTGGGCAGAAAGAGTGAGGTCAGGCCGAGTGGGAGTAGAGTCGAGGGGAGGAGCCACAGAGGGGGAGTGTGAATGGGTGGAGGAAGGAGGAAAGCAGAGAGAAGGGGGGGCAGAGTTGGGGGAGGAGCCTCGGGATAGGTGGTGGCATACAGCCTAGGGGAGGAGCCACAGAGGGGGAGTGTGAATGGGTGGAGTAAGAAAGGAAAGCAGAGAGAAGGGGGGGCATAGTTGAGGGGAGGAGCATAGGGGCAGGTGGTGGCATACAGCCTAGGGGAGGAGCCACAGAGGGGGAGTGTGAATGGGTGGAGTATGGAAAGAAGGGGGGGCATAGTTAGGGGGCGGAGCCAAGGGTGGTGGCATACAGCCTAGGAGGGACCAAGGGGAGGGGCATGTGTAGAGAGGGGTGGGGCCACAGAGGAAAGGGAGAAGTAGGCAGAGTCTGGGGCAATAGGTCAGGGGGCGGAGCATAGGGGAGTGAGCCCAACAAGGAAAGAGTGCCCCTCCCCCTTCAGCAAACAGAGGGGGGTGACCTGATAGGAGGGGCACTACCATAGTAGACCCCAACATTTTATGACCGCTCCCTCCCCCTCCCCAACTACAGAGTGGGGGGGACAAATTTTGGGGAGCAGTATAAAAAAGGGGTGTTGGGGTGCATTACAAAATAGGGTGCTAGAAGGCACAGAATGATGTGGTTTGGCTTTGGGTGCGCTACCCATCGTTTTTTTTTGCCCCCCCCTTTTCCAGGGAGAGGGGGCGTACCCCAAAAGTATAGGGGCAACAGAGGGAACTTAGGGGAACAGGCTTAGGGCACTTTTTTATTACCGACCACAAGGGGGGCACCACACAGACATACTGTAGTTATGGTATTGAAAGAGGTGACAGCAAGGAGCACGTGGTAAGACACGGTGAGGGGGGACAAGGCACCCCAAGTTTTTATTACCCCCCCCCCACCCTCGCAGGATCTGTTATGAGGTCTCTTGGGGTAGTTGTATTGAAAACAGATGCTTAAGACACTGAAGGGAAGGGACATGTAGACAAGTCCCCCCCCCATTGTGTGGGTACTTTCTTGTGCGATACCCTCTTCTTCATTCACTCACCACAAAGGAGCAGCCACAAAATGACAATTGCTGTGATGGTAGTACTGAAAGGGGCTTTATAAGGTAGAGAACCAGAAGGAAGGCGAGCTTCAAGTGGCACTTGGAGGATTGGCCATCTGAGCACAGGTGGGCTACTAAGAAAGAAGGGGAAAAGTGGGTGAACAGGAAGCAGAGATGCCCGCTATGACAGCTGAGAGCATTCAAATTTGGTGAATAAGGCGGGTGGTTTGGGGAAGTAGATGAATGAGTGAGGGAGACGGCACATGCGGCAATTGGTTGGATGTGGCATAGAGAATAATCATGGCATGCAAACTAGGCAGTAGTCCCTGAATTGGCAGCGTCTGCAGAGAGTTTGGGGTGCTCGACAAGTGATTTGTCCTCCTTGGATTGGGTATATAATCCATAGAGGGAAGGTCACAGCTTATAGTGAGGCAGATCGTGTATATCATATTTAAAGAAGGGTAGTTTCAGTGTGCGGAGAGGGGCTGCACGGAGTGGTAAGTGGATGGGGTGCTGAGCAATGTGCATCCAACTGGTCACTGGAGGCTGGGCAGTGGCAAAGCACCTGGGTTACTGGGAGAATTACAAAAGGAGGGCCAAAAGGAAGGGTGTTTATGGTCATTCAGATACTAGGACGGAACACTTGAGTGGCAATGAGATGGGGGTATTGAGAAGTCACAAATGGAGTCCCAGGGGTAGAGGTATGGGGATCAGATATTCCTGCTGGGGTGTAATGTGCCACCCTGCCCCTTTTTTTTGTGCAGCCTTGTTCCCTCTCTAGTTTCTCTCCATTGTCCTTCTATCCTGCAGATGATTAGAGCAAGCTTCCTAATGTTTTTCTTGGCCTCATATCCCCAATTACGTGCCTGACATGCCTGGCCTAAGGATATTCCCAAAGAGTATGCTACTTATATTCTGGGAAGAGCCTCACTAGTTCTGCCTATTTATGCAGCAACAAGGCAAATCTTACAACCTGCAAAGTTGGAAGCTTTGAGATGAAGTAAAGGTTTTCATTTTGGGGGAAATGCTCTTCTATGCTTCTTCTCTCATGTGAAGGCCATGGGCTCCTGTTCTTCTCTCACGTGTCCTTTCAAAGAGACAGATGACACACTCGCCCAATCACTCAGCAAACATCTATGCTTTAACTCTGTCATCTTGCCGTTTTCCCTCCAAGTGCTTTCCCTTCCCCACAAATGCAGGATAATCTTTCCTCATTACTCATTCACTCGCTTATTGTAGTCCCCCGCTCCACAGGCCCAGCAAAGACCACCAAAGACAAGCGGTACTTCAGCAAACAGATTTAACACTTCTCTCTTCTATTATGGTCATACTGCTGCCCTCTAGTAACACTACATGGCAACTGCAGCATGATGATGTGATTTTGAAGGGGGCTGTCCTATGCAAATAATGTCCTCCCATGCTTACTTTGGCATGAGACATTCACCGGCTTCCATCATGATATGGCCTCCAACATATGGCTTTCAGCAGAATTTTAAGCTTGACAACTTGTCTTACGCTAAAGCTTTTGCCGCTCATGGGAGAGCACCCTCATTTAGCAGGGTGCCAAATTGTCTGCAGTCTTCCTCTAAACAGAACATGGGCGTTCGTGGGCGTTCGGGGGCCTTGCTTGCTAGCTAAAGACTGAGCGCTGGGTTGTTTAAAGACCCAGGGCCAGGCAAGGCCAGCTGCTGCAACAGGCATGATGCAGGCCCAATGAAGCACACGCCGGACTTTACCCTTTTCTGCCTCTTGAAAACTTCAACATGTCTGTCTTCTGATTGCACCTAATAAAGGGAGTTTGACCAGCTCCAAACTTTACCCATCATTTCGTGAGTGAGAGCTAACACTAGGCCAATATGCCTAGCCAGCAGCACAGGCACTATCCCCCTGATTACACAGCTCTGTTCACACCAAAATGAAAAATCCCCACCACTCAACCTATTTTACTATTTGTGGGAGGCTTACTTCTGCTCACTTATGCCCCCTAGGCCACATTCGCGCTACAAAATGCCAAATTCAAAGACAAAAAATCAATAGATTGATAAGTGAAGGTAATGCTTTACCCATATTTCACCTACTAATGAAAAAGGGGGCTGCATGGGAGTCAGGAGAGAAAATATTTATAATTTTCAGGCACTCGTGCAAAAAAGAGTGTCTGAAATTGCTCTTGGTTTTTATAAAATCGAAATATTAGTTAATGGAAAAAAAAAAAGAAAATGCAATTTTTACCACCCATGGCGGGATTTCAACCCTCGGACAGGGGAGCTTTCAGCATCAGAGGCAGGTGACATTACCACTGAGCTACTGCTCCGTACTGGTAAGCAGGGATTCAGGAGCATCTATAAGCTACATACAGGCCCCCTAGTCTACATGACACACCATAGCCATGATATCGGGACTATTGGAAAGAATACAAACATGGAAGCCCGTGTGGTCCAGTGGGTAAGTTCCTGCCTTCCACCCAGGCGACCAGGGTTCAAATCCCGGGTTCGGCACCAGATGACTGATGGCGGTGAAGCAGAGGTAAGTCGGTAAGTAAAATGTGCGTATGTGTGGAGGTGTGCCTGGCTGGTGATTGGTGGATGGAGAGAGTGGTTGGTGTGTGAAGAGAGAAGCCTGAATGGTGGATAACAGAGTGGTTGGTGTGTCTGGGCAGAAAGAGTGAGGTTAGGCCCAGGCCGAGTGGGAGTAGAGTCGAGGGGAGGAGCCACAGAGGGGGAGTGTGAATGGGTGGAGGAAGGAGGAAAGCAGAGAGACGGGGGGGCAGAGTTGGGGGAGGAGCCTCGGGATAGGTGGTGGCATACAGCCTAGGGGAGGAGCCACAGAGGGGGAGTGTGAATGGGTGGAGTAAGAAAGGAAAGCAGAGAGAAGGGGGGGCATAGTTGAGGGGAGGAGCATAGGGGCAGGGGGTGGCATACAGCCTAGGGGAGGAGCCACAGAGGGGGAGTGTGAATGGGTGGAGTATGGAAAGAAGGGGGGGGGGGCAAAGTTAGGGGGCGGAGCCTAGGGTGGTGGCATACAGCCTAGGAGGGACCAAGGGGAGGGGCATGTGTAGAGAGGGGTGGGGCCACAGAGGAAAGGGAGAAGTAGGCAGAGTCTGGGGCAATAGGTCAGGGGGCGGAGCATAGGGGAGTGAGCCCAACAAGGAAAGAGTGCCCCTCCCCCTTCAGAAAACAGAGGGGGGTGACCTGATAGGAGGGGCACTACCATAGTAGACCCCAACATTTTATGACCGCTCCCTCCCCCTCCCCAACTACAGAGTGGGGGGGACAAATTTTGGGGAGCAGTATAAAAAAGGGGTGTTGGGGTGCATTACAAAATAGGGTGCTAGAAGGCACAGAATGATGTGGTTTGGCTTTGGGTGCGCTACCCATCGTATTTTTTTGCCCCGCCCCCTTTTCCAGGGAGAGGGGGCGTACCCCAAAAGTATAGGGGCAACAGAGGGAACTTAGGGGAACAGGCTTAGGGCACTTTTTTATTACCGACCACAAGGGGGGCACCACACAGACATACTGTAGTTATGGTATTGAAAGAGGTGACAGCAAGGAGCACGTGGTAAGACACGGTGAGGGGGGAACAAGGCACCCCAAGTTTTTATTACCCCCCCCCACCCTCGCAGGATCTGTTATGAGGTCTCTTGGGGTAGTTGTATTGAAAACAGATGCTTAAGACACTGAAGGGAAGGGACATGTAGACAAGTCCCCCCCCCATTGTGTGGGTACTTTCTTGTGCGATACCCTCTTCTTCATTCACTCACCACAAAGCAGCAGCCACAAAATGACAATTGCTGTGATGGTAGTACTGAAAGGGGCTTTATAAGGTAGAGAACCAGAAGGAAGGCGAGCTTCAAGTGGCACTTGGAGGATTGGCCATCTGAGCACAGGTGGGCTACTAAGAAAGAAGGGGAAAAGTGGGTGAACAGGAAGCAGAGATGCCCGCTATGACAGCTGAGAGCATTCAAATTTGGTGAATAAGGCGGGTGGTTTGGGGAAGTAGATGAATGAGTGAGGGAGACGGCACATGCGGCAATTGGTTGGATGTGGCATAGAGAATAATCATGGCATGCAAACTAGGCAGTAGTCCCTGAATTGGCAGCGTCTGCAGAGAGTTTGGGGTGCTCGACAAGTGATTTGTCCTCCTTGGATTGGGTATATAATCCACAGAGGGAAGGTCACAGCTTATAGTGAGGCAGATCGTGTATATCATATTTAAAGAAGGGTAGTTTCAGTGTGCGGAGAGGGGCTGCACGGAGTGGTAAGTGGATGGGGTGCTGAGCAATGTGCATCCAACTGGTCACTGGAGGCTGGGCAGTGGCAAAGCACCTGGGTTACTGGGAGAATTACAAAAGGAGGGCCAAAAGGAAGGGTGTTTATGGTCATTCAGATACTAGGACGGAACACTTGAGTGGCAATGAGATGGGGGTATTGAGAAGTCACAAATGGTGTCCCAGGGGTAGAGGTGTGGGGATCAGATATTCCTGCTGGGGTGTAATGTGCCACCCTGCCCCTTTTTTTTGTGCAGCCTTGTTCCCTCTCTAGTTTCTCTCCATTGTCCTTCTATCCTGCAGATGATTAGAGCAAGCTTCCTAATGTTTTTCTTGGCCTCATATCCCCAATTACGTGCCTGACATGCCTGGCCTAAGGATATTCCCAAAGAGTATGCTACTTATATTCTGGGAAGAGCCTCACTAGTTCTGCCTATTTACGCAGCAACAAGGCAAATCTTACAACCTGCAAAGTTGGAAGCTTTGAGATGAAGTAAAGGTTTTTATTTTGGGGGAAATGCTCTTCTATGCTTCTTCTCTCATGTGAAGGCCATGGGCTCCTGTTCTTCTCTCACGTGTCCTTTCAAAGAGACAGATGACACACTCGCCCAATCACTCAGCAAACATCTATGCTTTAACTCTGTCATCTTGCCGTTTTCCCTCCAAGTGCTTTCCCTTCCCCACAAATGCAGGATAATCTTTCCTCATTACTCATTCACTCGCTTATTGTAGTCCCCCGCTCCACAGGCCCAGCAAAGACCACCAAAGACAAGCGGTACTTCAGCAAACAGATTTAACACTTCTCTCTTCTATTATGGTCATACTGCTGCCCTCTAGTAACACTACATGGCAACTGCAGCATGATGATGTGATTTTGAAGGGGGCTGTCCTATGCAAATAATGTCCTCCCATGCTTACTTTGGCCTGAGACATTCACCGGCTTCCATCATGATATGGCCTCCAACATATGGCTTTCAGCAGAATTTTAAGCTTGACAACTTGTCTTACGCTAAAGCTTTTGCCGCTCATGGGAGAGCACCCTCATTTAGCAGGGTGCCAAATTGTCTGCAGTCTTCCTCTAAACAGAACATGGGCGTTCGTGGGCGTTCGGGGGCCTTGCTTGCTAGCTAAAGACTGAGCGCTGGGTTGTTTAAAGACCCAGGGCCAGGCAAGGCCAGCTGCTGCAACAGGCATGATGCAGGCCCAATGAAGCACACGCCGGACTTTACCCTTTTCTGCCTCTTGAAAACTTCAACATGTCTGTCTTCTGATTGCACCTAATAAAGGGAGTTTGACCAGCTCCAAACTTTAGCCATCATTTCGTGAGTGAGAGCTAACACTAGGCCAATATGCCTAGCCAGCAGCACAGGCACTATCCCCCTGATTACACAGCTCTGTTCACACCAAAATGAAAAATCCCCACCACTCAACCTATTTTACTATTTGTGGGAGGCTTACTTCTGCTCACTTATGCCCCCTAGGCCACATTCGCGCTACAAAATGCCAAATTCAAAGACAAAAAATCAATAGATTGATAAGTGAAGGTAATGCTTTACCCATATTTCACCTACTAATGAAAAAGGGGGCTGCATGGGAGTCAGGAGAGAAAATATTTATAATTTTCAGGCACTCGTGCAAAAAAGAGTGTCTGAAATTGCTCTTGGTTTTTATAAAATCGAAATATTAGTTAATGGAAAAAAAAAAAGAAAATGCAATTTTTACCACCCATGGCGGGATTTCAACCCTCGGACAGGGGAGCTTTCAGCATCAGAGGCAGGTGACATTACCACTGAGCTACTGCTCCGTACTGGTAAGCAGGGATTCAGGAGCATCTATAAGCTACATACAGGCCCCCTAGTCTACATGACACACCATAGCCATGATATAGGGACTATTGGAAAGAATACAAACATGGAAGCCCGTGTGGTCCAGTGGGTAAGTTCCTGCCTTCCACCCAGGCGACCAGGGTTCAAATCCCGGGTTCGGCACCAGATGACTGATGGCGGTGAAGCAGAGGTAAGTCGGTAAGTAAAATGTGCGTATGTGTGGAGGTGTGCCTGGCTGGTGATTGGTGGATGGAGAGAGTGGTTGGTGTGTGAAGAGAGAAGCCTGAATGGTGGATAACAGAGTGGTTGGTGTGTCTGGGCAGAAAGAGTGAGGTTAGGCCCAGGCCGAGTGGGAGTAGAGTCGAGGGGAGGAGCGACAGAGGGGGAGTGTGAATGGGTGGAGGAAGGAGGAAAGCAGAGAGAAGGGGGGGCAGAGTTGGGGGAGGAGCCTCGGGATAGGTGGTGGCATACAGCCTAGGGGAGGAGCCACAGAGGGGGAGTGTGAATGGGTGGAGTAAGAAAGGAAAGCAGAGAGAAGGGGGGGCATAGTTGAGGGGAGGAGCATAGGGGCAGGGGGTGGCATACAGCCTAGGGGAGGAGCCACAGAGGGGGAGTGTGAATGGGTGGAGTATGGAAAGAAGGGGGGGGGGCATAGTTAGGGGGCGGAGCCTAGGGTGGTGGCATACAGCCTAGGAGGGACCAAGGGGAGGGGCATGTGTAGAGAGGGGTGGGGCCACAGAGGAAAGGGAGAAGTAGGCAGAGTCTGGGGCAATAGGTCAGGGGGCGGAGCATAGGGGAGTGAGCCCAACAAGGAAAGAGTGCCCCTCCCCCTTCAGAAAACAGAGGGGGGTGACCTGATAGGAGGGGCACTACCATAGTAGACCCCAACATTTTATGACCGCTCCCTCCCCCTCCCCAACTACAGAGTGGGGGGGACAAATTTTGGGGAGCAGTATAAAAAAGGGGTGTTGGGGTGCATTACAAAATAGGGTGCTAGAAGGCACAGAATGATGTGGTTTGGCTTTGGGTGCGCTACCCATCGTATTTTTTTGCCCCGCCCCCTTTTCCAGGGAGAGGGGGCGTACCCCAAAAGTATAGGGGCAACAGAGGGAACTTAGGGGAACAGGCTTAGGGCACTTTTTTATTACCGACCACAAGGGGGGCACCACACAGACATACTGTAGTTATGGTATTGAAAGAGGTGACAGCAAGGAGCACGTGGTAAGACACGGTGAGGGGGGAACAAGGCACCCCAAGTTTTTATTACCCCCCCCCACCCTCGCAGGATCTGTTATGAGGTCTCTTGGGGTAGTTGTATTGAAAACAGATGCTTAAGACACTGAAGGGAAGGGACATGTAGACAAGTCCCCCCCCCATTGTGTGGGTACTTTCTTGTGCGATACCCTCTTCTTCATTCACTCACCACAAAGGAGCAGCCACAAAATGACAATTGCTGTGATGGTAGTACTGAAAGGGGCTTTATAAGGTAGAGAACCAGAAGGAAGGCGAGCTTCAAGTGGCACTTGGAGGATTGGCCATCTGAGCACAGGTGGGCTACTAAGAAAGAAGGGGAAAAGTGGGTGAACAGGAAGCAGAGATGCCCGCTATGACAGCTGAGAGCATTCAAATTTGGTGAATAAGGCGGGTGGTTTGGGGAAGTAGATGAATGAGTGAGGGAGACGGCACATGCGGCAATTGGTTGGATGTGGCATAGAGAATAATCATGGCATGCAAACTAGGCAGTAGTCCCTGAATTGGCAGCGTCTGCAGAGAGTTTGGGGTGCTCGACAAGTGATTTGTCCTCCTTGGATTGGGTATATAATCCACAGAGGGAAGGTCACAGCTTATAGTGAGGCAGATCGTGTATATCATATTTAAAGAAGGGTAGTTTCAGTGTGCGGAGAGGGGCTGCACGGAGTGGTAAGTGGATGGGGTGCTGAGCAATGTGCATCCAACTGGTCACTGGAGGCTGGGCAGTGGCAAAGCACCTGGGTTACTGGGAGAATTACAAAAGGAGGGCCAAAAGGAAGGGTGTTTATGGTCATTCAGATACTAGGACGGAACACTTGAGTGGCAATGAGATGGGGGTATTGAGAAGTCACAAATGGTGTCCCAGGGGTAGAGGTGTGGGGATCAGATATTCCTGCTGGGGTGTAATGTGCCACCCTGCCCCTTTTTTTTGTGCAGCCTTGTTCCCTCTCTAGTTTCTCTCCATTGTCCTTCTATCCTGCAGATGATTAGAGCAAGCTTCCTAATGTTTTTCTTGGCCTCATATCCCCAATTACGTGCCTGACATGCCTGGCCTAAGGATATTCCCAAAGAGTATGCTACTTATATTCTGGGAAGAGCCTCACTAGTTCTGCCTATTTACGCAGCAACAAGGCAAATCTTACAACCTGCAAAGTTGGAAGCTTTGAGATGAAGTAAAGGTTTTTATTTTGGGGGAAATGCTCTTCTATGCTTCTTCTCTCATGTGAAGGCCATGGGCTCCTGTTCTTCTCTCACGTGTCCTTTCAAAGAGACAGATGACACACTCGCCCAATCACTCAGCAAACATCTATGCTTTAACTCTGTCATCTTGCCGTTTTCCCTCCAAGTGCTTTCCCTTCCCCACAAATGCAGGATAATCTTTCCTCATTACTCATTCACTCGCTTATTGTAGTCCCCCGCTCCACAGGCCCAGCAAAGACCACCAAAGACAAGCGGTACTTCAGCAAACAGATTTAACACTTCTCTCTTCTATTATGGTCATACTGCTGCCCTCTAGTAACACTACATGGCAACTGCAGCATGATGATGTGATTTTGAAGGGGGCTGTCCTATGCAAATAATGTCCTCCCATGCTTACTTTGGCCTGAGACATTCACCGGCTTCCATCATGATATGGCCTCCAACATATGGCTTTCAGCAGAATTTTAAGCTTGACAACTTGTCTTACGCTAAAGCTTTTGCCGCTCATGGGAGAGCACCCTCATTTAGCAGGGTGCCAAATTGTCTGCAGTCTTCCTCTAAACAGAACATGGGCGTTCGTGGGCGTTCGGGGGCCTTGCTTGCTAGCTAAAGACTGAGCGCTGGGTTGTTTAAAGACCCAGGGCCAGGCAAGGCCAGCTGCTGCAACAGGCATGATGCAGGCCCAATGAAGCACACGCCGGACTTTACCCTTTTCTGCCTCTTGAAAACTTCAACATGTCTGTCTTCTGATTGCACCTAATAAAGGGAGTTTGACCAGCTCCAAACTTTACCCATCATTTCGTGAGTGAGAGCTAACACTAGGCCAATATGCCTAGCCAGCAGCACAGGCACTATCCCCCTGATTACACAGCTCTGTTCACACCAAAATGAAAAATCCCCACCACTCAACCTATTTTACTATTTGTGGGAGGCTTACTTCTGCTCACTTATGCCCCCTAGGCCACATTCGCGCTACAAAATGCCAAATTCAAAGACAAAAAATCAATAGATTGATAACTGAAGGTAATGCTTTACCCATATTTCACCTACTAATGAAAAAGGGGGCTGCATGGGAGTCAGGAGAGAAAATATTTATAATTTTCAGGCACTCGGGCAAAAAAGAGTGTCTGAAATTGCTCTTGGTTTTTATAAAATCGAAATATTAGTTAATGGAAAAAAAAAAAGAAAATGCAATTTTTACCACCCATGGCGGGATTTGAACCCTCGGACAGGGGAGCTTTCAGCATCAGAGGCAGGTGACATTACCACTGAGCTACTGCTCCTTACTGGTAAGCAGGGATTCAGGAGCATCTATAAGCTACATACAGGCCCCCTAGTCTACATGACACACCATAGCCATGATATAGGGACTATTGGAAAGAATACAAACATGGAAGCCCGTGTGGTCCAGTGGGTAAGTTCCTGCCTTCCACCCAGGCGACCAGGGTTCAAATCCCGGGTTCGGCACCAGATGACTGATGGCGGTGAAGCAGAGGTAAGTCGGTAAGTAAAATGTGCGTATGTGTGGAGGTGTGCCTGGCTGGTGATTGGTGGATGGAGAGAGTGGTTGGTGTGTGAAGAGAGAAGCCTGAATGGTGGATAACAGAGTGGTTGGTGTGTCTGGGCAGAAAGAGTGAGGTTAGGCCCAGGCCGAGTGGGAGTAGAGTCGAGGGGAGGAGCCACAGAGGGGGAGTGTGAATGGGTGGAGGAAGGAGGAAAGCAGAGAGAAGGGGGGGCAGAGTTGGGGGAGGAGCCTCGGGATAGGTGGTGGCATACAGCCTAGGGGAGGAGCCACAGAGGGGGAGTGTGAATGGGTGGAGTAAGAAAGGAAAGCAGAGAGAAGGGGGGGCATAGTTGAGGGGAGGAGCATAGGGGCAGGTGGTGGCATACAGCCTAGGGGAGGAGCCACAGAGGGGGAGTGTGAATGGGTGGAGTATGGAAAGAAGGGGGGGGCATAATTAGGGGGCGGAGCCTAGGGTGGTGGCATACAGCCTAGGAGGGACCAAGGGGAGGGGCATGTGTAGAGAGGGGTGGGGCCACAGAGGAAAGGGAGAAGTAGGCAGAGTCTGGGGCAATAGGTCAGGGGGCGGAGCATAGGGGAGTGAGCCCAACAAGGAAAGAGTGCCCCTCCCCCTTCAGAAAACAGAGGGGGGTGACCTGATAGGAGGGGCACTACCATAGTAGACCCCAACATTTTATGACCGCTCCCTCCCCCTCCCCAACTACAGAGTGGGGGGGGACAAATTTTGGGGAGCAGTATAAAAAAGGGGTGTTGGGGTGCATTACAAAATAGGGTGCTAGAAGGCACAGAATGATGTGGTTTGGCTTTGGGTGCGCTACCCATCGTATTTTTTTGCCCCGCCCCCTTTTCCAGGGAGAGGGGGCGTACCCCAAAAGTATAGGGGCAACAGAGGGAACTTAGGGGAACAGGCTTAGGGCACTTTTTTATTACCGACCACAAGGGGGGCACCACACAGACATACTGTAGTTATGGTATTGAAAGAGGTGACAGCAAGGAGCACGTGGTAAGACACGGTGAGGGGGGAACAAGGCACCCCAAGTTTTTATTACCCCCCCCCACCCTCGCAGGATCTGTTATGAGGTCTCTTGGGGTAGTTGTATTGAAAACAGATGCTTAAGACACTGAAAGGAAGGGACATGTAGACAAGTGTCCCCCCCATTGTGTGGGTACTTTCTTGTGCGATACCCTCTTCTTCATTCACTCACCACAAAGGAGCAGCCACAAAATGACAATTGCTGTGATGGTAGTACTGAAAGGGGCTTTATAAGGTAGAGAACCAGAAGGAAGGCGAGCTTCAAGTGGCACTTGGAGGATTGGCCATCTGAGCACAGGTGGGCTACTAAGAAAGAAGGGGAAAAGTGGGTGAACAGGAAGCAGAGATGCCCGCTATGACAGCTGAGAGCATTCAAATTTGGTGAATAAGGCGGGTGGTTTGGGGAAGTAGATGAATGAGTGAGGGAGACGGCACATGCGGCAATTGGTTGGATGTGGCATAGAGAATAATCATGGCATGCAAACTAGGCAGTAGTCCCTGAATTGGCAGCGTCTGCAGAGAGTTTGGGGTGCTCGACAAGTGATTTGTCCTCCTTGGATTGGGTATATAATCCACAGAGGGAAGGTCACAGCTTATAGTGAGGCAGATCGTGTATATCATATTTAAAGAAGGGTAGTTTCAGTGTGCGGAGAGGGGCTGCACGGAGTGGTAAGTGGATGGGGTGCTGAGCAATGTGCATCCAACTGGTCACTGGAGGCTGGGCAGTGGCAAAGCACCTGGGTTACTGGGAGAATTACAAAAGGAGGGCCAAAAGGAAGGGTGTTTATGGTCATTCAGATACTAGGACGGAACACTTGAGTGGCAATGAGATGGGGGTATTGAGAAGTCACAAATGGTGTCCCAGGGGTAGAGGTGTGGGGATCAGATATTCCTGCTGGGGTGTAATGTGCCACCCTGCCCCTTTTTTTTGTGCAGCCTTGTTCCCTCTCTAGTTTCTCTCCATTGTCCTTCTATCCTGCAGATGATTAGAGCAAGCTTCCTAATGTTTTTCTTGGCCTCATATCCCCAATTACGTGCCTGACATGCCTGGCCTAAGGATATTCCCAAAGAGTATGCTACTTATATTCTGGGAAGAGCCTCACTAGTTCTGCCTATTTACGCAGCAACAAGGCAAATCTTACAACCTGCAAAGTTGGAAGCTTTGAGATGAAGTAAAGGTTTTTATTTTGGGGGAAATGCTCTTCTATGCTTCTTCTCTCATGTGAAGGCCATGGGCTCCTGTTCTTCTCTCACGTGTCCTTTCAAAGAGACAGATGACACACTCGCCCAATCACTCAGCAAACATCTATGCTTTAACTCTGTCATCTTGCCGTTTTCCCTCCAAGTGCTTTCCCTTCCCCACAAATGCAGGATAATCTTTCCTCATTACTCATTCACTCGCTTATTGTAGTCCCCCGCTCCACAGGCCCAGCAAAGACCACCAAAGACAAGCGGTACTTCAGCAAACAGATTTAACACTTCTCTCTTCTATTATGGTCATACTGCTGCCCTCTAGTAACACTACATGGCAACTGCAGCATGATGATGTGATTTTGAAGGGGGCTGTCCTATGCAAATAATGTCCTCCCATGCTTACTTTGGCCTGAGACATTCACCGGCTTCCATCATGATATGGCCTCCAACATATGGCTTTCAGCAGAATTTTAAGCTTGACAACTTGTCTTACGCTAAAGCTTTTGCCGCTCATGGGAGAGCACCCTCATTTAGCAGGGTGCCAAATTGTCTGCAGTCTTCCTCTAAACAGAACATGGGCGTTCGTGGGCGTTCGGGGGCCTTGCTTGCTAGCTAAAGACTGAGCGCTGGGTTGTTTAAAGACCCAGGGCCAGGCAAGGCCAGCTGCTGCAACAGGCATGATGCAGGCCCAATGAAGCACACGCCGGACTTTACCCTTTTCTGCCTCTTGAAAACTTCAACATGTCTGTCTTCTGATTGCACCTAATAAAGGGAGTTTGACCAGCTCCAAACTTTACCCATCATTTCGTGAGTGAGAGCTAACACTAGGCCAATATGCCTAGCCAGCAGCACAGGCACTATCCCCCTGATTACACAGCTCTGTTCACACCAAAATGAAAAATCCCCACCACTCAACCTATTTTACTATTTGTGGGAGGCTTACTTCTGCTCACTTATGCCCCCTAGGCCACATTCGCGCTACAAAATGCCAAATTCAAAGACAAAAAATAAATAGATTGATAACTGAAGGTAATGCTTTACCCATATTTCACCTACTAATGAAAAAGGGGGCTGCATGGGAGTCAGGAGAGAAAATATTTATAATTTTCAGGCACTCGGGCAAAAAAGAGTGTCTGAAATTGCTCTTGGTTTTTATAAAATCGAAATATTAGTTAATGGAAAAAAAAAAAGAAAATGCAATTTTTACCACCCATGGCGGGATTTGAACCCTCAGACAGGGGAGCTTTCAGCATCAGATGCAGGTGACATTACCACTGAGCTACTGCTCCTTACTGGTAAGCAGGGATTCAGGAGCATCTATAAGCTACATACAGGCCCCCTAGTCTACATGACACACCATAGCCATGATATAGGGACTATTGGAAAGAATACAAACATGGAAGCCCGTGTGGTCCAGTGGGTAAGTTCCTGCCTTCCACCCAGGCGACCAGGGTTCAAATCCCGGGTTCGGCACCAGATGACTGATGGCGGTGAAGCAGAGGTAAGTCGGTAAGTAAAATGTGCGTATGTGTGGAGGTGTGCCTGGCTGGTGATTGGTGGATGGAGAGAGTGGTTGGTGTGTGAAGAGAGAAGCCTGAATGGTGGATAACAGAGTGGTTGGTGTGTCTGGGCAGAAAGAGTGAGGTTAGGCCCAGGCCGAGTGGGAGTAGAGTCGAGGGGAGGAGCCACAGAGGGGGAGTGTGAATGGGTGGAGGAAGGAGGAAAGCAGAGAGAAGGGGGGGCAGAGTTGGGGGAGGAGCCTCGGGATAGGTGGTGGCATACAGCCTAGGGGAGGAGCCACAGAGGGGGAGTGTGAATGGGTGGAGTAAGAAAGGAAAGCAGAGAGAAGGGGGGGCATAGTTGAGGGGAGGAGCATAGGGGCAGGTGGTGGCATACAGCCTAGGGGAGGAGCCACAGAGGGGGAGTGTGAATGGGTGGAGTATGGAAAGAAGGGGGGGCATAGTTAGGGGGCGGAGCCTAGGGTGGTGGCATACAGCCTAGGAGGGACCAAGGGGAGGGGCATGTGTAGAGAGGGGTGGGGCCACAGAGGAAAGGGAGAAGTAGGCAGAGTCTGGGGCAATAGGTCAGGGGGCGGAGCATAGGGGAGTGAGCCCAACAAGGAAAGAGTGCCCCTCCCCCTTCAGCAAACAGAGGGGGGTGACCTGATAGGAGGGGCACTACCATAGTAGACCCCAACATTTTATGACCGCTCCCTCCCCCTCCCCAACTACAGAGTGGGGGGGACAAATTTTGGGGAGCAGTATAAAAAAGGGGTGTTGGGGTGCATTACAAAATAGGGTGCTAGAAGGCACAGAATGATGTGGTTTGGCTTTGGGTGCGCTACCCATCGTATTTTTTTGCCCCGCCCCCTTTTCCAGGGAGAGGGGGCGTACCCCAAAAGTATAGGGGCAACAGAGGGAACTTAGGGGAACAGGCTTAGGGCACTTTTTTATTACCGACCACAAGGGGGGCACCACACAGACATACTGTAGTTATGGTATTGAAAGAGGTGACAGCAAGGAGCACGTGGTAAGACACGGTGAGGGGGGAACAAGGCACCCCAAGTTTTTATTACCCCCCCCCACCCTCGCAGGATCTGTTATGAGGTCTCTTGGGGTAGTTGTATTGAAAACAGATGCTTAAGACACTGAAGGGAAGGGACATGTAGACAAGTGTCCCCCCCATTGTGTCGGTACTTTCTTGTGCGATACCCTCTTCTTCATTCACTCACCACAAAGGAGCAGCCACAAAATGACAATTGCTGTGATGGTAGTACTGAAAGGGGCTTTATAAGGTAGAGAACCAGAAGGAAGGCGAGCTTCAAGTGGCACTTGGAGGATTGGCCATCTGAGCACAGGTGGGCTACTAAGAAAGAAGGGGAAAAGTGGGTGAACAGGAAGCAGAGATGCCCGCTATGACAGCTGAGAGCATTCAAATTTGGTGAATAAGGCGGGTGGTTTGGGGAAGTAGATGAATGAGTGAGGGAGACGGCACATGCGGCAATTGGTTGGATGTGGCATAGAGAATAATCATGGCATGCAAACTAGGCAGTAGTCCCTGAATTGGCAGCGTCTGCAGAGAGTTTGGGGTGCTCGACAAGTGATTTGTCCTCCTTGGATTGGGTATATAATCCACAGAGGGAAGGTCACAGCTTATAGTGAGGCAGATCGTGTATATCATATTTAAAGAAGGGTAGTTTCAGTGTGCGGAGAGGGGCTGCACGGAGTGGTAAGTGGATGGGGTGCTGAGCAATGTGCATCCAACTGGTCACTGGAGGCTGGGCAGTGGCAAAGCACCTGGGTTACTGGGAGAATTACAAAAGGAGGGCCAAAAGGAAGGGTGTTTATGGTAATTCAGATACTAGGACGGAACACTTGAGTGGCAATGAGATGGGGGTATTGAGAAGTCACAAATGGTGTCCCAGGGGTAGAGGTATGGGGATCAGATATTCCTGCTGGGGTGTAATGTGCCACCCTGCCCCTTTTTTTTGTGCAGCCTTGTTCCCTCTCTAGTTTCTCTCCATTGTCCTTCTATCCTGCAGATGATTAGAGCAAGCTTCCTAATGTTTTTCTTGGCCTCATATCCCCAATTACGTGCCTGACATGCCTGGCCTAAGGATATTCCCAAAGAGTATGCTACTTATATTCTGGGAAGAGCCTCACTAGTTCTGCCTATTTACGCAGCAACAAGGCAAATCTTACAACCTGCAAAGTTGGAAGCTTTGAGATGAAGTAAAGGTTTTTATTTTGGGGGAAATGCTCTTCTATGCTTCTTCTCTCATGTGAAGGCCATGGGCTCCTGTTCTTCTCTCACGTGTCCTTTCAAAGAGACAGATGACACACTCGCCCAATCACTCAGCAAACATCTATGCTTTAACTCTGTCATCTTGCCGTTTTCCCTCCAAGTGCTTTCCCTTCCCCACAAATGCAGGATAATCTTTCCTCATTACTCATTCACTCGCTTATTGTAGTCCCCCGCTCCACAGGCCCAGCAAAGACCACCAAAGACAAGCGGTACTTCAGCAAACAGATTTAACACTTCTCTCTTCTATTATGGTCATACTGCTGCCCTCTAGTAACACTACATGGCAACTGCAGCATGATGATGTGATTTTGAAGGGGGCTGTCCTATGCAAATAATGTCCTCCCATGCTTACTTTGGCCTGAGACATTCACCGGCTTCCATCATGATATGGCCTCCAACATATGGCTTTCAGCAGAATTTTAAGCTTGACAACTTGTCTTACGCTAAAGCTTTTGCCGCTCATGGGAGAGCACCCTCATTTAGCAGGGTGCCAAATTGTCTGCAGTCTTCCTCTAAACAGAACATGGGCGTTCGTGGGCGTTCGGGGGCCTTGCTTGCTAGCTAAAGACTGAGCGCTGGGTTGTTTAAAGACCCAGGGCCAGGCAAGGCCAGCTGCTGCAACAGGCATGATGCAGGCCCAATGAAGCACACGCCGGACTTTACCCTTTTCTGCCTCTTGAAAACTTCAACATGTCTGTCTTCTGATTGCACCTAATAAAGGGAGTTTGACCAGCTCCAAACTTTACCCATCATTTCGTGAGTGAGAGCTAACACTAGGCCAATATGCCTAGCCAGCAGCACAGGCACTATCCCCCTGATTACACAGCTCTGTTCACACCAAAATGAAAAATCCCCACCACTCAACCTATTTTACTATTTGTGGGAGGCTTACTTCTGCTCACTTATGCCCCCTAGGCCACATTCGCGCTACAAAATGCCAAATTCAAAGACAAAAAATCAATAGATTGATAACTGAAGGTAATGCTTTACCCATATTTCACCTACTAATGAAAAAGGGGGCTGCATGGGAGTCAGGAGAGAAAATATTTATAATTTTCAGGCACTCGGGCAAAAAAGAGTGTCTGAAATTGCTCTTGGTTTTTATAAAATCGAAATATTAGTTAATGGAAAAAAAAAAAGAAAATGCAATTTTTACCACCCATGGCGGGATTTGAACCCTCGGACAGGGGAGCTTTCAGCATCAGAGGCAGGTGACATTACCACTGAGCTACTGCTCCTTACTGGTAAGCAGGGATTCAGGAGCATCTATAAGCTACATACAGGCCCCCTAGTCTACATGACACACCATAGCCATGATATAGGGACTATTGGAAAGAATACAAACATGGAAGCCCGTGTGGTCCAGTGGGTAAGTTCCTGCCTTCCACCCAGGCGACCAGGGTTCAAATCCCGGGTTCGGCACCAGATGACTGATGGCGGTGAAGCAGAGGTAAGTCGGTAAGTAAAATGTGCGTATGTGTGGAGGTGTGCCTGGCTGGTGATTGGTGGATGGAGAGAGTGGTTGGTGTGTGAAGAGAGAAGCCTGAATGGTGGATAACAGAGTGGTTGGTGTGTCTGGGCAGAAAGAGTGAGGTTAGGCCCAGGCCGAGTGGGAGTAGAGTCGAGGGGAGGAGCCACAGAGGGGGAGTGTGAATGGGTGGAGGAAGGAGGAAAGCAGAGAGAAGGGGGGGCAGAGTTGGGGGAGGAGCCTCGGGATAGGTGGTGGCATACAGCCTAGGGGAGGAGCCACAGAGGGGGAGTGTGAATGGGTGGAGTAAGAAAGGAAAGCAGAGAGAAGGGGGGGCATAGTTGAGGGGAGGAGCATAGGGGCAGGTGGTGGCATACAGCCTAGGGGAGGAGCCACAGAGGGGGAGTGTGAATGGGTGGAGTATGGAAAGAAGGGGGGGGCATAATTAGGGGGCGGAGCCTAGGGTGGTGGCATACAGCCTAGGAGGGACCAAGGGGAGGGGCATGTGTAGAGAGGGGTGGGGCCACAGAGGAAAGGGAGAAGTAGGCAGAGTCTGGGGCAATAGGTCAGGGGGCGGAGCATAGGGGAGTGAGCCCAACAAGGAAAGAGTGCCCCTCCCCCTTCAGAAAACAGAGGGGGGTGACCTGATAGGAGGGGCACTACCATAGTAGACCCCAACATTTTATGACCGCTCCCTCCCCCTCCCCAACTACAGAGTGGGGGGGGACAAATTTTGGGGAGCAGTATAAAAAAGGGGTGTTGGGGTGCATTACAAAATAGGGTGCTAGAAGGCACAGAATGATGTGGTTTGGCTTTGGGTGCGCTACCCATCGTATTTTTTTGCCCCGCCCCCTTTTCCAGGGAGAGGGGGCGTACCCCAAAAGTATAGGGGCAACAGAGGGAACTTAGGGGAACAGGCTTAGGGCACTTTTTTATTACCGACCACAAGGGGGGCACCACACAGACATACTGTAGTTATGGTATTGAAAGAGGTGACAGCAAGGAGCACGTGGTAAGACACGGTGAGGGGGGAACAAGGCACCCCAAGTTTTTATTACCCCCCCCCACCCTCGCAGGATCTGTTATGAGGTCTCTTGGGGTAGTTGTATTGAAAACAGATGCTTAAGACACTGAAAGGAAGGGACATGTAGACAAGTGTCCCCCCCATTGTGTGGGTACTTTCTTGTGCGATACCCTCTTCTTCATTCACTCACCACAAAGGAGCAGCCACAAAATGACAATTGCTGTGATGGTAGTACTGAAAGGGGCTTTATAAGGTAGAGAACCAGAAGGAAGGCGAGCTTCAAGTGGCACTTGGAGGATTGGCCATCTGAGCACAGGTGGGCTACTAAGAAAGAAGGGGAAAAGTGGGTGAACAGGAAGCAGAGATGCCCGCTATGACAGCTGAGAGCATTCAAATTTGGTGAATAAGGCGGGTGGTTTGGGGAAGTAGATGAATGAGTGAGGGAGACGGCACATGCGGCAATTGGTTGGATGTGGCATAGAGAATAATCATGGCATGCAAACTAGGCAGTAGTCCCTGAATTGGCAGCGTCTGCAGAGAGTTTGGGGTGCTCGACAAGTGATTTGTCCTCCTTGGATTGGGTATATAATCCACAGAGGGAAGGTCACAGCTTATAGTGAGGCAGATCGTGTATATCATATTTAAAGAAGGGTAGTTTCAGTGTGCGGAGAGGGGCTGCACGGAGTGGTAAGTGGATGGGGTGCTGAGCAATGTGCATCCAACTGGTCACTGGAGGCTGGGCAGTGGCAAAGCACCTGGGTTACTGGGAGAATTACAAAAGGAGGGCCAAAAGGAAGGGTGTTTATGGTCATTCAGATACTAGGACGGAACACTTGAGTGGCAATGAGATGGGGGTATTGAGAAGTCACAAATGGTGTCCCAGGGGTAGAGGTGTGGGGATCAGATATTCCTGCTGGGGTGTAATGTGCCACCCTGCCCCTTTTTTTTGTGCAGCCTTGTTCCCTCTCTAGTTTCTCTCCATTGTCCTTCTATCCTGCAGATGATTAGAGCAAGCTTCCTAATGTTTTTCTTGGCCTCATATCCCCAATTACGTGCCTGACATGCCTGGCCTAAGGATATTCCCAAAGAGTATGCTACTTATATTCTGGGAAGAGCCTCACTAGTTCTGCCTATTTACGCAGCAACAAGGCAAATCTTACAACCTGCAAAGTTGGAAGCTTTGAGATGAAGTAAAGGTTTTTATTTTGGGGGAAATGCTCTTCTATGCTTCTTCTCTCATGTGAAGGCCATGGGCTCCTGTTCTTCTCTCACGTGTCCTTTCAAAGAGACAGATGACACACTCGCCCAATCACTCAGCAAACATCTATGCTTTAACTCTGTCATCTTGCCGTTTTCCCTCCAAGTGCTTTCCCTTCCCCACAAATGCAGGATAATCTTTCCTCATTACTCATTCACTCGCTTATTGTAGTCCCCCGCTCCACAGGCCCAGCAAAGACCACCAAAGACAAGCGGTACTTCAGCAAACAGATTTAACACTTCTCTCTTCTATTATGGTCATACTGCTGCCCTCTAGTAACACTACATGGCAACTGCAGCATGATGATGTGATTTTGAAGGGGGCTGTCCTATGCAAATAATGTCCTCCCATGCTTACTTTGGCCTGAGACATTCACCGGCTTCCATCATGATATGGCCTCCAACATATGGCTTTCAGCAGAATTTTAAGCTTGACAACTTGTCTTACGCTAAAGCTTTTGCCGCTCATGGGAGAGCACCCTCATTTAGCAGGGTGCCAAATTGTCTGCAGTCTTCCTCTAAACAGAACATGGGCGTTCGTGGGCGTTCGGGGGCCTTGCTTGCTAGCTAAAGACTGAGCGCTGGGTTGTTTAAAGACCCAGGGCCAGGCAAGGCCAGCTGCTGCAACAGGCATGATGCAGGCCCAATGAAGCACACGCCGGACTTTACCCTTTTCTGCCTCTTGAAAACTTCAACATGTCTGTCTTCTGATTGCACCTAATAAAGGGAGTTTGACCAGCTCCAAACTTTACCCATCATTTCGTGAGTGAGAGCTAACACTAGGCCAATATGCCTAGCCAGCAGCACAGGCACTATCCCCCTGATTACACAGCTCTGTTCACACCAAAATGAAAAATCCCCACCACTCAACCTATTTTACTATTTGTGGGAGGCTTACTTCTGCTCACTTATGCCCCCTAGGCCACATTCGCGCTACAAAATGCCAAATTCAAAGACAAAAAATCAATAGATTGATAACTGAAGGTAATGCTTTACCCATATTTCACCTACTAATGAAAAAGGGGGCTGCATGGGAGTCAGGAGAGAAAATATTTATAATTTTCAGGCACTCGGGCAAAAAAGAGTGTCTGAAATTGCTCTTGGTTTTTATAAAATCGAAATATTAGTTAATGGAAAAAAAAAAAGAAAATGCAATTTTTACCACCCATGGCGGGATTTGAACCCTCGGACAGGGGAGCTTTCAGCATCAGAGGCAGGTGACATTACCACTGAGCTACTGCTCCTTACTGGTAAGCAGGGATTCAGGAGCATCTATAAGCTACATACAGGCCCCCTAGTCTACATGACACACCATAGCCATGATATAGGGACTATTGGAAAGAATACAAACATGGAAGCCCGTGTGGTCCAGTGGGTAAGTTCCTGCCTTCCACCCAGGCGACCAGGGTTCAAATCCCGGGTTCGGCACCAGATGACTGATGGCGGTGAAGCAGAGGTAAGTCGGTAAGTAAAATGTGCGTATGTGTGGAGGTGTGCCTGGCTGGTGATTGGTGGATGGAGAGAGTGGTTGGTGTGTGAAGAGAGAAGCCTGAATGGTGGATAACAGAGTGGTTGGTGTGTCTGGGCAGAAAGAGTGAGGTTAGGCCCAGGCCGAGTGGGAGTAGAGTCGAGGGGAGGAGCCACAGAGGGGGAGTGTGAATGGGTGGAGGAAGGAGGAAAGCAGAGAGAAGGGGGGGCAGAGTTGGGGGAGGAGCCGCGGGATAGGTGGTGGCATACAGCCTAGGGGAGGAGCCACAGAGGGGGAGTGTGAATGGGTGGAGTAAGAAAGGAAAGCAGAGAGAAGGGGGGGCATAGTTGAGGGGAGGAGCATAGGGGCAGGTGGTGGCATACAGCCTAGGGGAGGAGCCACAGAGGGGGAGTGTGAATGGGTGGAGTATGGAAAGAAGGGGGGGGCATAATTAGGGGGCGGAGCCTAGGGTGGTGGCATACAGCCTAGGAGGGACCAAGGGGAGGGGCATGTGTAGAGAGGGGTGGGGCCACAGAGGAAAGGGAGAAGTAGGCAGAGTCTGGGGCAATAGGTCAGGGGGCGGAGCATAGGGGAGTGAGCCCAACAAGGAAAGAGTGCCCCTCCCCCTTCAGAAAACAGAGGGGGGTGACCTGATAGGAGGGGCACTACCATAGTAGACCCCAACATTTTATGACCGCTCCCTCCCCCTCCCCAACTACAGAGTGGGGGGGGACAAATTTTGGGGAGCAGTATAAAAAAGGGGTGTTGGGGTGCATTACAAAATAGGGTGCTAGAAGGCACAGAATGATGTGGTTTGGCTTTGGGTGCGCTACCCATCGTATTTTTTTGCCCCGCCCCCTTTTCCAGGGAGAGGGGGCGTACCCCAAAAGTATAGGGGCAACAGAGGGAACTTAGGGGAACAGGCTTAGGGCACTTTTTTATTACCGACCACAAGGGGGGCACCACACAGACATACTGTAGTTATGGTATTGAAAGAGGTGACAGCAAGGAGCACGTGGTAAGACACGGTGAGGGGGGAACAAGGCACCCCAAGTTTTTATTACCCCCCCCCACCCTCGCAGGATCTGTTATGAGGTCTCTTGGGGTAGTTGTATTGAAAACAGATGCTTAAGACACTGAAAGGAAGGGACATGTAGACAAGTGTCCCCCCCATTGTGTGGGTACTTTCTTGTGCGATACCCTCTTCTTCATTCACTCACCACAAAGGAGCAGCCACAAAATGACAATTGCTGTGATGGTAGTACTGAAAGGGGCTTTATAAGGTAGAGAACCAGAAGGAAGGCGAGCTTCAAGTGGCACTTGGAGGATTGGCCATCTGAGCACAGGTGGGCTACTAAGAAAGAAGGGGAAAAGTGGGTGAACAGGAAGCAGAGATGCCCGCTATGACAGCTGAGAGCATTCAAATTTGGTGAATAAGGCGGGTGGTTTGGGGAAGTAGATGAATGAGTGAGGGAGACGGCACATGCGGCAATTGGTTGGATGTGGCATAGAGAATAATCATGGCATGCAAACTAGGCAGTAGTCCCTGAATTGGCAGCGTCTGCAGAGAGTTTGGGGTGCTCGACAAGTGATTTGTCCTCCTTGGATTGGGTATATAATCCACAGAGGGAAGGTCACAGCTTATAGTGAGGCAGATCGTGTATATCATATTTAAAGAAGGGTAGTTTCAGTGTGCGGAGAGGGGCTGCACGGAGTGGTAAGTGGATGGGGTGCTGAGCAATGTGCATCCAACTGGTCACTGGAGGCTGGGCAGTGGCAAAGCACCTGGGTTACTGGGAGAATTACAAAAGGAGGGCCAAAAGGAAGGGTGTTTATGGTCATTCAGATACTAGGACGGAACACTTGAGTGGCAATGAGATGGGGGTATTGAGAAGTCACAAATGGTGTCCCAGGGGTAGAGGTGTGGGGATCAGATATTCCTGCTGGGGTGTAATGTGCCACCCTGCCCCTTTTTTTTGTGCAGCCTTGTTCCCTCTCTAGTTTCTCTCCATTGTCCTTCTATCCTGCAGATGATTAGAGCAAGCTTCCTAATGTTTTTCTTGGCCTCATATCCCCAATTACGTGCCTGACATGCCTGGCCTAAGGATATTCCCAAAGAGTATGCTACTTATATTCTGGGAAGAGCCTCACTAGTTCTGCCTATTTACGCAGCAACAAGGCAAATCTTACAACCTGCAAAGTTGGAAGCTTTGAGATGAAGTAAAGGTTTTTATTTTGGGGGAAATGCTCTTCTATGCTTCTTCTCTCATGTGAAGGCCATGGGCTCCTGTTCTTCTCTCACGTGTCCTTTCAAAGAGACAGATGACACACTCGCCCAATCACTCAGCAAACATCTATGCTTTAACTCTGTCATCTTGCCGTTTTCCCTCCAAGTGCTTTCCCTTCCCCACAAATGCAGGATAATCTTTCCTCATTACTCATTCACTCGCTTATTGTAGTCCCCCGCTCCACAGGCCCAGCAAAGACCACCAAAGACAAGCGGTACTTCAGCAAACAGATTTAACACTTCTCTCTTCTATTATGGTCATACTGCTGCCCTCTAGTAACACTACATGGCAACTGCAGCATGATGATGTGATTTTGAAGGGGGCTGTCCTATGCAAATAATGTCCTCCCATGCTTACTTTGGCCTGAGACATTCACCGGCTTCCATCATGATATGGCCTCCAACATATGGCTTTCAGCAGAATTTTAAGCTTGACAACTTGTCTTACGCTAAAGCTTTTGCCGCTCATGGGAGAGCACCCTCATTTAGCAGGGTGCCAAATTGTCTGCAGTCTTCCTCTAAACAGAACATGGGCGTTCGTGGGCGTTCGGGGGCCTTGCTTGCTAGCTAAAGACTGAGCGCTGGGTTGTTTAAAGACCCAGGGCCAGGCAAGGCCAGCTGCTGCAACAGGCATGATGCAGGCCCAATGAAGCACACGCCGGACTTTACCCTTTTCTGCCTCTTGAAAACTTCAACATGTCTGTCTTCTGATTGCACCTAATAAAGGGAGTTTGACCAGCTCCAAACTTTACCCATCATTTCGTGAGTGAGAGCTAACACTAGGCCAATATGCCTAGCCAGCAGCACAGGCACTATCCCCCTGATTACACAGCTCTGTTCACACCAAAATGAAAAATCCCCACCACTCAACCTATTTTACTATTTGTGGGAGGCTTACTTCTGCTCACTTATGCCCCCTAGGCCACATTCGCGCTACAAAATGCCAAATTCAAAGACAAAAAATCAATAGATTGATAACTGAAGGTAATGCTTTACCCATATTTCACCTACTAATGAAAAAGGGGGCTGCATGGGAGTCAGGAGAGAAAATATTTATAATTTTCAGGCACTCGGGCAAAAAAGAGTGTCTGAAATTGCTCTTGGTTTTTATAAAATCGAAATATTAGTTAATGGAAAAAAAAAAAGAAAATGCAATTTTTACCACCCATGGCGGGATTTGAACCCTCGGACAGGGGAGCTTTCAGCATCAGATGCAGGTGACATTACCACTGAGCTACTGCTCCTTACTGGTAAGCAGGGATTCAGGAGCATCTATAAGCTACATACAGGCCCCCTAGTCTACATGACACACCATAGCCATGATATCGGGACTATTGGAAAGAATACAAACATGGAAGCCCGTGTGGTCCAGTGGGTAAGTTCCTGCCTTCCACCCAGGCGACCAGGGTTCAAATCCCGTGTTCGGCACCAGATGACTGATGGCGGTGAAGCAGAGGTAAGTCGGTAAGTAAAATGTGCGTATGTGTGGAGGTGTGCCTGGCTGGTGATTGGTGGATGGAGAGAGTGGTTGGTGTGTGAAGAGAGAAGCCTGAATGGTGGATAACAGAGTGGTTGGTGTGTCTGGGCAGAAAGAGTGAGGTTAGGCCCAGGCCGAGTGGGAGTAGAGTCGAGGGGAGGAGCCACAGAGGGGGAGTGTGAATGGGTGGAGGAAGGAGGAAAGCAGAGAGAAGGGGGGGCAGAGTTGGGGGAGGAGCCTCGGGATAGGTGGTGGCATACAGCCTAGGGGAGGAGCCACAGAGGGGGAGTGTGAATGGGTGGAGTAAGAAAGGAAAGCAGAGAGAAGGGGGGGCATAGTTGAGGGGAGGAGCATAGGGGCAGGTGGTGGCATACAGCCTAGGGGAGGAGCCACAGAGGGGGAGTGTGAATGGGTGGAGTATGGAAAGAAGGGGGGGGGCATAGTTAGGGGGCGGAGCCTAGGGTGGTGGCATACAGCCTAGGAGGGACCAAGGGGAGGGGCATGTGTAGAGAGGGGTGGGGCCACAGAGGAAAGGGAGAAGTAGGCAGAGTCTGGGGCAATAGGTCAGGGGGCGGAGCATAGGGGAATGAGCCCAACAAGGAAAGAGTGCCCCTCCCCCTTCAGAAAACAGAGGGGGGTGACCTGATAGGAGGGGCACTACCATAGTAGACCCCAACATTTTATGACCGCTCCCTCCCCCTCCCCAACTACAGAGTGGGGGGGACAAATTTTGGGGAGCAGTATAAAAAAGGGGTGTTGGGGTGCATTACAAAATAGGGTGCTAGAAGGCACAGAATGATGTGGTTTGGCTTTGGGTGCGCTACCCATCGTATTTTTTTGCCCCGCCCCCTTTTCCAGGGAGAGGGGGCGTACCCCAAAAGTATAGGGGCAACAGAGGGAACTTAGGGGAACAGGCTTAGGGCACTTTTTTATTACCGACCACAAGGGGGGCACCACACAGACATACTGTAGTTATGGTATTGAAAGAGGTGACAGCAAGGAGCACGTGGTAAGACACGGTGAGGGGGGAACAAGGCACCCCAAGTTTTTATTACCCCCCCCCACCCTCGCAGGATCTGTTATGAGGTCTCTTGGGGTAGTTGTATTGAAAACAGATGCTTAAGACACTGAAGGGAAGGGACATGTAGACAAGTGTCCCCCCCATTGTGTGGGTACTTTCTTGTGCGATACCCTCTTCTTCATTCACTCACCACAAAGGAGCAGCCACAAAATGACAATTGCTGTGATGGTAGTACTGAAAGGGGCTTTATAAGGTAGAGAACCAGAAGGAAGGCGAGCTTCAAGTGGCACTTGGAGGATTGGCCATCTGAGCACAGGTGGGCTACTAAGAAAGAAGGGGAAAAGTGGGTGAACAGGAAGCAGAGATGCCCGCTATGACAGCTGAGAGCATTCAAATTTGGTGAATAAGGCGGGTGGTTTGGGGAAGTAGATGAATGAGTGAGGGAGACGGCACATGCGGCAATTGGTTGGATGTGGCATAGAGAATAATCATGGCATGCAAACTAGGCAGTAGTCCCTGAATTGGCAGCGTCTGCAGAGAGTTTGGGGTGCTCGACAAGTGATTTGTCCTCCTTGGATTGGGTATATAATCCACAGAGGGAAGGTCACAGCTTATAGTGAGGCAGATCGTGTATATCATATTTAAAGAAGGGTAGTTTCAGTGTGCGGAGAGGGGCTGCACGGAGTGGTAAGTGGATGGGGTGCTGAGCAATGTGCATCCAACTGGTCACTGGAGGCTGGGCAGTGGCAAAGCACCTGGGTTACTGGGAGAATTACAAAAGGAGGGCCAAAAGGAAGGGTGTTTATGGTCATTCAGATACTAGGACGGAACACTTGAGTGGCAATGAGATGGGGGTATTGAGAAGTCACAAATGGTGTCCCAGGGGTAGAGGTGTGGGGATCAGATATTCCTGCTGGGGTGTAATGTGCCACCCTGCCCCTTTTTTTTGTGCAGCCTTGTTCCCTCTCTAGTTTCTCTCCATTGTCCTTCTATCCTGCAGATGATTAGAGCAAGCTTCCTAATGTTTTTCTTGGCCTCATATCCCCAATTACGTGCCTGACATGCCTGGCCTAAGGATATTCCCAAAGAGTATGCTACTTATATTCTGGGAAGAGCCTCACTAGTTCTGCCTATTTACGCAGCAACAAGGCAAATCTTACAACCTGCAAAGTTGGAAGCTTTGAGATGAAGTAAAGGTTTTTATTTTGGGGGAAATGCTCTTCTATGCTTCTTCTCTCATGTGAAGGCCATGGGCTCCTGTTCTTCTCTCACGTGTCCTTTCAAAGAGACAGATGACACACTCGCCCAATCACTCAGCAAACATCTATGCTTTAACTCTGTCATCTTGCCGTTTTCCCTCCAAGTGCTTTCCCTTCCCCACAAATGCAGGATAATCTTTCCTCATTACTCATTCACTCGCTTATTGTAGTCCCCCGCTCCACAGGCCCAGCAAAGACCACCAAAGACAAGCGGTACTTCAGCAAACAGATTTAACACTTCTCTCTTCTATTATGGTCATACTGCTGCCCTCTAGTAACACTACATGGCAACTGCAGCATGATGATGTGATTTTGAAGGGGGCTGTCCTATGCAAATAATGTCCTCCCATGCTTACTTTGGCCTGAGACATTCACCGGCTTCCATCATGATATGGCCTCCAACATATGGCTTTCAGCAGAATTTTAAGCTTGACAACTTGTCTTACGCTAAAGCTTTTGCCGCTCATGGGAGAGCACCCTCATTTAGCAGGGTGCCAAATTGTCTGCAGTCTTCCTCTAAACAGAACATGGGCGTTCGTGGGCGTTCGGGGGCCTTGCTTGCTAGCTAAAGACTGAGCGCTGGGTTGTTTAAAGACCCAGGGCCAGGCAAGGCCAGCTGCTGCAACAGGCATGATGCAGGCCCAATGAAGCACACGCCGGACTTTACCCTTTTCTGCCTCTTGAAAACTTCAACATGTCTGTCTTCTGATTGCACCTAATAAAGGGAGTTTGACCAGCTCCAAACTTTACCCATCATTTCGTGAGTGAGAGCTAACACTAGGCCAATATGCCTAGCCAGCAGCACAGGCACTATCCCCCTGATTACACAGCTCTGTTCACACCAAAATGAAAAATCCCCACCACTCAACCTATTTTACTATTTGTGGGAGGCTTACTTCTGCTCACTTATGCCCCCTAGGCCACATTCGCGCTACAAAATGCCAAATTCAAAGACAAAAAATAAATAGATTGATAACTGAAGGTAATGCTTTACCCATATTTCACCTACTAATGAAAAAGGGGGCTGCATGGGAGTCAGGAGAGAAAATATTTATAATTTTCAGGCACTCGGGCAAAAAAGAGTGTCTGAAATTGCTCTTGGTTTTTATAAAATCGAAATATTAGTTAATGGAAAAAAAAAAAGAAAATGCAATTTTTACCACCCATGGCGGGATTTGAACCCTCGGACAGGGGAGCTTTCAGCATCAGAGGCAGGTGACATTACCACTGAGCTACTGCTCCTTACTGGTAAGCAGGGATTCAGGAGCATCTATAAGCTACATACAGGCCCCCTAGTCTACATGACACACCATAGCCATGATATAGGGACTATTGGAAAGAATACAAACATGGAAGCCCGTGTGGTCCAGTGGGTAAGTTCCTGCCTTCCACCCAGGCGACCAGGGTTCAAATCCCGGGTTCGGCACCAGATGACTGATGGCGGTGAAGCAGAGGTAAGTCGGTAAGTAAAATGTGCGTATGTGTGGAGGTGTGCCTGGCTGGTGATTGGTGGATGGAGAGAGTGGTTGGTGTGTGAAGAGAGAAGCCTGAATGGTGGATAACAGAGTGGTTGGTGTGTCTGGGCAGAAAGAGTGAGGTTAGGCCCAGGCCGAGTGGGAGTAGAGTCGAGGGGAGGAGCCACAGAGGGGGAGTGTGAATGGGTGGAGGAAGGAGGAAAGCAGAGAGAAGGGGGGGGCAGAGTTGGGGGAGGAGCCTCGGGATAGGTGGTGGCATACAGCCTAGGGGAGGAGCCACAGAGGGGGAGTGTGAATGGGTGGAGTAAGAAAGGAAAGCAGAGAGAAGGGGGGGCATAGTTGAGGGGAGGAGCATAGGGGCAGGTGGTGGCATACAGCCTAGGGGAGGAGCCACAGAGGGGGAGTGTGAATGGGTGGAGTATGGAAAGAAGGGGAGGGCATAGTTAGGGGGCGGAGCCTAGGGTGGTGGCATACAGCCTAGGAGGGACCAAGGGGAGGGGCATGTGTAGAGAGGGGTGGGGCCACAGAGGAAAGGGAGAAGTAGGCAGAGTCTGGGGCAATAGGTCAGGGGGCGGAGCATAGGGGAGTGAGCCCAACAAGGAAAGAGTGCCCCTCCCCCTTCAGCAAACAGAGGGGGGTGACCTGATAGGAGGGGCACTACCATAGTAGACCCCAACATTTTATGACCGCTCCCTCCCCCTCCCCAACTACAGAGTGGGGGGGACAAATTTTGGGGAGCAGTATAAAAAAGGGGTGTTGGGGTGCATTACAAAATAGGGTGCTAGAAGGCACAGAATGATGTGGTTTGGCTTTGGGTGCGCTACCCATCGTATTTTTTTGCCCCGCCCCCTTTTCCAGGGAGAGGGGGCGTACCCCAAAAGTATAGGGGCAACAGAGGGAACTTAGGGGAACAGGCTTAGGGCACTTTTTTATTACCAACCACAAGGGGGGCACCACACAGACATACTGTAGTTATGGTATTGAAAGAGGTGACAGCAAGGAGCACGTGGTAAGACACGGTGAGGGGGGAACAAGGCACCCCAAGTTTTTATTACCCCCCCCCACCCTCGCAGGATCTGTTATGAGGTCTCTTGGGGTAGTTGTATTGAAAACAGATGCTTAAGACACTGAAGGGAAGGGACATGTAGACAAGTGTCCCCCCCATTGTGTGGGTACTTTCTTGTGCGATACCCTCTTCTTCATTCACTCACCACAAAGGAGCAGCCACAAAATGACAATTGCTGTGATGGTAGTACTGAAAGGGGCTTTATAAGGTAGAGAACCAGAAGGAAGGCGAGCTTCAAGTGGCACTTGGAGGATTGGCCATCTGAGCACAGGTGGGCTACTAAGAAAGAAGGGGAAAAGTGGGTGAACAGGAAGCAGAGATGCCCGCTATGACAGCTGAGAGCATTCAAATTTGGTGAATAAGGCGGGTGGTTTGGGGAAGTAGATGAATGAGTGAGGGAGACGGCACATGCGGCAATTGGTTGGATGTGGCATAGAGAATAATCATGGCATGCAAACTAGGCAGTAGTCCCTGAATTGGCAGCGTCTGCAGAGAGTTTGGGGTGCTCGACAAGTGATTTGTCCTCCTTGGATTGGGTATATAATCCACAGAGGGAAGGTCACAGCTTATAGTGAGGCAGATCGTGTATATCATGTTTAAAGAAGGGTAGTTTCAGTGTGCGGAGAGGGGCTGCACGGAGTGGTAAGTGGATGGGGTGCTGAGCAATGTGCATCCAACTGGTCACTGGAGGCTGGGCAGTGGCAAAGCACCTGGGTTACTGGGAGAATTACAAAAGGAGGGCCAAAAGGAAGGGTGTTTATGGTCATTCAGATACTAGGACGGAACACTTGAGTGGCAATGAGATGGGGGTATTGAGAAGTCACAAATGGTGTCCCAGGGGTAGAGGTATGGGGATCAGATATTCCTGCTGGGGTGTAATGTGCCACCCTGCCCCTTTTTTTTGTGCAGCCTTGTTCCCTCTCTAGTTTCTCTCCATTGTCCTTCTATCCTGCAGATGATTAGAGCAAGCTTCCTAATGTTTTTCTTGGCCTCATATCCCCAATTACGTGCCTGACATGCCTGGCCTAAGGATATTCCCAAAGAGTATGCTACTTATATTCTGGGAAGAGCCTCACTAGTTCTGCCTATTTACGCAGCAACAAGGCAAATCTTACAACCTGCAAAGTTGGAAGCTTTGAGATGAAGTAAAGGTTTTTATTTTGGGGGAAATGCTCTTCTATGCTTCTTCTCTCATGTGAAGGCCATGGGCTCCTGTTCTTCTCTCACGTGTCCTTTCAAAGAGACAGATGACACACTCGCCCAATCACTCAGCAAACATCTATGCTTTAACTCTGTCATCTTGCCGTTTTCCCTCCAAGTGCTTTCCCTTCCCCACAAATGCAGGATAATCTTTCCTCATTACTCATTCACTCGCTTATTGTAGTCCCCCGCTCCACAGGCCCAGCAAAGACCACCAAAGACAAGCGGTACTTCAGCAAACAGATTTAACACTTCTCTCTTCTATTATGGTCATACTGCTGCCGTCTAGTAACACTACATGGCAACTGCAGCATGATGATGTGATTTTGAAGGGGGCTGTCCTATGCAAATAATGTCCTCCCATGCTTACTTTGGCCTGAGACATTCACCGGCTTCCATCATGATATGGCCTCCAACATATGGCTTTCAGCAGAATTTTAAGCTTGACAACTTGTCTTACGCTAAAGCTTTTGCCGCTCATGGGAGAGCACCCTCATTTAGCAGGGTGCCAAATTGTCTGCAGTCTTCCTCTAAACAGAACATGGGCGTTCGTGGGCGTTCGGGGGCCTTGCTTGCTAGCTAAAGACTGAGCGCTGGGTTGTTTAAAGACCCAGGGCCAGGCAAGGCCAGCTGCTGCAACAGGCATGATGCAGGCCCAATGAAGCACACGCCGGACTTTACCCTTTTCTGCCTCTTGAAAACTTCAACATGTCTGTCTTCTGATTGCACCTAATAAAGGGAGTTTGACCAGCTCCAAACTTTACCCATCATTTCGTGAGTGAGAGCTAACACTAGGCCAATATGCCTAGCCAGCAGCACAGGCACTATCCCCCTGATTACACAGCTCTGTTCACACCAAAATGAAAAATCCCCACCACTCAACCTATTTTACTATTTGTGGGAGGCTTACTTCTGCTCACTTATGCCCCCTAGGCCACATTCGCGCTACAAAATGCCAAATTCAAAGACAAAAAATCAATAGATTGATAACTGAAGGTAATGCTTTACCCATATTTCACCTACTAATGAAAAAGGGGGCTGCATGGGAGTCAGGAGAGAAAATATTTATAATTTTCAGGCACTCGGGCAAAAAAGAGTGTCTGAAATTGCTCTTGGTTTTTATAAAATCGAAATATTAGTTAATGGAAAAAAAAAAAGAAAATGCAATTTTTACCACCCATGGCGGGATTTGAACCCTCGGACAGGGGAGCTTTCAGCATCAGATGAAGGTGACATTACCACTGAGCTACTGCTCCTTACTGGTAAGCAGGGATTCAGGAGCATCTATAAGCTACATACAGGCCCCCTAGTCTACATGACACACCATAGCCATGATATAGGGACTATTGGAAAGAATACAAACATGGAAGCCCGTGTGGTCCAGTGGGTAAGTTCCTGCCTTCCACCCAGGCGACCAGGGTTCAAATCCCGGGTTCGGCACCAGATGACTGATGGCGGTGAAGCAGAGGTAAGTCGGTAAGTAAAATGTGCGTATGTGTGGAGGTGTGCCTGGCTGGTGATTGGTGGATGGAGAGAGTGGTTGGTGTGTGAAGAGAGAAGCCTGAATGGTGGATAACAGAGTGGTTGGTGTGTCTGGGCAGAAAGAGTGAGGTTAGGCCCAGGCCGAGTGGGAGTAGAGTCGAGGGGAGGAGCCACAGAGGGGGAGTGTGCATGGGTGGAGGAAGGAGGAAAGCAGAGAGAAGGGGGGGCAGAGTTGTGGGAGGAGCATAGGGGCAGGTGGTGGCATACAGCCTAGGGGAGGAGCCACAGAGGGGGAGTGTGAATGGGTGGAGTATGGAAAGAAGGGGGGGGCATAATTAGGGGGCGGAGCCTAGGGTGGTGGCATACAGCCTAGGAGGGACCAAGGGGAGGGGCATGTGTAGAGAGGGGTGGGGCCACAGAGGAAAGGGAGAAGTAGGCAGAGTCTGGGGCAATAGGTCAGGGGGCGGAGCATAGGGGAGTGAGCCCAACAAGGAAAGAGTGCCCCTCCCCCTTCAGCAAACAGAGGGGGGTGACCTGATAGGAGGGGCACTACCATAGTAGACCCCAACATTTTATGACCGCTCCCTCCCCCTCCCCAACTACAGAGTGGGGGGGACAAATTTTGGGGAGCAGTATAAAAAAGGGGTGTTGGGGTGCATTACAAAATAGGGTGCTAGAAGGCACAGAATGATGTGGTTTGGCTTTGGGTGCGCTACCCATCGTATTTTTTTGCCCCGCCCCCTTTTCCAGGGAGAGGGGGCGTACCCCAAAAGTATAGGGGCAACAGAGGGAACTTAGGGGAACAGGCTTAGGGCACTTTTTTATTACCGACCACAAGGGGGGCACCACACAGACATACTGTAGTTATGGTATTGAAAGAGGTGACAGCAAGGAGCACGTGGTAAGACACGGTGAGGGGGGAACAAGGCACCCCAAGTTTTTATTACCCCCCCCCACCCTCGCAGGATCTGTTATGAGGTCTCTTGGGGTAGTTGTATTGAAAACAGATGCTTAAGACACTGAAGGGAAGGGACATGTAGACAAGTGTCCCCCCCATTGTGTGGGTACTTTCTTGTGCGATACCCTCTTCTTCATTCACTCACCACAAAGGAGCAGCCACAAAATGACAATTGCTGTGATGGTAGTACTGAAAGGGGCTTTATAAGGTAGAGAACCAGAAGGAAGGCGAGCTTCAAGTGGCACTTGGAGGATTGGCCATCTGAGCACAGGTGGGCTACTAAGAAAGAAGGGGAAAAGTGGGTGAACAGGAAGCAGAGATGCCCGCTATGACAGCTGAGAGCATTCAAATTTGGTGAATAAGGCGGGTGGTTTGGGGAAGTAGATGAATGAGTGAGGGAGACGGCACATGCGGCAATTGGTTGGATGTGGCATAGAGAATAATCATGGCATGCAAACTAGGCAGTAGTCCCTGAATTGGCAGCGTCTGCAGAGAGTTTGGGGTGCTCGACAAGTGATTTGTCCTCCTTGGATTGGGTATATAATCCACAGAGGGAAGGTCACAGCTTATAGTGAGGCAGATCGTGTATATCATATTTAAAGAAGGGTAGTTTCAGTGTGCGGAGAGGGGCTGCACGGAGTGGTAAGTGGATGGGGTGCTGAGCAATGTGCATCCAACTGGTCACTGGAGGCTGGGCAGTGGCAAAGCACCTGGGTTACTGGGAGAATTACAAAAGGAGGGCCAAAAGGAAGGGTGTTTATGGTCATTCAGATACTAGGACGGAACACTTGAGTGGCAATGAGATGGGGGTATTGAGAAGTCACAAATGGTGTCCCAGGGGTAGAGGTGTGGGGATCAGATATTCCTGCTGGGGTGTAATGTGCCACCCTGCCCCTTTTTTTTGTGCAGCCTTGTTCCCTCTCTAGTTTCTCTCCATTGTCCTTCTATCCTGCAGATGATTAGAGCAAGCTTCCTAATGTTTTTCTTGGCCTCATATCCCCAATTACGTGCCTGACATGCCTGGCCTAAGGATATTCCCAAAGAGTATGCTACTTATATTCTGGGAAGAGCCTCACTAGTTCTGCCTATTTACGCAGCAACAAGGCAAATCTTACAACCTGCAAAGTTGGAAGCTTTGAGATGAAGTAAAGGTTTTTATTTTGGGGGAAATGCTCTTCTATGCTTCTTCTCTCATGTGAAGGCCATGGGCTCCTGTTCTTCTCTCACGTGTCCTTTCAAAGAGACAGATGACACACTCGCCCAATCACTCAGCAAACATCTATGCTTTAACTCTGTCATCTTGCCGTTTTCCCTCCAAGTGCTTTCCCTTCCCCACAAATGCAGGATAATCTTTCCTCATTACTCATTCACTCGCTTATTGTAGTCCCCCGCTCCACAGGCCCAGCAAAGACCACCAAAGACAAGCGGTACTTCAGCAAACAGATTTAACACTTCTCTCTTCTATTATGGTCATACTGCTGCCCTCTAGTAACACTACATGGCAACTGCAGCATGATGATGTGATTTTGAAGGGGGCTGTCCTATGCAAATAATGTCCTCCCATGCTTACTTTGGCCTGAGACATTCACCGGCTTCCATCATGATATGGCCTCCAACATATGGCTTTCAGCAGAATTTTAAGCTTGACAACTTGTCTTACGCTAAAGCTTTTGCCGCTCATGGGAGAGCACCCTCATTTAGCAGGGTGCCAAATTGTCTGCAGTCTTCCTCTAAACAGAACATGGGCGTTCGTGGGCGTTCGGGGGCCTTGCTTGCTAGCTAAAGACTGAGCGCTGGGTTGTTTAAAGACCCAGGGCCAGGCAAGGCCAGCTGCTGCAACAGGCATGATGCAGGCCCAATGAAGCACATGCCGGACTTTACCCTTTTCTGCCTCTTGAAAACTTCAACATGTCTGTCTTCTGATTGCACCTAATAAAGGGAGTTTGACCAGCTCCAAACTTTAGCCATCATTTCGTGAGTGAGAGCTAACACTAGGCCAATATGCCTAGCCAGCAGCACAGGCACTATCCCCCTGATTACACAGCTCTGTTCACACCAAAATGAAAAATCCCCACCACTCAACCTATTTTACTATTTGTGGGAGGCTTACTTCTGCTCACTTATGCCCCCTAGGCCACATTCGCGCTACAAAATGCCAAATTCAAAGACAAAAAATAAATAGATTGATAACTGAAGGTAATGCTTTACCCATATTTCACCTACTAATGAAAAAGGGGGCTGCATGGGAGTCAGGAGAGAAAATATTTATAATTTTCAGGCACTCGGGCAAAAAAGAGTGTCTGAAATTGCTCTTGGTTTTTATAAAATCGAAATATTAGTTAATGGAAAAAAAAAAAGAAAATGCAATTTTTACCACCCATGGCGGGATTTGAACCCTCGGACAGGGGAGCTTTCAGCATCAGAGGCAGGTGACATTACCACTGAGCTACTGCTCCTTACTGGTAAGCAGGGATTCAGGAGCATCTATAAGCTACATACAGGCCCCCTAGTCTACATGACACACCATAGCCATGATATAGGGACTATTGGAAAGAATACAAACATGGAAGCCCGTGTGGTCCAGTGGGTAAGTTCCTGCCTTCCACCCAGGCGACCAGGGTTCAAATCCCGGGTTCGGCACCAGATGACTGATGGCGGTGAAGCAGAGGTAAGTCGGTAAGTAAAATGTGCGTATGTGTGGAGGTGTGCCTGGCTGGTGATTGGTGGATGGAGAGAGTGGTTGGTGTGTGAAGAGAGAAGCCTGAATGGTGGATAACAGAGTGGTTGGTGTGTCTGGGCAGAAAGAGTGAGGTTAGGCCCAGGCCGAGTGGGAGTAGAGTCGAGGGGAGGAGCCACAGAGGGGGAGTGTGAATGGGTGGAGGAAGGAGGAAAGCAGAGAGAAGGGGGGGGCAGAGTTGGGGGAGGAGCCTCGGGATAGGTGGTGGCATACAGCCTAGGGGAGGAGCCACAGAGGGGGAGTGTGAATGGGTGGAGTAAGAAAGGAAAGCAGAGAGAAGGGGGGGCATAGTTGAGGGGAGGAGCATAGGGGCAGGTGGTGGCATACAGCCTAGGGGAGGAGCCACAGAGGGGGAGTGTGAATGGGTGGAGTATGGAAAGAAGGGGAGGGCATAGTTAGGGGGCGGAGCCTAGGGTGGTGGCATACAGCCTAGGAGGGACCAAGGGGAGGGGCATGTGTAGAGAGGGGTGGGGCCACAGAGGAAAGGGAGAAGTAGGCAGAGTCTGGGGCAATAGGTCAGGGGGCGGAGCATAGGGGAGTGAGCCCAACAAGGAAAGAGTGCCCCTCCCCCTTCAGCAAACAGAGGGGGGTGACCTGATAGGAGGGGCACTACCATAGTAGACCCCAACATTTTATGACCGCTCCCTCCCCCTCCCCAACTACAGAGTGGGGGGGACAAATTTTGGGGAGCAGTATAAAAAAGGGGTGTTGGGGTGCATTACAAAATAGGGTGCTAGAAGGCACAGAATGATGTGGTTTGGCTTTGGGTGCGCTACCCATCGTATTTTTTTGCCCCGCCCCCTTTTCCAGGGAGAGGGGGCGTACCCCAAAAGTATAGGGGCAACAGAGGGAACTTAGGGGAACAGGCTTAGGGCACTTTTTTATTACCAACCACAAGGGGGGCACCACACAGACATACTGTAGTTATGGTATTGAAAGAGGTGACAGCAAGGAGCACGTGGTAAGACACGGTGAGGGGGGAACA